>NC_063350.1:52590960-52611638 GCF_021869965.1 Rhincodon typus
CCGACAGTGCGGCACTCCCTCAGCACTGACCCTCCGACAGTGCGGCATTCCCTCAGCACTGACCCTCTGAGAGTGCGGCGCTCCCTCAGTACTGACCCTCTGAGAGTGCGGCACTCCCTCAGTACTGCATGGGATGGGAACCTAGAATGGTTAAGTGAAAAGAAAGCCAACAAAATGGACATTGAACCCATGAATGTCTGACTGAGAGACTCTGCACTGTGTGCAATGCGTAAAGTGTAGATTGAAGCACATTAGAGCTTCAGGCTTGGCTGCCTTTCTGATAGTTCAGTCTGAACGATGCTGACCCAGTTGTGGTTTTTGTCAGCTGTTCTATCTGCCGGTGTCACTTTGCGAATTGACTTGCCAATGAGACGTTGAATACCTAGGATGGTTGCACAGGGCCAGTCTGCTCCAAATTTATGAACGTAATTTATGTTGTGACCACAGGCAGTTACCAGTGCTGACAGGTGAGTCTGGGACTTGGATTCATGATGAGTTGGGGGAGTGGGAGCGAGAGGCTGGAAGACGATTAAGGGATTGGATGGTTTTAGGGGATGGGTGGCTCATATGAGCTCAGAGAGCCTCAAAACAGGATCTCCCGCCCTCCCTTTCTTGACAGCAGTCTGCAGAGCTAAATCTTCTCGACTTCCCATGTGATGTTGGCCTTTCTTTGCTGCAAGCAACGTACGGGTGGTCATGAGATGAAGCCTTTTAGTTGCCTTTAGTTGACTTCGATGATGCCTACTCTGTCCGTTCACAAAATCTTCCAACATTGACTCCTGCAAGTGAGGCCCAGCTCACAAAGTCGTAACTTCTAGTGCAGTGGTTACCCAACTAACTGTACGGTGCCACTAGCAAGCAGTTTGTTTGTCATGAACGCTGTGAAAGAAACTACAAGCTAAAGTTAAGATTAAGTTGACTATGAAATGCAAAATTTTGGAAAGGAATCAACCCTTAGAATTCTTTGCATTCTCTCCCTCAGCAAGTTAAATTCTCAAGCTGGCCTCAGTGCTGCTTAAAATCAGTGAATTCAGAACGTGAAGAGGAGCTTGGACTGGAAAGTTCTTATACCACCAGCAATCACTCAAATGACAGGGATTTTTATACAAGGGTGTTGTTAAATCGATAGTGCATCAACACGTGCATTGTTATAACTGCAGACTGATTTATTGTGTAGAGACAGGTATGAGAGTAAATGCAGTGACATACATCACACTGTGTTTGGGAGATAGCCCCTTTGGCAGGAGGCAGTCTACTTCATAGCAGGGAGAACAACTCTGATCCTGGTCCTCCGCAATTTTATTTCAAAAATATACTTTGTTCATAAAAATATCTTTATATACATATATAGTCACTGAGCAGCTCAGTTCTGTACAGTAGCATAAGAAGAAACAAACAAACATGGGAGTTTGATTCGATCCAACAAACAAACTAAAGACATTTCTTACTGGAACAGGTTATATTTACACATATCTGAGGCATCAAGAAGGTCCAATCAGTGAACGGACTTTAACTTTGGCTGAAAGATCTCAGACGGTGGTCCTTTCCCCACTGTGCCTTGGTGGCAGCTGCCCCAAGCTTTAATGTGTCCCTCAGCATGTTGTCCTGCACCTCAGAATGTGCCCTGGTCCTCCACACTCTCCCAGCACTCCCCTGTGTTTCCATGTAGCAGCTTGTGCAGGGCAGAGGGGCCAGCCTAGTCACTGCATTGGTTCATAGACTGAACCAGATGACTGCAATGTGTATGTGTGAGGGAGAATGGCCGTCTCCAGTCATACCGTGTCAATTGCATTCAAGATTAAAGACTTGGCCAGTTCGTCATGCTCTGAAAATCCAGGCTGAAGAGGAACCAGAAAGCCTGAAAGCAATGGTGTGCTTGTGAAAACATTTGGGCAACCCCAAATGTAGTTATAGAGTCATAGGCTTATACAGCATGGAAACAGACTCTTCGGTCCAACTTGTCCATGCTGACTAGATATCCTAAATTAATCTAGTCACATTTGCCCTCTAAACCCTTCCTATTTATATACCCATCCAGATGCCTAAAGTTGCACCTCTGGCGGAAAGATTATACAGGGGCTACAAACATACAATCAATCAGGTAGTGGATGATGAGCAGGTTAATTACCAAAATTCAAAATTCATGTGTGGAGTTGGTGGAACCTAATATATTGAGGATGGCTTTGTCTCATGCTCGTGCACAATATTGATCCACAATTAACACAGATATGAAGTTTATACCTTGACTTGAAGCTGCTGTGTGGTGCAAAATATACTCTTAAAAAAAAATCTGAGCTATAACGGATAATCGGCAAAGTAACTCCACATTGCTCGTGCAGTCAGGATGGTGTGTTACAATTCCCAAAATATACAGGAGGGGGCAGCGGAAGGCATGGTCCCTGAAGTACCCAAATGAGCTGGAAATTTCACCCCCAGGGTGGCCAGTCTAAGTCACCTCCATGAGCGGGAGCTGTCCCTCATATCACAGGCTGGTTTTCTCCCATGGTTGCTTGTTGCTAGGTTTCCTAGTGAGCCTGTCAGCAACAAATGTGGGAGAGAAAAAACAACCTCACCTTGTTAAAGGAAAAGATGTGAATGCATTGGAAGCAGTTCAGAGAAGGTTTACTAGACTAATGGCTGGAATAGGATGGTTACTTTATGAGGAAAGGTTGAACAGGCTAGGTTTCTAAACACTGGGGTTTAGAAGGATAAGATTGAAACATCTCAGATCCTAAGGGATCTGGACAGTGTAGCAGAGAGCTTGGGAGAAGCTACATCTAAGGCTCAGTGTTTAAAGATCAGGGTCAACCGTTTCAAACAGAAATGAGGTGAAATTTTTTTTTCTCTCTCGGAGGGGTGTGTGTCTTTGGAACTGTCTCCCTAAAAAGGTGGTGAAGGCAGAGTCCATGGTGGAGATAGATAGATTCTGGTCAACCAAGGGGTTAAGAGGTTATCCAGGGGAAAGCAGATTTAAGGTGAAAATCAGGTCAGCCATGATCTTATTGAATGGCGGATCAGGCTTGAGGGGCCGGATGGCCTACTCCTTGTGTACACTATTGTCATATAGTGATCCATCATGCAACAGTTAGTAAATCCACAGCCAGAAGACCTGTTTGTGGGCCAGGTCTAGATGGTAATACATGATCCATGGTTAGCAAATGTTTCACTTGTCAAAACAACAAGAATAAGCCATTAAAAGTTCCTTTGCAACCAACGGGATGGGTGGCTGGACCATCTCAGAGTATGCATGTAGACGTTTGCACAAAGAAAACTGAAAATTTCTTGGCAGTCACTCCAAGTGTATTGCAGTAAAGAATATGAGTCAATGCAATCTATTTTTGCCTGTCATGTTTTACCAGGGGAGCTTGTCTCAGATAATGGCCCTCAATTTTGAGCTGCTTTGTTCCACAATTCGATAAACTGTAACGGTGTCAAACATCCAGAGCCCACTGCACCTTTTCTGCAGCATCAAATGCAGCAGCAAAAATAACTGAGAATAGTCATTGCTGCATGAATGTTCAAGTTTCAGCTTGATAGAGAGATTAGCTAAATTTCTGCTGAAGTAAAGGACAGCACTGTATGATATACCTCCTGAGCTCCTAACGAAGCATAAAGATTAATCAAGATTAAGATCGTGTTTGAGTTTAATTCTAACAAATTTGACTGTTAAGAGTCAAACAAAAGCTATTCAGTCAGAAATGTCAGTACAACGCAAACCAAAGGAAGTAGAGGGTGGAATATTCTGAAGGCAAGCAGGTGAAGTTGAGGCATTGGAGACAATGCATCGAACTCCAAACCATTCCCCGACTGAGAGTTTTCACTTGTTTGCCCAGTATGTGGCAGACTCTGCAGATCATCAACCATCTCTGAGCCATGGAAGCAGAGTAGAAGCAAGTCATCCTGCATCCCAAAGATCCTCAATTAAATCCCAGGTGGGAAGGCCAGAATTGACCTTTCTCTCCAGGCGGTGATCAAGGATAATCAGAAAAATGATGGTGTCTAAATTCCACCTGATAGCACAGCCTTCATCCTCTACTCCCCCAGCACATCCGAACCCATGATGGGGCTGGAGTGCAGTCAATTCTATCTGAGATCATCTATGAGTGCTGAACTGAAACCAGACAGTCTCAAAGCTGACTATAAACCAAACCCTGTCCAAAGGTCAGGCAGACTTCATAAATCAGCTCATTGTTAGACTTGATTGATAGATATTGTTTCAAAAACAGACTAGGCTCAGTTGTTACTTTGCCAAATGTGCATATTCGCAACGTTTTATTTTGGAAGTATGCATAATCTCAAAGTTTTGTTTTGGAAGAGGCATAGCACTTGTAAGTGGAAACAATTTATTAGAAATGAAATATTGGGGGAATTTGTATTGAAGACAGTGAGATGATTGAATCACTTGTTTAATAATATTACGAATTTTTGCTAATCAACCTGTTCAGAGATGGCATTCACTGATTATAGCGCCGAAGGAGGCCATTCAGGCCACAGTGTCTACACCAGTTTTACCCTTGTATCACTCTGTTGCCTTTCTCCCATATCCCTGTACACTAATCCTGCCTAATACCCTCCTGAAGGTAGCACAGGGGTTAGCACTGCTGCCTCACAGTGGTAGGGTCTGGGTTCAATTCCACTCCGTGGGTGACTGTGTTAGAGTTTGCACATTCTCCTCATGTCTGTATGGGTTTCCTCCCACAAAAACGTGTAGGTTGGGTGGATTAGCCATGGGAAATACAGGGTTGCAAGGACTGTGTAGGGGAGGTGGGTCTGGGTGGAATGCTGAGAAGGGGTCAGAGTGGGCATGCTTCCATACTGTAGGGATTCTATGAAAGCATCTGTTGAACCTTATGGCATACCTCTGGAGCAGGTGGGATTTTTAAACCCTGTGCTCCTGGCTCAGAGGCAGGGACACTGCGTCACGAAATGCTGCTATGATACACTGTGTATTGCCCAAAGCAGATGAATTCATGACCCAGACAGTGGACAGGCTGACATATCGTCTAGTCACGCCACATCTGATTAGCAAGGCAGGATATTTGTATTTGTTTTCTCCACAGTCTTTGTCGCCCTCGCTATACAGGTATTCCACCTGCCGTATCCCAATGACAGCTGCTCCTTTCTCTCGCCCTCTCTGAGGTTTAGAGGGTGGGCACAGGTTCACTAGGAGCCGCCTTTTGCAGATTTGTCCGCCTGTGAAGAACACTCAGCCCGGGGAAAACAGTGCAGAAGCCGGTCAGGGAATGTCACTCTCCAGCAAGGGCTCAGAACACACGCAGCAGCACACACACACACACACACACACACAGAGAGCTCTCTCTCGCCTGTCTGCCTCTGGCAATGAGGTAATGTCTGACTCTGCTGCCAAAACTGCAGAACGGCTCCGACACTCCCTGTACTGACACTTCCTCAGATACGTGTTGAATTGAGAAAATCTTGCAGAAGTTTCTCTGCGCCTTTTAACACGCTGCTGGGCCCAATAAGTCATTCCAGAGGTTCCTGGCGCTTGGAGGTGGTCTAATTAATTCTGCTGTATAAGGATTATTCCAATCGAACAGAGACACGGTAAATAACACACTGCGTACAGTTTATGTAACAAACAGGGGGCTGCGTTTATATAAAACACAGCGTACAGTTTACATAAAAACAGGTACAGTTTATGTAAAACAGAGTGGTGCTTATATAACGTACGGCAGAGTTTATATAATACAAAGGGTTACAGTGAATGTAACCCGAATGTAGTTCATAGGCTTGGGATTGAAGCACATACAGGGCACATGCTTTGCAATATACTGGGTACAGTTTTTGTGACACAAAGGTAAAGTCCATATACCACAAGATGATACACAGAGAGGAGTTTATACCCCGTGTGATCTGCAGTCTGTTACACACCTACTACAGTTTATGTAACACACAGGGTACAGTTTATATAAAGCAGCTTATTTGAGAAATCTGCCCTTGGCTGGCAAGAGAGTATATAGATACGTGATGTGTGGCCGCTCCCTCCAATATCCTTCCCTGTTAAAATGTCCTTTGTGAACACCCTACATATTAATTATACAGTGGGACAAACCACATGATCCTTAATACTGATGCCCAGCACCTCTGACCATGTGGATATAGTTCTGAGAAAGTCTATGACTTCATCATAGTTATGACAGAGCACAAGGTTTCTTCATTTGGCCCATTGTACTGATGGTAGTTCTTATCAAAGGACTGTCTAATTAATCTGACTCCCTTGCTCTTTCCTAACAGACCAGTTATTTCTTCCCTTCTACTATTTATCCCTTTTGAAAGCTGCTGTTGAAGCTGCTTCCATCATGCTTTAGCGCAATGCCTTCAGGATCAAAACAACTTCCTATGTCAAAAATTGTTTCTTCATATTGTGTTTAGATCTTTAATGCAAGACTGTGGAATTTGTGGGTGATTTGTTGCAGTTTCCTCTTGAAAACTGTAGACGTGAACAATGAAATTCACTGCCAGCGATGCCGTCAGCCTAGTGAGCAGAAGGGCAGTTAACTTCTCAAGTCTGGTGACTCCTAATTCTGTTTTTCTCTCTCCACACAGATACAACAGGACTTGCTGAGTTTCTCCAGCAATTTCTGTTCACATTTCAGATCTTCAGCGTCTGCAGCCCTTTGTTTTCTTAATTAGGGTCAAGTGTGTTTGATGGCCAGGGTTTCAACCCGAGACTATGTTCGGGGTTTGCTGGAGAGCAGAGATCCCCATGCTCCGGTATGCTTCAGCGATTTGGACAATCCATAGTGGCACTGCCCAGTACCAGACAGATGCCATCAGCAGTCAAAATCTTCTCAAAATTATCCACATCCAGTGGTAAGACAGGTGGTCTACCAGCACTGTCCTGTGCCATACTGAAATGCCCAGTATTGAGATGCTAATCTCAGCGACTAGCTCCAATGACTGGGGTATGTTATTTTTATGCTCAATACCAGGCATTGATGATGGCCTTGAAGGCAGACCAGAGGCTGTTGGAATCTTGCAACTCTGTGTCACCAAGGGTCGCTAGGTTTATGGAGAAGAGCTGGTTATATAAGGCTATCTTTTCCAGGTCTTGAGTGCCTCAGTGTTGAACTTCTTGAATCACTTGTAAAATTTTCAATGGACACATCTTATGTGACAATAAAAATAATTCAAACATTCTAATTAGACTTCTCGAGTTCTCCTGCCCCTGTGAAAAATCTATGCAAATACACAGCCTGGGTCTCTCAGTTCCTGCACTGCCTTTAAAATTGTAGCATTTTGTTTAGATTATCTCTCTTCATTCTTCCCAACAAACTTAATCACTTTATACTTCTCTGTGTTAAATTCCAGCTGCTGTATGTCTGCCCATTTCACCATGCTGTCTATGTTCTCCCCAAATCTGTTACCATCCTCCTCACTGCTTACTATGTTTCTGAGTGTTGTGCCATCTGCGAACTTTGAAATGATGCCCCATGCACCCACGTCTGGCTTGTGAATAATATATGAAAGAGCAGTGATCCTTACTGATGTGACATGTTACCAAGACATGATGCGACATAAGACCATAAGAAAGAGGAACAGGAGTAGGCCATTCATAGAATCTTTACATCATTCAGCCCATTGAGTCCACACCACTGCTCTGAAATGCATCCCACCCAGACCCACCCCCATCTCTGTAACTCTGCATTTCCATGCTAACCCACGTAGCCTATACATCCCTAGACACTACAGACAATTTAGCATGGCCAACCCACCCTAACCTACACATCTTTGAACAGTGGGAGGAAACCAGAATACCTGGAAGAAACTCTTCCGGGGACAATGTGCAAACTCCACACAGAAATTCGCTCGAAGTTGGAATTGAACCCAGGTTCCTGGTGCTGTGAGGCAGCAGTGCTAAATTTTGAGCCACTGTGCTGCCCATTTGGCCCCTCAAGCCTGCTCTGCCATTCAATGAGATCAAGGCTGATCTGACATTTCTCACATCCATTTTCCTGTGTTTTCCCCTTAACCCTTGATTCCCCTACTGATCAAGAATCTATTTGTCTATCTCAATCTTAAATATACACAAGGACTCTTCCTCCACAGCTGTCTGTGACAAGGAGTTTCAAAGTGAAATAACTCCAGAGGCTGGTATCCTGTCACCGTGTCACCCGTTACTTACCTGGGGAGAGTCCTTGACACTGATCCAGTTCCCTCAGAGCCAGCTCTCGGAGTGAACAGAACCTTTGACACTCCTGTTTATATCTGTCAGCCAGGGCTCCCTGATTAGACCAGATTAACAGCCCCAATCTGGGAACATCATATTGTGTGAGGTCCACCTGGATGACATCGTTACAATCACTACACTCGTCCCCTCTGATTCCGAGGATGTAGGCTGGTTGATTTTTGTTTGTAGCTCCTCCTGGGGCATTTTAGCACCGGGTTAGGTTCCTCCAACTCTGCCTCTGATACGGGAGGTAACACACAATAGCTTGTGCCAGAGCATCTCAGAAGAAATTCATTCTTCTCTTCAGGAGGCAAAGGCGTTGAGGTGATGACATCAAATTCTGAGGTATCTTCAGCGCTTGATGGAGAGGAAGAACCCATGGGTTCCGGACCAGTCAGAAAGGCTGTCAAGGAGCTGGGCGTGTTTTGCTCCTGCATCGTTTGCAAGTTTGCAGCTTTCATACGGTTCACATGCCTGTTCAGGACCATTGCACCTACCTGAACTTTATACATCACAGGACCTGATCTCATGTCGCCTATGAATGACCTAGATGAAGGAACTGAGGGCATCCTGGCTAGATTTGCAGATGATACAAAGATCGGCGGAGGGACAAGTAGTATTGAGGAGGCGGGGAAGCTGCAGAAGGATTTGGACAGGTTGGGAGAGTAGGCAAAGAAGTGGCAGATGGAGTACAACATGGGAAAGTGTTAGGTCATGCAATTTGGTAAGAAGAATAGAAGCATGGACTATTTTGTAAATAGGGAGAAAATTCAGAAATCTGAAATGCAAAGAGACTTGGGAGTTCTAGTCCAGGATTGTCTCAAGGTAAACTTGCAGGTTGAGACAGTAGTTAGGAAGACAAATGCAACTTTGTCATTTATTTTAAGAGGACTTGAATATAAAAGCAGGGATGTACTTCTGAGGCTCTATAAGGCTCTGGTCAGGCCACATTTGGAGTATTGTGTGCAGTTTTGGGCCCCATATCTCAGGAAAGATGTACTGGCCCTGAAGCAGGTTCAGAGGAGGTTCATGAGAATGGTCCCAGGAATGAAAAGATTAACATATGAGGAACGTCTGAGGACTCTAGGTCTGTACTCAATGGAGTTTAGAAGAATGAGGGAGGGTCTAAATAAAACTTGCAGAATACTAAATGGCCTGGATAGAGTGGATGTTGGGAAGATGCTTCCATTGGTAGGAGAGACTAGGACCCGAGGGCACAGCCTTAGAGTAAAGGGAAGACCTTTTAGAATGGAGATGAGGGGAAACTTCAGCCAGAGAGTGGTGAATCTATGGAATTCACTGCCCCAGAAGGCTGTGGAGGCCAGGTCATTGAGTATATTGAAGACGGAGGTGGATATGTTCTTGATTGTCAAGGGGATAAAAGGGTTATGGGGAGAAAGTGGGAGAATGGGGTTGAGAAACTTATCAGCCATGATTGAACGGCAGAGCATACTCAATGGGCCGAATGGCCTAATTTCTGCTCCTGTGTCTTATGCCTCTTGCCCATGCAGGGCCATTCCTGTGGTTCCTACACCAAACTTCATCCCCTGAAGTAAACAGTCTCTCTCGGTTAGACGAGTTTCGTGTCTGGCATTGGCGCCCCTGATGCCGTTTCACCCGCAGCCCCCAACCTGGGAAGATCAGGTTTAACCCGATCCCCATCAGCAACTCTGCTGGAGCTGTCTCTGTAATTGTGTGAGGGATGATCCTATAATCAAATAGGAGCTGAGACGGTTCGGTATCTTGTTCCTTTAAGCCTGCCTTCAAAGTTTGGACTGCTCTTTCTGCCACACCATTGGATGATGGATGGTATGGACCTGTCCTTATATGTCGCGTGCCATTCGACTTTAGGAAATACTCAAGCTCCCTGCAGGTAAACCAGGGCCCATTACCTGTGACCAAAAGTTCTGGGAGTCCATGAATTGGAAAAATGTGCGCAGTTTTTCTATCATCGTCCCCGTGTTTGATGAATGAACTCTATGCATGTCCAGCCACTTTGAATGGATGTCCACAATGATTAAGAACGTTGAGCCCATTGAAAGGACTGGCATAGTCGATGTGTAACTGAGCACGGGGTTTACCTGGCCATTCCTACGAATGTGGGGAGCGGTTGGTGGTAATTTTTGACCATGTTGGCACTCTGGGCACTACCCCACCAACGCGGCTATGTCTGCGCCTAATCCTGGCCACCAGGCATAACTTCTTGGCAATATCTTCATTTTGGAAACCCCTGGGGGATGACCCTGGTGGAGTTTAGCCAGTATCTAGCAGCCACCTTTGCTCAGGTCAATCGCTCTTGCTCCCCGTAATAATGTGCTGCCCCCTACTGTGATCTGGTCTCTCCGGGTCAATTCTAGTTGTGATGGCCCTTTGGGGTCCCCTAACACCACCAGCTGTTTCAGTTTGGCCAGGACCAGATTTTTCTGTGTCCAAAGTCTGATATTGTTAGCTGTGACTGGATGTGGGTCCAGAAAATTTAAAACCATTACCGACTCTTCCAGTGGTGGCACCGCCGGAAGCCAGCGAGAAGCATCTCAGGGCATCCACATTTGCTACTTGTCCTCCTGGACAGTGTTACAACTTGTAATTACACACATGTAGTATTAGAGCCCATCACTGAATTCGGCCTGAGGCTATGGGTGGCACTGCCTTGTCCACTTAAAGTAGACCTAGAAGGGGTTTATGGTCCATTATTATTACAAATTTATGTCTGCAAAGGTATTGGTGGAACTTCCAGACTGCAAATATCACCTCCAAACCTTCCTGATCTATCTGGGCATATTTATGCTCTGCATTAGCCAAAGTCCTGGATGCATACCAGGCATTTCTCTCCATGAGCTAATGCTACCCGGATGCCATATGGGGAGGCATTGCATGTCAATACTAGATCTTGCTTGGGATCGTAATGTGCCAGCACCTTTGGGGATGACAGCTGTTTCTTCACTTCCCCAAAAGCTATGGCTGTGGTTGCATGACCATTTCAAGGCTGACTGTGTTTTTTAAAGAGTTGATGCACAGGTGCCAGGATGGAGACCAGGTTATGTATGAACTTTCCATAATAATTCACTAGCCCAAGAAAATATCCAAGCTGTGGTACAGACATGGGAGCTGGAGCACCTTTGATCACCCTCACTGTGTCTTCTAACAGGTGTAACCCAGTCTTGTTGACTCTGTGCCCCAAGTAGGTCACTTGGGGTGCCTGGAACACACATTTTTCCCTTTTGAGGTGCACGCCTGCCTGGGAGAAATGTCTAAGGACTATGTCGAAGTTCTCTGAGTGTTCCCTACTAGTCTTCTCTATTAACAGGTCATCTAAATAAAGGGCAACCAGGGGTAGACCTTGTAAAATGTTCTCCATTGTTTGCTGAAAAATTGCACAGGCTGATGATACCTCAAATGGCAGCCTTGTATATTGGTTCAAACCTTTATGGGTATTAGTTGTAGCAAACTTCTGGGTATCCTGATCTAATTGCAATAGCAGGTATGCATGGCTCATGTCCAGCTTCATGAAGGACAGCAGCCCCCCCACCCCCGCTACTTTGTCTATAAATCCCCCATGCGAGGGCTTGGGTATTTATCCAGCTGTAGTGCCTGTTTGAAGTAAAAGCTATTGTTTTGCACGCTATCCAGACAAATCATACCTCACATAAGTACATCAGGGTAATAGAACAGAATGCAGAATATAGTGTTACAGCTACAGAGAAGGTGCAGAGAGAGATCAACTCTAATATATGAGAGGTCTGTTCAAGAGTCTGATAGCAGCAAAGAAAGCAGAGCAAGTTGCATTTAAGTAGCGAAAGGATTATTTGAAGTAGGAGTACAGGGTAGCTCAGTTTGAGAAGCCTGTGCTGGGGCACTTTTGCATGGTTACATCATTAATCCCACATATGAAACAGTTACTCAGCATCTCATTAAGGGTTAAACCAAAGTCACATACCTCTGCTGGTCATCTTAACCTCGTCAAAAATCCCAATACTGGTGCCCCGTTCTTGAATTGCTGAGTAAAACCGATAGCATCTCAGAATTAGAGGAAGCTTTGGGTGATAACATTCCTTTACTAAATCCATCAACTCTTGAAAGGTTTTAGTATCTGGTGCCTCAGGGAAAGTTAGCTCTTAATAACCAAAAATGCTACGGGTCCACTGGAGAATTACTCGTTGTTTTTCATCTGCCCCAATGTAATTTGCCCAGAAAATAATAACACATCCTTTGCACATACTGGGCCCAGTCTTCGAAAGCAGGATTGAATGGGTCAAGCTTCCCAAACAATGGCATGATGCCAGAAATGCTTACCCCAACTCAAAGATGACTGTTGCAAGAGAATTTCTTAGGAGCATATTTTTCTCTTGCCACCACTGAAATAACTGAAGTATCTCATCACCAAGTCACCATTTATTTACATGTGAAAAGTCCTTGACACTGGTCCAGCTTCCTCAGAGTCAGCTCGCAGAGGGAACAGAACCCCTAACACTCCTGTTTATACCTGTCAGCCAGGGTTCCTTGATTGGACCAGATTAACGACCTCAATCAGGGAACTCATGTTTTATGAGGTTCACATGGCTGACTGCATTACAATCGCTACAAAAGCCTCACGACTCTCTGAGAGAAGAACCTCATCCTCATCTCAGACTTAAATTGGCGCCCCTTTTTTCTGAGACTATGCCCTATGGTCCTAGACTGTCCCATGAGCATCTGCATATTGTATGTTTGTGTGTTGATATGTGTCTGTGTGTTTTTGTGTTAGTATTGCGATGTGTGCTGGTGTGCATTTGTTTTAGTCCGTTGTTGCGTATCTGGGTGTGCTTATGTTTGTGTGTCAATATGTGCCTATGATTATGTTCATGTGTTGACCCATGTTTGCGCATTGATGTTTGTTTGACTGTGTTTGTGCGTTGGTGTGCGTCTATGCACGTTCATGTTTGTGTATTGGTGCGTGTCTGGATGCATTAGTGTTTGTGTATTGGTGTGTGTCCGGGTACATTTAAGTGTGCATGTGCTGCTGGGGGTCTGTGTGTCCATGTCATTTGAAAGGAATGAAGGGCACAGTCTCCAGCCAGCTGCCCCACTGACTGAGGAAATGAGAATCCAGCAGGAGATGGACAGACGGGAGTGTTGGAAGGAATGACTGTGAGTTGAATATTGAACCAAAGTGGCTGTGGGCTCAAGGGAATGAAAAGAATAAAAAATCATTTGTAATACATTTTGGGAAGTGCAAAACTGACACTGCTTCTATTGGTTGTGCTCCTCAGAGGACTTATTTAATTTAAATCAGGCAGCTTCATTAATGTACTTCTGGGCATGTATATACTGAACCCATCCATCTTAAAAAACTGGCACATTACAAAATAACCAACACAACAGCAAGAGTGCAAACAGTCTGTCAATCCCATAGGTGCAAATAATTAGGATTAAGTTCCACACTTTCCGCTGTTCCCAGTCTACCTGGGGTTTTTGTGTTTAAATCAATGTGGCTACAACAGCTGTAAATTTGGATGGAGCAAGAACAGAAAATGTCAAAAACATTGTGTAGCTTTGAGTGAGGAAAGATGAGAACAGTGTGGCGCACCACCCAACATGTAACCTGTCTGCTCTCCTCAGATGCTGAGTGTTTCTTATTTTCTTCCAGAACACCAGTAATCAAAGGGTTATTTTTACCATTGTTTTCCAATGTTAAATGATGGAAGTTGAGGTGTACTCAGAACAGGCTTCTCAAACTGAGCTACCCTGTCCTCTTTACATCAAATAACCCTTTTGCTACTTTAATGGCACTTGCTCTGCTTTCTTCCCCACTGTTATCAGACTTTCGAGCAGACCTCTCATATATTAGTTGACCTTTTTCTGCACCTTCTCTGTAGCTGTAACACTATATTCCGCATTCTGTTCTATTAGTTGACGTACTTATTTGAGGTATAATTTGTCTGGATAGCACGCAAAACAACGGTTTTTACTGTGTCTCAGCACGTGTGACAATAATAAATGAATCAAATCAAATCCTTTTATAGTTGCTTGATAGAATGGTAGCATCAACGGGTGGAATCTTACAGGGGTCTGAGTGACATGGGCTAGGGCGAGATTTGTGGCAGAATCAGATGAGAAGACCAAACAGACACTCTTGCTGCAACTTTTTCCGGAAGGGGTGAGCTGAATTTCTTACTAGGCAGGGGTGAGTTCCTAGTTAAAGGACATTATTTCTTTTTTAAACACTTTGTTAACAGTCCAACTCAGTCTAACCCACCTCAACTTCATTCACCTTCTGATCTTACCAAGTAAGTTAAACAAGTTAGACATTGAGAATTCTAGCTCAGGGCCCTCATGGCACCTCTCTATCCATTGGCAGGCTACTCAGGAAGAGTTGCATTGTGGGATGCACCAGCAACTAGCATTGGAAACTTTGCATGCAATGGTCAGGCATCCAGCTTTTGGATTGGGCTACGCTGTATCTCAGAGCTGTTCCCTTGGTGTCATGGCACTCTGTCACTTAGATCCACACTCACACCATCCCCGGCTTGCTGTGTCTGTTAGCGTGTTGGAGCTTCAGCCAGACCAAAAGGCTGTCAGTACTGCCATGCTGAGGTGCTTTTTTACAGACACACATTGACAGGCTGCTAGTCATTAGGGATCTGTCTGAGTAGGATGTCCTGGTGAACAGCACACTGAACCATCAGTCTAACTCCTACAGCATGTGCCAACAGCCTGTGCGGCAAACACACTCCATGTTTATTCAACCAAATAGCCACGCCAGAAAATGGGTGTGGGCCAGCCCTCAGCCCAGTCAAGATGAAGCTGTTACTCGGGGAGTACAATCAGTAATGAGCAGAGGCCACTCACATAGTCCAGCGCTTGGACATAGTCAGTTACCTTGCTTGGGATTCTCATGGTACTGGATCTGAGGAGAGCAGATAGCCCAGGGATTGGTCAATGGTTAGTCCTGTCAGTCAGGGGAATTGTGTATTGTCATATAGAAAGCTGCAAAAACTTGATACCAGTGATGACCATCCATGATTGTGTATGATCATTGATGATTGCAGGAAATCATTGATGATTATGGATGATTATTGATTATCCTGGGTGGTCATTAATATAGCTTATCATTGTTGATTGATGATTGTGAGCGATCATTGATGATCACAGGTGATCAGTATTGATTGCATGTGACTGTTGATTATTATGGATGATTACTGATAATTGCAGGTGATCATTAGTGATCATTGATGATTGCAAGTGATTGTTGATGATTGTGGGTGATCATTGATGATTGCAAGGGATCCTAATCTTTAATCTTTATAGACTGCAATGATCTTTGATGATTCTTAGTGGTCATTGATGATAGTGGGTAATCATTAATGATTCTGGGTAGATATTGACTATTAAAACTGAGCATTGATGATTATTAATGATCATTGATGATAGTGAGAGAACATGATGAACATGGATGATCAATAGTGATTGCAGCTGATCGTTGAAGATTCTGATCTTTAATTATTATAGCTGATCATTGAGATTTGTATATGATTGTGAGAAATCATTGATGATTGAGAGCAATTGTTTATTAATATAGCTGATCATTGATTAGTGTAGGTAATTATTGATGAATGTAGGTGATCATTGATAACTGTGGGTGATCATTGCTGATTATGAGTGATTAGTGATGCTACTGGGTGATCATTGATGACTACATATAGTCAACAGTTATCACCTACAGTCATCAATGATTGACTGTGGGTGATAATTGTTGACTATAAGTGGTCATCGATGATTGTGGGAGATCATTGATAATTATAGGTGACCATAGATGACTGTGGGATATCATTTATGTCTGTTGGTGATCTTTGATGATTTTAGTTGTTCATTGATGAATGTGGGAGATCATTGATGATTGTGGGTGATCATCAATTATTGCAAGTGGTCATTGATGTCTGCAGTTAATCACTGATGATTACAAGTAATAATTGATGATTATGGGTGATCATTGATGATTATGACTTGTCAATGATGATTTTAGAGTATTATTGATGATTGTGGGTGACCCTTGATGATTATAAGTGACCACTGATTGCAGATGATCGTTGGTTAATGTATGTGATCATTGATGTTTGTTAGTGATCATTGATGACTGAAGGTGTTGGTAGATAAATGTAGGTGATCCTTGATGATTGTGGATGATCATTGATGACTATGGGTTATCAATGAAGCCAGTGATTGATTGTTGATGACTGTGGGTTATCATGGGTGACTACAGATAATCATTAGTGATTGTGGGTGATCATTGATCATTGTTGTTCATTGCTGGTTGTTGGTGATCCTTGGTTACTGTAGGTGATGATTAACAATTCTGCATCATAGCTGATCATTAGTAATTTTACATTGATGATCATTGTTTGGATCATTGATGACTATGGGTATTAATTACAGGTTATTACTGATGATCATGAGTGATCAATGATAATTACAGGTGATCATTAATAATTGTGCGTGATCTTTGATGATTGTAAGTGATCATTGATGGTTGTGGGAGATCACCAAAAATTACAGATGATTATTGATAACTGTATATGGTCGTTGATTACTGGAGGTGATCTTTCATGATTGTGGGTGATCATTAATGAATGTAAGTGTTCATTGATGATTGGAGGTGATCATTGATCAATATATGAGATCAGTGATGTTTGTTGGTGATCATCGATATGTGTGGGTGATTGTAGATGAATGTAGGTGTTTGTTGGTGATAACTGATGACTGTAGGTGATTGTAGATGATTGTGGGAGAACATTGATGACTGTGAGTGATTATTAATGTATGTTTGTGATCATTGATGATTGTGGGTAGTCATTGATGATTGTGGGTTTTAGGGAAGGCTGCTTTTCTCATCAACTCCACCCATGTTCAATATATGTTTCTCTATCTCTCCTTCCAGTAAAGAACTAAATCACTGACCCCCAGTCCAATAGTTGATGTTTTATCCTCCTCAACGTCTGTTGTAACCCCCCCCAAAAGTTTCCACTCTGTTGTCACACAAGGCTTGAGGCCCTAAACTAGGGTCATGCCAGGTAAAAGTTTGGCCTGCTTTGCTCTATAATCTCCAAGGCTAGTGGGATTCTTCATTAAATCACATCAAACTTCTCTCTTAGGCCATGGTCTCAAGCCTTAGCATCTTTCCAAATGTCTATTGTCCGAATTTCAGCACAATACAGCCATTGAGGACTAACTGGTATTTTACAAGGCTGCCTGAGGTTTATGAGAATGCTTTCAGTGATGAGGAACCTTAGTGATGAAGGAAGGTTGGAGAAATTGGACTGTTTTCCTTAGATAGAACAAGGCTGATATAAGATTGGATAGACGTTTTCATAATCATGCGAAATCTAGACAGATTGGATAGAATGAAACGGTTCCCGCTCATAAAAGGATCGAAAATCAGAATGTGCAGTTTCAATATGTTTTGCAAAAGAAACAAACGCAAGGTCAGAAATAACTTTTTCACCCAGTGAGTTGTTTGGAATACACTGCTAGAATCGTAACGCAGACAGACTCAATTGAAGCATTTTCAAGAGAACATTGGATGATTATTTCAACAGAAACAATGCAAGGTTATGGGAAAAAGGTGGGAGATTGGCATTAAGTCAAAATGTTCAGCGAAGCAGTGCAGACATGATGGGCTGAATGGCCTCCTTATGTACAGTAACAATTTTATCATTCTGTGCTTTTATACAGTCTGCATAGAGCCAAGGATCCTGAGTACTTCTGTAAAACAACTTGAGCCACCAACCTTTGAAGATTTGTGTACTTGTACACTTCACCCTATGCCTCTCAGTTCCTGTACCTCCCTTTAAAATTGTACCATTTGTTTAGACTGCTTCTCTGAATTCTTATCACCAAATGTAATCACTTTATACTTGATCTAAATGCTAATTTCCATCTGCCATATGTCTGTCCCATTTTACCACCATGTTCTGAATCTTTTACCATACTCCTCATTGCTTACAACATTTCTGAGTTGCGTGTCATCTGCCAAATCTGAAATGATGTCCTGTGTGGCCAAATGCAGGTCATTAATGTTGATTAAAAAGAAACAGCAGTGGCTCCAACATTGACTCCAGGGGACTAGCACTGCACACTTCCCTCCCGTCTGGTAAACAACCATGCGCCACTATTCATATTTGCTGTCCCTCAGTCAACGTCATATCTACATTGCCGCTGTCCCTTTAATCTGATGGGCATTAATTTTCCTAATGCGTATGTTTGTCATGTAACATTTAATCAAATGACCTTTGAAAGATCGTATACTCTAAATCAGCCACACTGCCCTCATCCATCTTCTCTGTTACTTCATCAAAGAACTCAATCAAATTAATCAAACAGGATTTGCTGAAATAAGATCACGTTGGCTTTTATTTACTCATCCATTTTTTTTCTAAACTCCAATTAATTTAGTTCTGAATTATAGTCTCTTAAAGTTCTCCACCATCAGCGTTTGGCTGACTGGCCTCCAGTTGCTAAATTTATTTCTCTCCTGTTTTTGGACAGGATGCAACCCGCTAGCGCTCCTGCAACATGCCCACGTTTAAGGAGAATTGGAAGATTATAGTGTCAGTAAATCCCCTTGTCAGCAATCTATAATGATCCCATCTGGGTGATGTTTCTACTTTGATTGCTGCCAAAGCTTTTAAATATCTTTTCCTTGTCTTAGATTATCCTGGGAAATTTCCTGACCACCTTGTCCTTTTCTGTAACTAGGCAGCAGTCCCTTCTGTTGGTAAGATAGATGCAATGTGTTCACGTGATTACTCAGCCATCATCTCTGTCTCCACAGCCATTGGTCTATTGGTCAATAAAAAGCCCACCACTTCCATTGACTATCTTTTTTTATTTATTCATTTGTGGGATGTGGGCATCGCTGGCTGGTCCAGCATTTCTTGCCCGTCCCTTGAGAAGGTGGTGGTGAGCTGCCTTCTTGAACTGCTGCAGTCCTCCTGCTGTGGATTGACCCACAATGCCATTAGGGAGGGAATTCCAGGATATTGTACCAGCGACAGTGAAGGAACAGCAATATATTTCCAAGTCAGGGTGGTGAGTGGCTTGGAGGGGAACTTGAAGGTAGTTTTGTTCCCATTATCTGCTACCGTTATCCTTCTAGATGGAAGTGGTTGTGGGTTTGGAAGGTGCTGTCTGAGTAGCTTCGGTGAATTTCTGCGGTGCACCTGTAGATAGTACACACTGCTGCAACTGAGCGTCGGTGATGGAGGGAGTGGATGCTTTTGGATGTAGTGCCAATCAAGTAGCTTGCTTTGTCCTGGATGACATATTAGTTTAGAAAAGACTTCTGGGTTTCAGTTAATCTGTTCCCATAGTCTCTGTTTGCACCTCATCGACCTTGTTCTTCCATATATTTTCTGCACTTGCTTGGTTCTTTACTGAAGTTTGAACCAAGATTTATGAGAATCCTGTTTTCAGTTTCATTTTGTTCACTATCATTAGTCATCTAGGGTGCTCTAATTTTCAATTATTCTTCCCAACACAACAGGAAAAGAAGTGATCAAAGTAAGAAATAAAAAACATAACGAGGCAGCATCGTCAAACGAACAGAGTTAACATTTCAGGGCAGATGAGCTTTCATTCCTGAGTCCATTGAATTCAGAGAGTCTGGAGATAGAGGGCGTGGCTAAGATACTAAAGGAATGCTTTGCATCTGTCTTAACCAGGGGAACAGATGCTGTCAAAGTCATAGTGAAAGAGGAGGGAGTTGAGATATTAGCTGGACTAAAAATTGATTAAAGAAGAGGTTTTGGAACGGTTGTATTTAAAGTTGATAACTCACCAGGTGCAGATAAAATGTCTGCAAAGGAACTGAGGAAAATGAAGGTGAAAATTGTGAAGGCAGTGCATATAATTTTCCAATCCACTCTGGATGCAGATGACACATGTGAGGACTGGAGAATTGTAACTATTATAACCTAGTTTCTCAAAGGGAGTAAAGTATAAGCTCAACAATGGCAGGCCAGTGAGGTTAAGTTCATTGGTGGGAAAGGTTTTGGAAATAACAGCGTGGGACAACATTAACAGCCATATGGAGAAATGTGATTAATTAAGTAAAGCTGATATGGATTTCATAGAATCATAGAATCACAGAATCCCTACAGTGTGGAAACAGGACCTTCGGCCCAACAAGTCCACACCGAACCTCGGAGCATCCCACCCAGACCCAACCCCCTATAACCCACCTAATCTACACCTCCCTGAACACTACGGGCAATTTAGTGTGGCCAATCCACCTAACCTGCACATCTTTAGACTGTAGGAGGAAACCGGAGCACCCAGAGGAGGTGACTTGAATTTACTTAAATTGATTAAGTTTTTTTAATGATATAACATGTAGAGAGTTGATAAGGGTAATATGACATAAATGGAGTTCCAAAAGGCATTTCATAAAATGCCAAACAACAGGTTGTCAGTGAAGGTAAAGTCCATGAGATACAAGGGACACTGGCAACAT
>NC_063350.1:52612138-52615313 GCF_021869965.1 Rhincodon typus
AAGTTAGAGCTCACAATTTGGTTGGCACGGTGGCTCAGTGGTTATCACTTCTGCCTCACAGCACCAGGGACCTGGGTTCAATTCTAGCCTCAGGTGACTGTCTGTGTGGAGTCTGCACATTCTCCACCCTCCACCCTCCACCCCTATCCCCTCCCCTGGCATGTCTGCATGGGATTTCCTCTGGTTTCTTCCAAAGATGTGCAGGTTAGGGGAATTGGCTATGGGAAATGCAGGGTTAAAGGGATAGGGTGGGTCTGGGTGGGTCTGGGTGGGATGTTCTTTGGAGGATAGGTGCAAATTCAATGGGCTGAGTAGTCTCTTTCCACACTAAAGGGGATTTTATGATAATTCTATGAATTGGGGTAAATAAACTAGTACGGATTGAGAACTAGCCAATGGATAGAAAGCAGACAGTAGAAATAAACAGATCATTCTCAAACTGGCAGGCTATTACCAATGGGGTACCACAAGGCTCAGTGCTGGATCTACAATTCACAATCTACAGCAGGTCCCCGATTTATATACATTCATACTTACAAACAGGATCTCATATAGGGCTGCAATTTTAAAGACCCAACACACAAACTTTTCCTGTCCTTATAAATGGCTGCCTTCTATTGTCTTGCAATGAGTTCTGACTTGCATACAAATTGACTTGTGAACGGACTTCAGAGTGGAACTCATTCCCAACTTAGGGGACTGCCTGTGTAATAAAATGATTTGGA
Source organism: Rhincodon typus (assembly GCF_021869965.1). Taxonomy (NCBI): domain Eukaryota; kingdom Metazoa; phylum Chordata; class Chondrichthyes; order Orectolobiformes; family Rhincodontidae; genus Rhincodon; species Rhincodon typus. Next base: position 52,612,864 of record NC_063350.1, read on the forward strand.
AGTGGAGATCAAATGTAATACTTCCAAGTTTGTTTATGCCACAAGCTAAGTCGGAATGAACCTTGAGAGGAGGGTGCAGGGAGGTATCAAGCAGACTTTGATCATGTGAGCAAATGGGCTGGAACACAGCAGATGGAAAATAGCATTAATGAGAGTGAAGTTATCCACTGTTTAGAAAAATTCCGAAAGACGGTTTCTTTTTTGAAAAAGAGTGAGACTTGGAAAGCGTTGGTGTCCAAAGTATCCCTGTTCACGAATCACGAGAAACAAGTAAGTAGATAGAGTAAGAAAGAAATAAGGTATGATCACTTTCATTGTTAGCAGAGAGACCAAAACTTTCTCAATCCCACGCTTAAGTGAATTCACTGATGGAGCAGCTACAAACCTCTGGGGTACAGAATTACAAAGATTCATAACCCGCTGAGTGAGGAAATTTCTCCCCATCTCAGCCCTATATCTGAGACTGCACCCCTCGGTTCTAGCTTCCTCAGTGAGGTGGAAGCAACCTCTTAGTGTCAACCCTGCCAAGCCTCCCTTCAGAAGCTTGTTTAATATTTCAATGAGGTCAATCCTCATTCGTCTAAACACCAGAGTACTGGCCAATTTACACAGCTTCCCATAGGACAAGCCCCTCATGCGAGGGACCAATCTAGTGAACTTTTGCTGTTCCACCTCCAACACAAGTCCATTGTTCCTTAAATATAGCGATAAGAACTGCATGCAGTATTCTAGGTGTTTGTGTGGCCGGGGTGAGAAGTCAACAATATAGATGTCTTGGTGCTTACTGGGAAAGGTGTGAATGTAAGAGTGTGGAAAGTGTCTTGTGAAGAAGACACAAGCTGCAGAGAATTGGCCTGGAGCTACCTCATGGTGTCAGAGTTATTTTGGCACAGGAGATCAATCAGCCCAGTGCTGGTACTTTTAGAACATTTGAGTCAGTTTTATTCTTACATTGAGTGCCCTTGGCTCGACAGCTTCATTTCCCTCAATTATCTTTTATGGTCATTCATATTCTCAGCTTCCACCACCCACACTGTCAGCAAGTTCCAGGTCTGTACCACTCAATGTGTTATAAAATTCTCTCTCATCTCCCTGTATCTCTTCACAAAAACCTTAAATCTGTGTCCCCTAGACCTTATACTATTAGCTAAAGGGCACATGTTCGACTTTATTCACATCTGACACAATCTTGTAAACTCTCTCCAATCTCCTTTGCTGTAAGAACGCTCAGGCAGTTACAGACTGTCATAAGTGATGATGATTTTTCTGATCGCATAAGAATGCTATTGGAACTGCTTCAGGAGTGCACTTCTATTCACAGGAAACGGTTTAAACAACAGATTACCTTCTTTGAATTCTTGTCCTTGTGGTCCAAAGAAAGGTTCTTTAATTTGGTTGCACAATCTTTGTGCGAGACCTGCAGTGAAAGAGAAACGCAAGTTAATTCTACAATAATTCAACAAGACTAAGGCTCTGCCTGTCCGATGCTCCCAAAGACACGACCTGCACTGTTTGTTTCTTTCTTTCTCCCTTCCCCTCTCTCTGCCTACATGTGATTCAAACCAATAGCAATGTGGTTGACTCTTAACAGCCCTCTGAACAACAAATGCTAACCTAGCCTACATACCCACATCCTAAAAAAACATACACTGCTCGTACTGTCTCTCCATAATACATGTACACTCATAGAATCTCTACAGTGTGGAAACAGGCCCTTCAGCCCAACAAGTCCACACTGACCCTCAGAGCATCCCACCCAGACCAATCCCTATAACCCACCTAATCTACAGACCCCTGAACACTATGAGCAATTTAGCATGGCCAATCCACCTAGCCTGCACATCTTTGGACTGTGGGAGGAAACTGGAGCACCCAGAGGAAACCCGTGCAGACATGGGAAGAATGTGCAAACTCCACACAGACAGTCACCCGAGGGTGGAATCGGACCCGGGTTCCTGGCTCTGTGAGGCAGCAGTGCTAACCACTGATCCACCATGCTGCCCTGTAAAGTCACTGTCTGTAATGTTGTTTCATTTCAGGCACGAATACTGTCTGTACTGTGTATTTTTAATTGATTCTATCCCGGACAAAGCAACCCATTTGATTGTGGCACCACATCCACAAGCATCCACTCCCTCCACCACCGACGCTCAGTAGCAGCAGTGTGTACTATCTACAAGATGCACTGCAGAAATTCACCAAAAGACTTTAGACAGCACCCTCCAAACCCACGACCACTTCCATGTAGAAGGACAAGGGCAGAAGATACATGGGAACACCACCCGCTGGAAGTTCCTCACCAAGCCACTCATCACTGAAATACATCACAGTACAGTCACAATCCTGAAACATCCTCTCTAACATCATGGTGGATCTAACTGCCACTAACATTGCCTGGTGTTTCACACACAGCCTGTACTGTCCCTCCATCTTCAACACATTTGCACACA
>NC_063350.1:52615323-52618669 GCF_021869965.1 Rhincodon typus
TTCAACACATTTGCACACACAGCCTGTACTGTCCCTCCATCTTCAACGCACACACAGCCTGTACTGTCCCTCCATCTTTAACACACACACACAGCCTGTACTGTCCCTCCATCTTCAACGCACACACAGCCTGTACTGTCCCTCCATCTTTAACACACACACACAGCCTGTACTGTCCCTCCATCTTTAACACACACACTGCCTGTACTGTCCGTCCATCTTTAACACACACACTGCCTGTACTGTCCGTCCATCTTTAACACACAGACACTGCCTGTACATTCTCTCCATCTCTCTCATTCATGCTGCCTATGCTGTCTCTCCCTCTCTCACACATGGTGTCTTTACTGCCTTTCCATCACCAACAAACATCTGTCCACCTTTCATTCCATAAGACACAGGAGTAGGCCATTCAGCCATTCAGGTCTACTCTATCATTCAATGTGATCGCATTTGATCTGAGAATCCTCAACTCCACCTTCCTATCTTATCCCCATAAGCCTCAATTTCGTTTTGGATTAAAGTTCTGTCCATCTCAGCCTTGAAGATACTTAACAATCTGCAGCCCACTGTGGTAAAGAATTTCACGGATACACTACACGCAGAGAAATAAATCCGCATCTGTCTTAAGTGGGTGACCCCTTCCTACAAAGGTGGGGGGGGGGGGGGAAGAATCATCTCTGATCTGACCCTGCCAAGCCCCCTAAGAATTTTAAAACAATCACAGAGAATGCTGGAGAAACTCAGCAGGTCTGGCAGAATCTGTGGAGAGAGAAACAGAATTAACCTCTGGAGTCCAGTATGACTCTTCTTCAGAACTAGTGAACCCTCTCTGGGCTGCCTCCAACGTCAGTATATCTTATCTTACATGGGGAACCGAAACTTTTCACATTATCCAGGTGTGCTCTGACTAATGCTTTGTATACTTTTGGCAAAACCTTTTTTTTTAATACTCTATTCCCTTTGAAATAAAGGTCCCTACTACCCTCTGAACATTGATGCTAGCCTTTAGTCATTCATACAAAAGGCCTCCCAAATCCCTGTTCTGCAGCTTTCTGGAGATTTACCCCATTTCAGTAATATTCAGCTTCTCTCTTCTTCCTGCCAAAGCGTACAGCCTCACATTTTCCCACATTATGTTCCATTTATCAAGTTGTTTTCTTTCGTTACCCTCTCATAACCTGTCTACGTCTCTCTGCAGACTGTGTCATCCTTGTCTTCCCACCCATTTTTGTGTCATTCACAAACTTGGCTATAAGACGTTCACTTTCCTCATCTAGGTCATTAATATATATAGAAAATAATTGTGGGCCCAGCACAGATCCCTCTGACACTCCCCTGGTTGCAGGCTGCCATCTGAAAACACACCCTTTCTCCCAACTCTGTCTGATAACAGGCAATCCTCAATCCAAGTGAGTATTCTGCCTTCAACACCATGGGCTCTTACCTTGTTAAGTAGCTTTGTGTGCAGTGCTTTATCCAATATCTTTTGGAAATCCAAATAGATCAACTATTTCCCCTTTATCCAGCTGTAAGAAGTTTGTCAGGCACAATTTCCTCCTCGTGAGACTACACTGATTCTGCTTAACAAATTATGTTTTCCTAAATTTATCTGCTACTGCCTCCTCTATGACAGATTCTTAACATTATCCCAAAGACAGACATTAATCTAACTGGTCTAACCTTTTTTATTGTCTCCTTCCCTTTTTGAATAAGGGTGTTACATTAACCTTTTCTCAATCCTCTGGGACTTTTCCAGAATCTAAGGATTCTTGGAAGATTACTCCCAGTGTATCGACTCTCACTACAGCTACTTCCTTTCAAATCCTCGAAGGCATCGTATCTAGCCCAGGAGACATATTAACCTTAAACCCCATCAGTTTCGCTAGTACATTTTCTCCAGTGATAGCTAATGTGCTCAGTGTTTCCCCCTCACCTATGTCACTCCCCACCCCCTGAGCTCCTTAATTACTTAATATCTTTGGAATGCTATTAATGTCCTTGACCATGAAGACTGATCAAAAGCATTAATTCAACTCCTCTGCCTCAGTTCTGCAGAAGAGTCATCTAGACTCGAAACATTAGCTTGCTCGCTCTCCATGGATGTTGCCTGACCCACTGTGATCTCCAGCATTTGTTATTTTCAGTACTGTTCTCTAAACATTGTGCATTAAAAGATACAGTCCAAATTGTTGGCTGCCCGAGTTCCATTTATAGGTGCGTCTTATGATACTGAACCTGAGATAAAATCTGAAGATGGTCGCGTGTGTTAGCTTGCAACATTACAGTCAAACCAGTAGTTTCCAAATTTCAAACCGACTCTCAGTCTCCCATGCAAAACCAGCCTGCTCTGATGTCATCGGAACAGGGTTTGAGAATGTTGTTTAGAAAGAATACATCATTATTTTGATAGTGCTAAAGTTTAAAATCCCACTATGGTCAAAACCTCATACTTGAGAGGGATGGTTAATGTGTCTAAATATAGTTAGCAACCAAATGTGAATGTCAAAAAGAGATGGAAGAGTTGAGAGTGAGCAACAGAATTATATACAAAAGGAAGATGGTAAAAGGGTCATCAGGTATATTGGAGCTTTGGCAATTAAAAACTGAACTTGTTAAGTTGGGAAGGCAACTACATCAAGTAACATTAAACAAAGAAAGCCAATGGCAGGAGCTGACAGCATTGTGTACTCAGCTAAAAACGTAAGGAGCCACCTCCATTTTCTGAAGACAAATTTCCAACCGGGGTGTTTCTTCCAAATGGGTATTTGACGATATACAACAGTCGCATCTCACACGGTGCTGTAATGACAGCCCTGTGCCCTGTCCCCAGCCCGCACGGTGCTGTAATGACAGTCCTGTCCCCAGTCCCCGGCCTGCACGGTGCTGTAATGACAGCCCTGTGCCCTGTCCCCAGCCCGCACGGTGCTGTAATGACAGTCCTGTCCCCAGTCCCCGGCCTGCACGGTGCTACAATGAAAGCCCTGTCCCCTGTCCACAGCCTGCACGGTGCTGTAATAACAGGCTGGTCCCCGGTCCCCAGTGCCCAGCCCACACTGTGCTGTAATGACAGCCCTGTGCCCTGTGCCCTGTCCCCAGCCCGCACGGTGCTGTAATAACAGTCCTGTCCCCGGCCCGCATGGTGCTGCAATGAAAGCCCTGTCCCCTGTCCACAGCCTGCACGGTGCGATAATAACAGGCTGGTCCCCAGTCCCCAGTCCCCAGCCCGCACTGTGCTGTAATGACAGCCCTGTGCCCGGCCCACACAGTGCTGTATAGACAACCCTGACCCTGGCCCACACGGTGCTGTAATAACAGTCCTGTCCCCGGCCCGCACGGTGCTGTA
>NC_063350.1:52618679-52619360 GCF_021869965.1 Rhincodon typus
CGGTGCTGTAATAACAGTCCTGTCCCCGGCCCGCACGGTGCTGTAATGACGGCCCTGTCCCCGGTCCCTGGCCCACACGGTGCTGTAATGACAGTCCTGCCTCCCTGTCCCTGGCCCGCACAGTGCTGTAGTGACAGTCCACGTCAAATTCAGAGTTTTTGATGCGACTGCGAGAAGACAGTGTGGCAGTGGATGAAGGTAGTACAGGTATAATAAATGGTGCTTAATGACTCAAGAAGGTTGTCCCTGTCCTTCATTTCTCTACGCAGGAAACTAACAGGAATTGGAACACAATGCAACAGCTGACAGAAACTTACCTCCTCAAAATGTGACTTATCTATCGTGCTGAAACTGCAACACTGTGCTCTTGTTTGGATCCTCCTCACCTTGGGTGAACTATTCTTTACCTTACTGTTCCTAGAAAATGAGAGCAAGTACAGTTAATGTGGTTGAGACAGCGGACAGTTTGAAAAGACATTGTGTGCACAGGAGATGGAGGGAGAACAAGCAAGGCAGGTGAGGAACATGGACACACAGTTGGCAGGAAAGGTAGAGGATGAGCACACAGCACAGGTATGTACACTGGAGGTAGTGACAAGCAGTCCAAGTACGAAAAATGCACACGCAGTTACAAGCAGTGCGGGTGTGAGAGGCACGGGGACGGTACGGGCAGTGCGGGTG
>NC_063350.1:52619370-52622859 GCF_021869965.1 Rhincodon typus
GCAGTGCGGGTGTGAGAGGCACGGGGACGGTACGGGCAGTGCGGGTGAGAGAGACACGGGGACGGTACGGGCAGTGCGGGTGAGAGAGACACAGAGACGGTACGGGCAGTGCGGGTGAGAGAGACACAGGGACGGTACGGGCAGTGCGGGTATGTGAGAGACACAGGGACGGTACGGGCAGTGCGGGTGTGTGAGAGACACAGGGACGGTACGGGCAGTGTGGGTGAGAGAGACACAGAGACGGTACGGGCAGTGCAGGGTGTGTGAGAAACACAGAGACGGTATGGGCAGTGCAGGGTGTGTGAGAGACACAGAGATGGTATGGGCAGTGCGGGTGTGTGAGAGACACAGAGACGGTATGGGCAGTGCGGGTGTGTGAGAGACACAGAGACAGTACAGCAGTGCGGGTGTGAGAGACACATAGACGTTACGGGTTGCATGTGTATGAACACACAGTGCAAGTGGCTAGGATTGCAAGACAGCTCAGGTAGTGTCAGTGTGTGAAACAGTGAATAGGTGGTGGAGCTGTTTATGATTGATACATACTGCAGGCACCACAGGCTTGTAAAACAGACACAATTCACGCAGTGCATTTGGGCAGACTGGACAGATATTTCAGCTGTGTAAGGGGTGGTCTGTACATCTAGCACGTGTGCGTAGTACTGCTCGGAGAGTTGGAGGCACACTACTGTCAGTGTGGGCGTGGAAAGCGGCGAGACAATATAGAGACGCCATTTGCATTCAGAATTAACAAGAGTTCATGAACATGTGGAGTGTTGAAATGGAGCTCTGTAACATACACAAGAAAGGAACATTATTTCAAATAGAAGATCCCCTGCGCATGCTGCACTATCCACAGTCGAAGTAGGTTTTGGGATGTCTGACCATGTTTTTTGCGTGGCATTTCTCACTGGCCAGGAAGTACTATCCAAACCTCCTCATCTGATTAGATCGGGGCCACTGTCAGGGGCAAAGTGCCTGGGTGTTACACAAACACCTACCCAGTTCCATCTCCAGCTGACAAGCCTTTCTTGATCAATGGTTTTCTGACTGTGTTGTGCAGTCCTTTGGCTTCCCAGGCATCACTGGATAGTGTCAAAAATGCTTGGTGTGGCAATTGATCAGGGCTCATCTTCCAGCTCGCTGTGAAAACAAGGCAAAGAGTCAGTAACCAGCAATCATGATGACGCATAACTCAGCGTGAAACTCATTCAAATCATCCAATTTCTTTACAACAGGGCTTCAACAACATTGTCCATGGCACGATTTCTATTCTCCCTGTTCATTTTGCCCTCCAGATGGTCGTACCTTGAGCTGACAGAGCCCTGAACTCTGGAATTCGCTCCTTTAACCTCTCCCGTACCTCACCACCTCCTTTATGATGCTGCTGTGAATCTACATTCTTACACCAACATTTCATTATCTGGCCTAACCTCTTGTTTTGTGCTTCAAAAAACCTGGAATATTCTGTGCAGTTTTGGTCTCGTAACCTGAGGAAGGATGTTATGAGCTATAGGGAAGCTGAATAGGCTGGGTTTTTTTTCCCTGGGGCATAGGAGACTGAGAGGTGGCTTTATACAGGTTTATAAAATCATGCGGGCCATAGATAAGGTAAACAGCAAAGGTCTTTTCCCCAGGATTGGCGGGGGGGATGAGGTCAAAACTAGCGGGCATAGGTTTAAGGTGAGAGGCTACTTTTTTGTACAGAGGGTTGATTTGTGAATGGAACAAGTTGCCAGAGGAAGTAGTAGAGGCAGATAATAATTACAACACTTAAAAGGCATCTATAAGTGTATATGAATAGGAAAGGTTTAGAGGGATATGGGCAAAATGCAGGCAAATGGGACTAGTTCAGCTTGGGAAACCCGGTCAGCTTGGACAAGTTCCACGCGGTTTGACTTTATACAGGGAGCGCACCAAAGGTTTACAAATTGATGCCAGGGACGGTGACGCTGACAAATGAGGCATGGTTGAATGGGCCAGGGCAACGTTCACTGGAGTTCAGAAGGAAGAGGGGCCAGAGTATCCAACAGAAACGTAGTAAACTCCAACAGGGGGAAATACAGGATGGACATTCCTGATGACTGGGAAGTCCAGAACCATGGGGTCACAGTCTAACAATATGAAGGGCTGAGGAAGGGGAGAAGTTATTCACCCAGAGAGAGGGGAGCCTGTGGAATTTATGATTTCAATGAGGAGCTGCATCAGGCACTTAGGGCTAATGGGATCCCAGGGTATGGGGGAGAGAAGGGAACAGGCTCTTCAATTGGATAGTCAGCCACAATCAGAATAAAAGACAGTGCAGCACTCCCACAGAACAGACCCTGAGGTCAATGGGCCTTACACACATTTCTGGGATATTAGCAGCGCTGAAGGTTGTGAATCGGGGACATTAAGAGAGAGGATGGTATTTAATGATAATGATGTCCCCCTCCCCCACCTCACCCTGACTCTCTCTCTCTCTGAAATACTCACCGCCCACGACCAGGCCCCGGCGCACTCCCCGCCGGGAGTTGTAGTCCCCGCCCGCATTGCCCGCCGGGCGTTGTAGTCTCCTGCCTCGCCATTCATCGGGTGTTGCACGTTGCGCCGCACTGCCCGCCGGGAGTTGTAGTCCACCCCCCCCACCAAACACAGCCCGCCGGGAATGGTAGTCTACCCGCCAGGTATTAAAGACTACCGCGCATTGCCCGCCGGGAGTTGTAGTCGACACCGCACTGCCGTTGCGGTTGAGGTGTTGGCCTCCCATTAGCGCGCCTCCACAGGTGGAGCGGTTTGTACCGGGATTTCCGCGCCGTCTCGTGACGGTATCCATGGAAACAGGCTCATCAGTACCCGGATGGGAGATAGAGAATGTGGGAAAGGAGAGCAAGAGAGAGGGATTAGGCAGGTAGATGGTGAGGCAGATTGAAGGGGATAGGGTTAATGATGGAGGGGGCAATGTGAGGATCTACAAATGAGGGGGGAAGGGACAGGCCTGAGGGATGGGAAACTCAAGAAGAAGGGACTCGGGATTAGGGAACTGTGAGATGGGAGCAGATAGAGATGGGTGAGTGGGTCTGGAGGGACTGGTGCACTGAGGGACGAGGGACGGGGGACGGGGAATGGGGGGGGTGGTCAAAGGAACAGGATGGGTGGAGGGAAATGTGACCTGTGGGACATGGACTCTCACAGACAGGGAGCCACAAGACTGAGGGACAGGAAACTGAAAAAATGGAGACAATGAGAATGAGGGACTAGTGTCGGGGAAGAGGAAATTGAGGGTATGGGGGCTGGGGTAGTGAGGGGCTAGGGCCAGGGCCAGGGGAAGAGGAAATTGAGTGAATGGGGGCTGGGGTAGTGAGAGGCAAGGGTTAGGGGAAGAAGAAATTGAGGGACTGGGGACTGGGGTTGTGAGGAGCTCGGATCAGGGGAAGAGGAAATTGAGGGACTGGGGGCTGGGATGGTGAGGGTCTAGGGTCAGGGGAAGAGGAAATTGAGGGACTGGGG
>NC_063350.1:52622869-52623180 GCF_021869965.1 Rhincodon typus
GTAGTGAGGGGCTAGGGTCAGGGGAAGAGGAAATTGAGGGACTGGGGACTGGGGTAGTGAGGGACGAGGGTCGGGGAAGAGGAAATTGAGGGATGGCGGAGTGAGGGGCTAGGGTCAGGGGAAGAGGAAATTGTACTGGGGGCTGGGGTAGTGAGGGACTAGGGTCAGGGGAACAGGACATTGAGGGGCTGGAGTAATGGGGAACTAGGGTCGGGGAAGAGGAAATTGAGGAACTGGGGGCTGGGGTAATGAGGGACTAGGGTCAGGGGAAGAGGAAATTGAGGGATGGCGGAGTGAGGGGCTATGGTCAG
>NC_063350.1:52623280-52631561 GCF_021869965.1 Rhincodon typus
TGGGGGCTGGGGTAATGAGGGGCTAGGGTCAGGGGAAGAGGAAATTGAGGGACTGGGGGCTGGGGTAATGAGGGACTAGGGTCAGGGAAAGAGGAAATTGAGGGACTGGGGGCTGGGGTAATGAGGGACTAGGGTCGGGGAAGAGGAAATTGAGGGATGGCGGAGTGAGGGGCTAGGGTCGGGGAAGAGGAAATTGAGGTACTAGGGGCTGGGGTAGTGAGGGACTAGGGTCAGGGGAACAGGACATTGAGGGGCTGGGGTAATGAGGGACTAGGGTCGGGGAAGAGGAAATTGAGGGACTGGGGGCTAGGGTAATGAGGGACTAGGGTTAGGGGAAGAGGAAATTGAGGGACTGGGGGCTGGGGTAATGAGGGATTAGGGTCAGTGGAAGAGGAAATTGAGGGATGGCGGAGTGAGGGGCAGGGTCAGGGGAAGAGGAAATTGAGGGACTTGGGGCTGGGGTAATGGGGCACTAGGGTTGGGGGAAGAGGAAATTGAGGGACTTGGGGCTGGGGTAATGAGGGACTAGGGTCAGAGGAAGAGGAAATTGAGGGACTGGGGGCTGGGGTAATGAGGGACTAGGGTTGGGAGAAGAGGGAATTGAGGGACTGGGGATTGGGGTTGTGAGGGGCTAGGGTCAGGGGAAGAGGAAATTGAGGGACTGGGGGAGTGAGGGGCTCGGGTCAGGGCGATGAAATTGGGGGACCAGGGACTGGGAGAGAGGGAACTGAATCGCAGAAACTAAGGGACGTGGGCCTGACAGAAGGGTGAATTCAGGGATGGTAGGGAATGTGCGAGAGGTGAACTGAGGGACAGTGGGAGTGAGGTACAGCGATACTGAAGGAGGGCATTCTGAGAGTTAGGGACATCGAACTGAGAAATTTGCACCTAACTGATTCAAAATTTGCAACACTGAGGAACTCAGGGACATCTGCAACAAACTTCCTACTTTACTCCAAAAGATGTTGCTGAGCAGTTTTGTTTTAACCCAAAGACACCTGGTGTCATTTTCTCCCCGCCTGTCTTTCTCAACGTGACTAAAAAGACTGAAGAAAACCAGAAAGCTTAAAAGGAAATTATCTAACAAAAGCCTTAGGATCAACCGTCAAAGTGTAGGACACCATCACTTAACAGACAACAGTGAGTCATCATTGCTGAAATCAAAGGGAACTGTGAAACAATTTAGTTTAACACACCCTGGTGATCAGGAATAGTGGAGTTAAAATTGAATCAGAGATAGTAGGAGCTGCAGATGCTGGAGAATCCGAGACAACAAGGTGCAGGGCTGGATGAACACAGCAGGCCAAGCAGCATCATAGGAGCAGAGAGGCTGACGTTTCGGGCCTAGACCCTTACCCTGCAGCCCAATGGTATCACTGTGGATTTCACAAGTTTCAAAATCTCCCCTCCCCCTACCGCATCCCAAAACCAGTCCAGCTCGTCCCTGCCTCCCTAACCTGTTCTTCCTCCCACCTATCCCCTCCTCCCACCTCAAGCCGCACCTCCATCTCCTACCGACCAACCTCATCCCGCCCCCTTGACCTGTCCGTCCTCCCTGGACTGACCTATCCCCTTCCTATCTCCCTACCTACACTCACCTTTACTGGCTCCATCCCCGCCTCTTCGACCTGTTTGTTTCCTCTCCACCTATCCTCTCCTCTATCCCTCTTCTATCCGCCTCCCACTCTCTCCCTATTTATTTCAAAACCCCCTTCCCCTCCCCCTTTTCTGATGAAGGGTCTAGGCCCGAAACGTCAGCCTCTCTGCTCCTATGATGCTGCTTGGCCTGCTGTGTTCATCCAGCCCTGCACCTTGTTGTCTCTGGTGATCAGGATTTGTGTTTTCAGAATTTTATTCTCTGCGTTCAGGGTTTTTTTTTGTCACGTATATTATCTGTGGCAAACCATCTGTTTTGTGTCTGTCTTAAACATGAAGGAGTGTATTTGGGGTTTTAACAGGGCAATAGTTTAAATCCCTTAGTAATAGATTTGGTATTCTTTCTTTTTTCTGCCGTTTTTAAATCTTAAATGTGTTACAATAAATAGTTGTTATCTGTTAATGATGAAACCTGGTGTGAACTGCTTTTATTCTGAATAGCAGTCAATCAGAGAAGTGGATTATTTGAGATATCTAATTGGGATTTTACACAGTTTGTGGGGTATGGGATACATTTATCAGCACATTCTTCTCAGTTAAGTCTTGACACTACGGTTGAATTAACAAGCTCGATGGAAATAATCTCACATTTCGAGTTTTAAATTTATCTATCAAGGCTATGGGATTATGGGCAGCATGCATCAGTATGATGTGATCGTCATAAACTTCAAAATGTTTAAGAGGCAGTAACAATCTCAGACTCTACTTTTCCACTGTAGAATACGTTTTCTGATACTGGTTAAGTTTTTTAGAAAAGTGCCTCACTGGGCTTATTATTCCTGATTCACCATTTTGCAATATGATCATGTTTTCACCCCCAGTCAACAGCATCAATTGCTACTTTAAAGGGTTTAGTAGAATCAGGGGCTAATACCAAATCAATCATTAGGATTGCCTACAGCTTCTCAAAAGCAGTTTGCCGCTCTTTTGTTCATAATAATTACCTTTGCTGTTTTCAGACTAAATCTGTTAGTGCTGCAGCTGTTGTATCAGTTTTTTTTAAATTCGTTAACAGGATGAGGGAATCGCTGGCCAGGCAGCATTTATTGCCCATCCCTAACTACCCAGAGGGCAGTTCGGAATCAACCACATTGCTGTGGGTCTGGAGTCATGTGTAGGCCAGACCAGGTAAGGATGGCAGTTTCCTTCCCTAAAGGATATTAGTGAACCAGATGGGTTTTTCCTGACAATCGACAATGGATCCATGGTCATCATTAGATTCTTAATTCCAGATATTTAATTGAATTCAAATTCCACCATCTGCCATGGCTGCATTCAAACCTGGATCCCCGGAACATTATTCTGAAGAGGGGTCTAGGCCCGAAACGTCAGCCTTCCTGCTCCTCTGATGCTGCTTGGCCTGCTGTGTTCATCCAGCTCTACACCTTGTTATCCCCGGAACATTATTTGGGTCTCTGGATTAACAGTCCAGCGATAATACCACCAGGCCATCACCTCCCTTTGCAAATTTCTGAATTAAACAAAAAAGCACATTCCCAAAAAATCTGTCGATTTCCTATTTGGCTTTAGCAACTGGGATTCTATCAGAGCCTTCACTTCCACTGTTCTTGGTAACACCTGCTCTTACCTCACAATGAGTCCTAGTCATTTTTTTCATGTAGCCTTTGAGAAAATAGCAAGTGAAAAGAATTGGCCAGAGGGAATTGAAAACACAGAGTCAGTTGACAGGGAAATTGAATTTGCGAAAGCAGGAGTGATGTACTAAGTTATGCATTGTAGCATAAGGACAGGTGTTGCCAAGAGCAGCAAAATGCTCCAATAAAAATTCTAATTCCTAAAGCTAAATGAGAAATCATGAGATTTTTAAGAGTGCGTGGATTCTACTGAACATTTGTGTATAATTACAGCGCAACAGCAATACCTTGAGGGAGTTTGTGAAAGAAACAAGGAACAGTTGTATTTTCAGTTGAAAGCTAGGCAGCTGCTGAGAAGTTGAAGACAGTCTTTATAAATGGACTAGTGTTGACCATTCCTGATTTTTCCAGTCCTTTTAAAAAGGCTAATCGCTTAGAGTGGCAGTGGGGGTGATGGTTAGGCATATTCTTGTTCAATGATGATGAATCAGAAAGTCAGTAGGGTACTATTGTCAGGAACTAAACCGGTGTCTGAGGAACCACTCTCCCATAGAAGGAGAAACTTTGGGATTATTATTGACTCTTCAACATTTTGCAATCCATGTGTGACATGGCAATGAAGAAATATTAATCTACAGAGACCATAATCATTGAAAAAAATGTAAACTCAAAATGCAAGACTATTCAGATGGATCCTGTGTTTTAACCATTTAATGTAAAGGCTGTTCATGATGCTGGAAAAGATAACGTATTGGAACATATATTGTCCCAAGCATAAAATGTTGGAATAAGATAAGGGTTTAAAAATACCTGAGGGGGACCTGAACTTCACAGTGGATACAGACAGGTTATTACAGTGTAGAAGACCATTTGGCCCATCATGTCTGCAGCACTGACTTTCTGAATGAGCAATGCCTATGGTGCAACTCCCTTGCCTTCTCCATGTAACCCTACACAGTCTCATACGATACAGTTCCCTCCTGAACATCTCCACTGTGATGTCTTGGGATATCAGCATGGACTGGACATGCTGATGATGATGATGTCATATGAAATGACTAGAAAAGAGCTGGAGCAAAATCTATTGGAGGAGACGTACTGAGTGCACGTAAATCCACGACTATGGAAATCATTAGTCTGTAGATTGAAAAGTTGTTCTCGAAATGTACAGTCTACTGCAGAGTCATTAAAGAACTGATCAGATCCACAGTCAGACCTGCTAAAAGATGCAACATGAGGCAGCATGTGGAAGCTGAGGGTAGTGATGAAGGGTCCAAAAGCAAGAGCTGGAGAAAAGACTACAAAGGTGGAAAACTACTGAAATACTTCGACATTGAAAGGAATAGATTCTTCAACTCCACACTGGGCAGCCGGCCTGACCTGAGCAGCGGGGTCAAAGTGTGAAAACACCATCAGGCAGAGGTCCAGGGATACGCAGAACCAGGGAAACATCTCTGCCACTTCCAGAGTGTTCCCAAAGACAGTTGGCTCACATGTGGGATGTCAGCAAGAATTATTTTGTCGGGTATCAAACAGCCTCAGAATCGAACAACATAGAACAACGAGATAAGGTCAGTACAACCAGAACCATTGCCAATGATTGGTGACCAGGCAAGGTCTGACTGAGACCCCGTCCTCTTACAACAATGTCCTGAAAACCTTCGACACATATTTACAGTATCAAAGAATTTGCTCTTTGAATGGGGAAAGTTTAACAAACAGAGATAGAGATCAGGGAATGCATCAATTCCTTCATTAACTTCCTTTATAGATTAGTAGACAATCATGCATATGGCAGTCTAAGGAGCAAATTAATACGGGACCATATAGTCATTGCAGTGAGATGTTTGACTCTTACAATCAAAGGAGGATTTAAGACTGGTATAGTTTACGAGGCAGTCTGAGATTTGGAAGCAAAATTGGGAGATAGTTCTTGGAGAGTCCAAGGCTCCATGGAAGAAGCCAAGTGAGTCCGCACAACTTCTAGACCCAAAACTGGAAAGCCTGCCTGAAGAAAACCCGCCAAAATGGAGAAAGCAGGTGAAATGCCAACTTGAAATGCTTCTGATGAAGTGAGAACAAGGCACATGAATGTGACAGGTGCCCAGCTGCAGATCTGAATGCCACAACTGTGGTAAGTGAGTTCATTTCAAAAGAATTTATAATTCTAGACCTGCCAATAATGCAAAAAAATAACAACGGAGTTCGGAAAATAGCCATAGACATCCTTGGAAAGATCGATGACCCAGACAGCAAACATCAGTCAATAAATCTTGATGCAGAGGGACATTCTGTTGTGTTTAAATGAGACATTGGGGCTGGTGTTAGCATACTATCTGACAAGATAAAATGGCTGAAACAGAGTTAAAACCATTTTTAATCAAACTGCAAGGTCCTGGAGGAACATGTTTGAAAGTCAAAGGTCACACCTTGGCAAGATCAACAACTAAAGGCAGAAAAATAACCGAGCCATCTGTGTTTTACATAATCAAGAATCTTCACTTCTCTGCCAAAAAGACTGCCTATGATTAAAATAATATTTAAAGTAGGTGACATTGCTAAGGAAGATAGCAATGGAGAATTTGGAGAAGAATTTCCTAAATTATTCTCAGTATTGGATAAACTGAAAATGAGGACAATATTATGTTGCATTTCTAGTGTTTGTTTTCTTCTTGTAAATCTCAAATTTCTCTTTGCATCTCAAAGTTATCAATAGTGTTTTGTCCTTATTTCTGTTAGTTATATTTCTCCTTTCATACAGTCGCCTGTAATCTGTATGTAGACAGTCTTACAAATTGTGTCCTCCATTTTCTGTCATATTGTCAATTACCCTCTGTGCTACGAAAGGTTTGGTGGACTTTGCTTTGCTAAGAATATTATTGTGCTTCCAGCATTTGTACTATCAGTGTATGTTAAAACACAAGTTTATCTTCCATCAAAATTAGAAGTCTGCCCATGTTTGATACTTTGGCACAGTCCAATAACCTAAATGCCAGGAACAGATTGGGGAATTTTCAACTGAAACTTCTGCTTCTTACATACAATCTACTGAATTTCAAATGTATTCTTCTGTAATACTGCCCTGAGTCTTTCAAAATTTGTCAAAATCTGACTATGCCTCATAAGAAGTTAATAGATCATCATTTTAATCCATGACAGTTTACAATCTGTCCCAACCTTCATCCATATTCAAATCATCAGGCTCCGATTCTGAAAAATCTTTGCTTCTTATCATGCTTCTGTATTTTAATTAAAGTGCTAAGCTCATTCCTCAGTAATAGAGGTCCACATTGCAATTTGAATCTTCCACTGATCATAAGGCTTATTTTCAGAACAGGAGTGAGTAATCAAAACTTTACACAAAAGCCTTTGAAAACAAAATGATTTTGACCCCTTTAACGTATGTTCTTTCTTTTGACTCCAGGAATTTTATAAAAGATGCAGAAATTTGTGTTTCTGATATGAACTGTTAAGCATTAACCAACAAGTGAATTACTTAGCAGGAGTGCTATCAATTGGTACTTGCTTAGCAATAACTTGCTCAGTGACACTCAGTTTGGATTCCACCAGGGCCGCTGAGCTCCTCATCTCATTCCAGCCTTGCTCCAAACATGGTGTTGTGAAGACATTTTATATTTAATATATCTAGGAGGGCTTATGTTTTGAAGAATGTATAAAAATGAATTTATTTCAAGTTTTATGGACATACCTGGAGTGGTTTCTTTAGACAAGATCAGTGAAAAGTCACTGTGGACATTGGAAAAATATTTAAAGAAATTGCAAGATTGATAATCACGACTTGTTTTGCTGTAAAACCTGGGGCTGTTTATTGAACAATGACTGACTTGTAGAAGGTGCGTGGTTGGTCTAACTGAATGGAGGAAAGCTTGCTAAGAACAAGCTGTCCATCTGATCACTCCAATTTCTGAGAAGGAAACGCTCTTGTTAAGTTCAAGTTGATAACCTACGAGTGATTGGAAAGAACATCTAAAGATTACAGTTCCTGAACAAGCTGTCATTGCAAGACTTCAGAGAAAACCATGCATGATTGAAGATTGACCATACTGCCAGAATATCAGAGCAACAGAGTTTGGTACAGTCTACACTATATCTTTTTACCTTCAAGTATAGCCCATTGGCCAAAGTTTTTGTTCTCCAGAAAGCCAATCGCTTTTACTTTCCGCGAGTGTGTGGGTTTTAGGGATATTTGTAGAAGCATGCGCTTATATTACTAATGTCAAATTTCAAACAAATATTGCATCTTTATTAAATTAGTCCTATTTTGATAATAACCCCACAATTATGTTTATTAAGAAATCTGGTTGATAGATCTTTTTGAGTAAAACCTGATTTGGATAAGGTGTTTATTTGATAATCTTGAAAAGTGGAAAAGATTTTTTTTTAATTTTATGCTGTGACTGTGGAGGAGTGGGATTGAAGTGACAGTGGACTCCCCAAGTGGTCACTTAATCTAAGGCACCAGACACAACAAGTGTCATTGCTTGCCTTGTCCAAACCTGGTGAACTCTGCTCCCTTTCTAAAGGTGTGGCTTCAAATCCCACTTATCTCATTCACCTTTCAGCTCCACAAAACTTTGGGGAGGCAGTGGCTTAGTGGCAACGTAATGGGGCTAAATCCTGGACCAGAATTTCCTGCAGAAATTCACCAAGGCTTCTTTGACAGTGCTTTCCAAACTTGTCACCTTTATTATCTGAATGGGCAAAGGCAGCAGATACATGAGAGCAACACCATCTGCAAGTTTCCCTCCAAGCCACTCGCCATCCTGATTTGGACATATATTGCTGTTCCTTCAGTGTCATCAGATGTTTGAGTATAGGATTTGGGATGTCGATATTGAAGTTGTATAGGATGTTGGTGAGGCCTCTTTTGGAGTACTGTGTACAGTTCTGGTCGCCCTTTTATAGGAAGGATATTATTAAACTGGAGAGGGCTCAGACTGGGGTGGCGTGGTGGCTCACTGGTTAGCACAGCTGCCTCACAGCGCCAGGGACCCAGGTTCAATTCCACC
>NC_063350.1:52636561-52638591 GCF_021869965.1 Rhincodon typus
ACTGGAGCGTAGAAGGTTGGGGTTTGACCCTTATAAGGGTTTATAAAATCAAAAGGGACAGAGATTAGTTTATTTCTTACACCCAAAAAAAGGATGTCACGGTGGCTCAGTGGTTAGCACTGCTCCCTCACAGCACCAGGGACCTGAGTTTGATTCCACCCTTGGGAGACTGTCTGTGTGGAGTTTGCACGTTTTCTCTGGGTGCTGTCACAGTCCAAGGATGTGCAGGCTAGGTGGATTGGCCATGCTAAATTGCCTGTGCTGTTCAGGGATGTGTAGATTAGGTGGGTTATAGGAGGATGGGTCTGGGTGGGATGCTCTTGAGGGTTGGTGTGGACTTTTTAGGCCAAAGGGCCTGTTTCCACACTGTAGGGATTCTATGATTGTTAATCTATGATTGATAGATAAGGTGAATGACAAGGGTCTTTTCACTAGGGTGGGGGAGTTCAAAACTGGGGGCATATTTTTAAGGTGAGGGGAGAAAGTTTTAGAAAGGACATGAGAGGCAACATTTTTTACATGGAATGGTTCATGTGTGGAATGAACTACCAAAGGAAGTGGTGGATGTGGGTACAATTACAATGTTTGAAAGACATTTGGATAAGTTCATGAATAGGAAATGTTTGGAAGGATTTGAGCCAAAGGCAGGCAAGTGGGACTAGTTTAATTTGGGAACATGTTTGGCATGGACTAGTGGGCCAAAGGGTGTTTCCATGCTGCATGACTCTATAACTCCATCCTTAACCGCACAGTGGGTGCTTCTACACACTGTAGCAGTTGAAGGCAACCCAGTATGACCCATTCAAGGGTAATTATGGATAAGCAACAAATACTAGCCTGACCAGAGACACCCACATCCAGTGAACCAAAAACAAAATTCTTCAATAGACACAGAAACCAGTGAGATGATGAACTACATTACTTGTACAAGTGAATGGGAATGTGCCTCAAAGAGGTTGGTACATCCTTTTAGAACGTGACTTTGTCTTTTAGCTGAAAACTTGCATTCCTCCCTCCAAGTCCAACCCAACGATCCTCTCTGCCTACCAAGGAACCGCCTCCAAGCTGATCCTCACCAATGATTGGTGGTTTCCTTACAACTTGACAGCTGGAAGAAGAATTGGCTGGACTAGACACAGTCTCCAATTTGAACATAGTGAGGGTGCACTGGGGAGCACGAAGAGTAAGGAACTAAAGAAATGAGCGTGAAACTTCAAGAAACAATTAACATGGTAATATGAATACAATTCAGGAGATTGCAGGGTATGGCTTGTGATTTTTGCAAGAAAGGCATGGACTGGCACCAATTCCACCAGGAGCAGAAGAGCACCCGATCCAAGGGGACCATCTCGCTACCCCACTCCTGCTTATGTTTCCTTGGAAAGAAACTGTCGGCTCAGCTCTAACGCCTTTAACAGCGGGGGCGGATGCCTTTAACAGTGGGCTGCTGACGTCCCACGGCTGGCTTCACAAAGGCTGAGGTGACGGAGGGGTGCCGCCAGCGCCGCCTGTGGTCAGAGCCGAGGCAGCAGCGGTGCTGCCACGGAACCCCAGCACCACCTGATGGCCACACCGTGAATGGCAGCAGCTTCCCAAAGTCTGGGCGACAGCACCATCCAGGGGCGCCCGGCGCCTGTGCCAGAGGCTCGGGCAGCCCCTACCAATCGCTGCACAGGCTTCAGAGACCAGATCCAGCAGGTCCTGGGCTGGAAGAAAGGGATAAAGCAGCAGCCAGCAGCGGGAGAATCACGGTCAGAGCAGGGCACCCACTCTGTCCTGGGAAAGGGTGCTGGGTCAGAGCAGGGCACCCACTCTGTCCTAGGAAAGGGTGCTGGGATAGAACAGGGCACCCACCGTGTCCTAGGTAAGGGTGCTGGGTCAAAACAGGGCACCCACCCTGTCCTAGGTAAAGGTGCTGGGTCAGAGCAGGGCACCCACCCTATCCTAGGTAAGGGTGCTGGGTCAGAACAGGGCACCCACCCTGTCCTAGGTAAGGGTGCTGGGTCAGAACAGGGCACCCACCCTGTCCT
>NC_063350.1:52638601-52639721 GCF_021869965.1 Rhincodon typus
GTCCTAGGTAAGGGTGCTGGGTCAGAACAGGGCACCCACCCTGTCCTGAGTAAGGGTGCTGGGTCAAAGGATGGCACTCAGTTTTCTCTGGGTAAAGTGCTGAGTTCAGATATGACCAGCCTATTGGTGGTTACGGCTCTGTCAAAGTCTGGACAAAATGTCAACCCAATAATTTTAGATTCTGATTCAGAACCAAATGAGCAGCAGCTTTGTGATTCCAGATCAGAAAAGGCAATTAATGTGCCTGACTGGTGCCAACCAACAAAGCAGGGCACCCAGTCTGTAGTGGGACAGGGTACTGGAATCAGGCAGGGCACCCAGTCTGTAGTGGGACAGGGTACTGGAATCAGGCAGGGCACCCAGTCTGTAGTGGGAGAAGCTGCTGGATTCAAGCAGGGAACCCAATCATTTGCTAGTTACAAGTCAGGATTAGAATTGCAGGTTCAGTTTGTTACTGATCGGCTGGGTAAAGGGTCTGAGGAGACAGTGCAGTCTGTTCTGAGTAAGAATAAAGGTGCTGAGGTGGGAGTGCAGCTCGTTCTGATTAACGATAGAGGGTCTGAGGAGGGAGTGCAGCACATCCTGAGTAACAATAGAGAGTCTGATGTGGGAGTGCAGCCTGTCCTGAGTAACGATAGAGGGTCTGAGGAAGGAGTACAGCCTGTCCTGAGTAACGATAGAGGGTCTGAGGAGGGAATGCAGCCTGTCCTGAGTAACGATAGAGGGTCTGAGGAGGGAGTGCAGCTCGTTCTGA
The DNA here is from genome assembly GCF_021869965.1 of Rhincodon typus. Lineage (NCBI taxonomy): Eukaryota > Metazoa > Chordata > Chondrichthyes > Orectolobiformes > Rhincodontidae > Rhincodon > Rhincodon typus. The sequence continues at coordinate 52,639,356 of NC_063350.1, forward strand.
TTAACGATAGAGGGTCTGAGGAGGGAGTGCAGCACATCCTGAGTAATGATAGAGGGTCTGAGGAAAGAGTGCAGCCTGTCCTGAGTAACGATAGAGAGTCTGAGGAGGGAATGCAGCCTGTCCTGAGTAACGATAGAGAGTCTGAGGAGGGAGTGCAGCCTGTCCTGAGTAACGATAGAGGGTCTGAGGAAAGAGTGCAGCTTGTTCTGATTAACGATAGAGAGTCTGAGGAAAGAGTGCAGCCTGTCCTGAGTAACGATAGAGGGTCTGAGGAGGGAGTGCAGCCTGTCCTGAGTAACGATAGAGGGTCTGAGGAAAGAGTGCAGCCTGTCCTGAGTAACGATAGAGGGTCTGAGGAGGGAGTGC
>NC_063350.1:52639731-52663079 GCF_021869965.1 Rhincodon typus
GTAACGATAGAGGGTCTGAGGAGGGAGTGCAGCCTGTCCTGAGTAACTGTACAGAGTCCCAGGAAAGAGTGCAGCCTGTCCTGAGTAACTGTACAGGGTCCCAGGAAAGAGTACAGCCAATGACAAGTTTGCATCTGACACCCAATCCAAGGATTGACAACATTGTGGATTTGAATCTGGAGTCAGAACAGTCAGAGCTAGTTGTTGAGACAGCCTGCCAAGTGAAGCCAGATATTCGGACAGCTGTGAACAGAGGCTCTCGATCAAAGCAGAGGGTGAAGTCGACTGTACTTCAGGATGTCAGGTCAGCAGAACATTTTCAATCCCTGGTGCCCTGGGACAAGAGGTCAGAGCAGTGTCTCCATCTGCCTTCATCTGGGAATCGGAGCAGTAAGCAGCCCAGGCAGACACTCAGTTGCCAGGATGTGGAACTGAAGCCGTGGGCACAGCCTGTACACACTGAGAACACAGGCTTAGAGAGACACATCTTCATTACTCTCACTCGAAACCTGAGCTACATCTCAGGCTTGTATGATAGTGTGCGGTTGGATGGGTTTAGCACACTGCACCATCAGCACAGTTCACCAGATGGAGCCCACCTCAATATGGGTAAAAGGAATCCACCATCACGACCGATGGTGCGGAAACAAGCAAAATTCTGCCCAGGCACCCCAACAGAGAAACAGCAAAGGAACAATGGACACATTCGAGTACATTTTGCTGACTCGGTGGGCTTACAGTTAACTGAAGTTCGCAGCTTTGACACTACAGTGGAGCCAACTGTGCCTGAGTATGTATTAGCTAATCTCCATTCCACAACTCAAACCACACAGCTCTCCTGGGTACAGAGTTTTAAAAAGGAATTCACCAATCCCAAGGACGATGTAAATTTTGACGAACGAGTGAACAGGCAGAAGGTGTGCCTGGAGACAGTGATGGAGTCCGATTTGGTGATCAGTGGCACCATCTTGGTCATAAACCTGGCGTATCATAAGGAGGTCACAGTGCGTTACACCTGCACTGACTGGAACCTTTTCACTGATGTGCCAGCCTTCTTTGAAAACAGCATTGAAGATAAAACAGACCGCTTCGCCTTCACACTGAATCTATCAGTTCACATTCTGAAGCCAGGCTCCTCTGTTCAGTTTGCGATCAAGTACACAGTCAATGGAATAGACTTCTGGGACAACAATGACAGCAACAATTACACATTGACTTACCAGCCATTTCAGGTCATGATCCCCAACAACAATTAGTTTGGTCAATTCTGACTGACACTTATACAAACTAGGCAGAGAGGGGCCAGTCAAATTAGGATACAATCAGGCTGGTTTCAAAACTCTAAAACTGCAGCGATATCACCAGAAAGCTGGGCACAGTGTGCATGGCAGTTAGAGGCTGGGGTTCACCCACAGGCAGAATGCACTTTGGAATCAAAAGAACTGCCGTGAGAGTTAATTGAAGGATTCAAGAACAAAAAGGTCTGCCACTGAAAGTAGCCGAGATCCTGGGGCAGAGTGAGTACATGGGTCTGTACCAGTTCCTGCAGGAAGTGTGGCTACATTCAGGGAGCTGATGCTATCATTGACCTCATCAATCATCAGAAATATTGGTTACAGTATATGTAAGCAGTCTCACTTTGTGTTCTCATTACTGGCATCCATTTAGGTCCTGTTGTGCCCCTTGATCTGACAAGGATATTAGATGTTTTCCTGTGCATCTGTCAAGAGAAGTCTCCAGAATTTGTTAACATTTGGACAATTTCTTAAAACAAACTCTGAACTGGGACACATTCTGATCTTGATTATTAAACTGTTCATTGATATTAATGACTGTTGCAACAATTATTGCATTACAAAAATCATGAGACAGGGTTTCAGGAATCATTGTTTGCAATGACATGTAAATGTCTTTTTTTAAAAAAAATATACTTTTTATACCAAATTTCACCCTGATATCAAGTGAAGACCTCTCCATGTCCCTTTCGCACAATTCCATCTTCCAGAACCTTGTGCTGTTCATACATGTTTAATGTTAGCTCTCAACTTGTATCCATTGGACATGCCACAAAGCATGTTCAGACATCCATACTCAACAGTAAGCTAAACAAAAAGAAAGTGTTTGCTGGACTCATGCAAAAGCACTGGTGCTGCTGGGTGATTTTTAATGATGGGGTCATTCTCAAGACTGTCCATGTACGTACAGCTGCCCAAGACACATGAAGGTGATGTTCCTTTATGCACTGCCTTATCGATGACTGGTTCTGCACAGCATGAAAGATCATACAGAACTTGCACATTGACAGTAATGCAGTCTCCATATGTTCATCTGAAACTGCTAGTCTACTCCCCGGTGTACCACTGAACAAAACCATAAACTGCTGCACTGTATCGTGGTGAGCTACACCTACCACCATGATGTGAATCAATACTCATCCAACTTATAAACTTAGCAACTTGCACAGTTGAATTCAGTTATGACACCAAGTATGCCTGAATGGATGGCGTTGCCATGAGATCACCACAAGACCCAACTCTCACAAACACCTTTATCAGACTTCACAAGAAATGTGCTTTTGATGGAATGACACCTCATCTCCTACGGCTTGTATATTTCTGGTATGTCAATGATATGTCTGCTACATTTGACTCTGAAACTGCATGTAAAATTTTCCTCACCTGTCTCTTATAGGACAGTTCCATCCCATACTCAGCCATTCACTAGTTTCTCAGGGCAATGCCTGACCAATGAGAATATTTCTGCCTGGTTTAAAATTTAAACAAGCCTGGCTGTTAAATATTAATCATTAATTGGCACATGCTCCATGGCAACATCTCTACCAATCAGAATCCATTTGTCAACCTTTCATCAGAAACCCTACAGTGTGGAAACAGGCCATTTGGCCCAACAAGTTCACACCAACTTTCCAAAGAGCATCCCATCCAGACTCACCCCCTCCCCACCCTATGCCTTTAACCCTGCATTTCTCATAGCTAATCCACCTAACCTACACATCTCTGGACTGTGTGAGGAAACCAGAGCACCCAGAGGAAACCCATGCAGACACAGGGAAAATGTGCAAACTCCATACAGGCAGTTGGCTGAGGCTAGAATTGAACATGGGTCCCTGGCTATGAGGCAGCAGTGCTAATCACTCAGCCACCATGCTGCTCAGCAATCCTGTCATGCAGTATAAACTGTTTCCCCCTTGAATTGGTATTCTCGTAAATAGTCCTGATGAGTGAAAGATGAAAAGATTCTATAAAATATGTGTCTTTCAGCAATACTCAAGCTCTGTGCCAACTTGTGACTATGAGTATAATAGCCATTACAGAGACATTTTGTAAGGTTGCCAAGGCTGGGACCTGAATATTCAAGGATTTTTGACATTTCAGGAAGAGAGGGAAAGGATGTGGTTTAGCTCTGTTAATACAGGATGCTCTTCGTAAAGTAGTAATAAATAATCTTGGCCTGGAAGATCAAGAAGTAGAAAGGAAAGGAAGGTAGTCACTGATGTGTCTTAGAAGTATTAACATACAGAGGGATCAAGGCATGCAGGTCCACAGATCCCTGAAAGTGGCAAAAGAAGTGGATGAGGTGGTCAAGAAGGCATTTGACATGCTTGCCTTCATTGGTTGGGACATGGAGTATAAAAATTGGCAAATCATGTTGCAGCTGTATAATTAGGCCACATTGGGAATGTTCGGATCTGGTTGCTACACAACCAGAAGGATGTGGAGGCTTTGGAGAGGATACAGAAGTAATTTACTGTGATGTTGCCTGGTTTGGAGGGTATTGGCTATGAGGAGAGATTGCACAAACTTGGTTTGTTTTCACTTGAACATCAAAGGATGAGGGGGCAACCTGATAGCAGTTTACAGATTTATGAGGGGCAGATTACCTTGACTGGCACGGACATGATGGACCAAAAAGGCCTTTATCTGTTCTGTCAAGAAGTCTCAAAATGTGCTTTTATGAATAACAGTGCCTTTACCAATGGAGTGCAGCCTGCAATATATTTAAATAACAGAACTATATTTTTTCCTATGTGCATAGGTCCCTGTACTTTTTTTAAATCATGGGAAATGGACATCACTGCCAGCATTTATTGCCCATCCCTAATTACCCTTGAGAAGCTGGTGGTGAGCTGCCTTTTTGAACTGCTGCAATCCTTGGGTGGACATACAGCCACAGTGTCCTTAGGCAGGGAGTTCCAGGATTTTAATCCAGCAACAGTGAAGGAATAGCAATAGAGTTCCAAGTTGGGATAGTGTGTGGCTTGGAGGGGAACTTGCAGGGGGCAGTGTTCCCATTAATCTGTTTTCCTTTCCTTCTAGATGTTAGACACCGTAGATTTGGAAGGTGACATCTAAGGAGCCTTGGTGAGTTGCTGCAGTACATCTTGTAGATGGTACACACAGCTGCCACTGTGCATTGGTGGTGGTGGGAGTGAATATTGAACGTGCTAGATAATGTGCCAATTAAACACACTACTTTGCCCTGGGAGGTGTTGTTTCTGTAGTGATGCTGCAGTTTCACTCATTCAAGATATTAAATGAGTAGGCATGGTGGGTGAAGGTGTTGGGTGGAAGAATGTATGAAGTTGGCATTGTGGTTTGAGGGGCCATGGGGTAGATGACATTAGGGTTCATGGCACAGGAAGGGTGTGGAATGAGGTCTGGAGGGATGTTTTATATATTTTTCCCTTTCAGAGGGGTAAAATACCCTTTGGATTTGTAAAAAAAAACATGCATTTTGCATAAAAAGTACATAAAACATTTTGGGACTTGCAAAGTTGTCAAGAAATCTAGCAAAATGTGGATTAAAAATAACACATTGATGGCCGTTTGGAAGTGTCTAAGTACACAAAACCATTGGAGGATTTGTGCTGTTGACTGAGTTCCCAATCAGTATTTTCACAATGGTGGAGCCTATTGATGGACAATTCGATCTGCTTATTGAATGGAAACAATAGTTAACATTAAGGATCAGTCAAAGCAATTTCAGTGTATTGTGAGTTTTTGTATCAACCAGTGTGTTTTTTTCAACAATGACATCATTCATAGGCTGGTAACTTTAATGACATCATCCATAGGCTAGTAACTTTATTTTCTGTCAAGATGTCTCCTGATTAATTCCCATTCTGGATAACAGGTGAGTTAGCACAAAGACATGGGCAAAGAGTGATGGTTGGAGGATTTCGGATTTAGGGCTCTGTGGAGCCATGGGAGAATTGGTAGATTGGCATAATTGGAAATTAAGGGTTTGGGGGTTGGGTACAACAGCAAAGATTGGCATGAATGAGGCAAGAGCGTGACAGCAGGAGGAATGTTTTCTGTTTAAACCTTTATTTTTGAACTTTATACAGCGTGCTGGAGACCCCAGCCAGCTTTTACACCCAGGTAGCCTTGGAAACTAAGCAATTTCTTAGGCTCTTCCTAAGTCACCTGGCCAACCTCCCAATGCAGCACACCCTCCCAGACCAAAAATTGGAAACACAGCAGTCATTTCTGTCGAGTCTGCATCCCTGACCCAGAAACAAAGCTTAGAGCCAATCAAGCTGCCTTTATCAATTTTGTTGAGAACATCCTTAAAAATAACTGCAACAGGCTCATCAAACACAATTCCCCATTCACAAATCTATGTTGACTGTGTCCAATCAGATTATTGTTATCCAAATGTCTATTTATCCCATATAATAGATTCTAGCATTTTCCTAATACTTAGCTAACAGGTCTGTAGTTCAGTTTGCTATCTCCCTCCCTTTCTAAATAGTGAGGTGATACTTGCTGCATTCAAACTGCAGGAACAATTCCAGAATCTATAGAATTTTGGAAGATGGTTGTAATGCATCCACCATCTCCATAACATCCTTTTTCAACATTCTTGGATGTAGAATAGCAATTCCCAGGGACTTATCGACCCTGAGAGCCATAATATTCTTCAATAGAACCTTTTTACTAATACTAATTTCTTTCAATTCCTCATTCTTCCTAGTCCTAGAGACTTGAAATATTTGTAGACTGGCAAAGTAGTCATTTAGTTTCTCTGCCCAACGGCAGAGAATTCCCTCCCTAATAGCATTGTGGGTCAACCTACAGCATGTGGACTGCAGCGGTTCAAGAAGGCAGCTCACCACCACCTTCTTAAGGGTAACTAGGAATGGGCAATAAAAATGCTGGCCAGACAATGATGCCCACATCCCGTAAGTGAATAAAAAAAACTCTATTCCCCCTTATAAATTCTCGTGACTCTACCTGCAATGGATCTACATTTGACTAAGCTAAATACTTCCTTTTTACATACCAAAGGAAATTGTACTGTCCATTTTTGATTTTTGCCAGTTTACATTCACATTCTATTCTCCCTTTCTTTATCAGGTTCTCGGTCCTCCTTTATTGCATTGTAAAATTTTCCCAGTCATCAGGTTTATTATTACTTCTGACAAATTTATAAATCTTTTCTCTTATACAATCCTTGATTTCCTCTGTTAGCAACCGTTGACATTTTTTAAGTGTGTATTGATTTGAAGGTTGTTTAGTTGCTGTAAACTATGTAATAATTCTTTAAAGACAATCCATTGCCATCATACTTATTAAAGAATTTTCCCAATTCACCTCAGTCAACTTTCCCCTCATACTGTCATAATTTTCTGCATTCAAATTTAACACCTTGGGTTCACTAATTCTACCAAGTTATAGGCACTCATCAGTAAAAGCTTTCTTATAACAAGATTGATAATTAGATCTTTTACATTATGTAATACTAGATCTAAAGTAGCCTGTTCCCTAGTTAGTTCATCAACATACTGTTCTAGAAAACCTTCCCAATCATATTCCAGAAAGTCATCTTTCACAGCATTAGTACTCATGAAGTTTACTCAATCTATGTGCAGTTTGAAGTCATCAACGATTTACTGCATTACCATTGCTACATTTACCTCTTGGTTTATACCTTGCACCACATTAATGCAACTGTTTGGTAGTCTTTAAACAACTCTGACCAATGTTTGCTGCCCTTGCTATATCTTGGCTTTGCCCAGATTCCACATTCTGCTCTTCTGATCTGAGATCCTCCCTTACTATTATACTGACTCCATCCTTTATCATCAGCACAACACCACCTCTTTTCACTTTTTGTCTGTCCTTCCCAAATGTTGAATAGCCTTTAATATTCAGTTTCCAGTCTTGGTCACCCTGTAGCCAAGTTTCCAAACTGACAATTTGATCATTCCCATTTACCTCTATTTGTTCCTTTAAATCATCTACCTTGTTATGAATGCAATGAGGGTGCCCTTACTTTTTTTGTCTCTAGTAATGGTTGAAAGGTCAAACTACAAAGAATGATGGGACTAAAGACTGACAAGTCCGAGGAGCTGACAGCCTGTATCCTGGTGTCTTCAATGAAGTAGCTGGAGAGATAATGGTTGCATTGGCTGTCATCCTCCAAAATTCTCAGATCCTGGAAAAATCCCAGTTGATTGAAGAATGGTAAATATGACCCCTGTACTCAAGAAAGGAGGAAGATAGAAATTAAGAAACTGCACATCACTTTCATTGGGAAAATGCTAGAATCCATTATTAAGGAGGTAGTACCAGGAATTTCAGAAACCATAATGCAATAAGGCAGAGTCAACATGGTTTTGTGAAAGAGAAACTGTGTTTGACAAATGTATGAGTTATTTGAAGATGTAACAGGCAAGGTGGATAAAGGAAAACCATTAGATGTAGAGTAATTGGATTTCCAAAAGGCATAAAAGTAATCACACAAGAGTATATGGTATTATGAATGATACATTAGCATGGATAGAGGACTGGCTAACTAACAGGAAACCGGGAGTCACGATAGCTTGGTCATTTTCTGGATTTCAAACTGTAACAGGTGGAATATCACAGGGATCAATGCTGGGGCCTCAACTATTTACGATCCATGTTGAATTGAATGAAAGAACCAAATCTGATGTTACAGAGATAGATAGAAAAGCAAGGCAGTGACAAGGATAATGTTATGGAAATGTAGGAAAATGTTGCAAGCCATCATTAAAGATTTTAAAATAGGCTCTTGGATAAGTCAACATAATCAGACAGAGCCAACATGGTTTTGTCAAAGGGAAAATTATGGTTAATTAATATTATAGAAGAAGTAACTTGTGCTGTTGATAAATGGGACCAGTGGATGTACTGTATTTAGATATCCAGAACGCATTGATAAAGTGCCATATCAAAGGTTATTGCTTAAATTAAAATCTCATGGTGTATGGGGTTACATATTGATTTGGACAGAAGATTGTTTGGCTACCAGGAAGCAGAGGAGTAAATGCGTCTTTTTCAAGCTGGCAAGATGTTACAAGTGGTGTCCCACAGAAGTCCGTGTTAGGGCCTCAACTGTTGACAACTTACATCAATGATTTGGATGAAGCAACTGAAGGTACAGTAGTGAAATTGGCTGATGACACCAAGATGGGCAGGAAAGTAAGTTGTAAAGAAGACATAAGAAGCCTACAAAGGGATATGGATAGGTTAAATGAGCGATTATAGATCTGGCAAATGGAGCATAATGTAGGAAAATGTAAAATTGTCTAATTTTGGCAGGAACACTTAAAAAAAAAGCATATTATCTAAATGGAGAGAGGTTGAAGAGCTCTGACATGCAGAGATCTGGGTGTCCTAGTGCATGAATCACAGGTTATAGTACAGCAAGTAATCAGGAAAGCTAATAGAACATTGTGTTTTATTGCAAGAAGAATTGAATGCAAGAGTAGGGAGGTTATGCTTCATTCATACAGAGCAGTGGTGGGACTGCATCTAGAGTACTGCGTACAGTACTGGTCACCATATTTACAGATGGATATTATTGCGTTGGAAACAGTTCAGAGAAAGTTTACTAGACTAATACCTGAAATGAGTGAATTGCCTTGAGGAAAGGCTAACTAGTTAGGCCTGTGTCCTCTAGAGTTTAGAACAGTCAAAGATAACTTAACTGAAACACAAAATACCGAGGGGACTTAATGGCTGGATATGGAAAGATGGTTCCTCTCTTGGGAGAATCTGGAACTAGGGGTCACCCTTAAAACTGAGATGAGGAAATATCTTTTTCTCTCTCAGAGGATTGAGAATCTTTGGAATTCCCTTCCTCAAAAAGTAGTGGATGCAGAATCTTTAAATATTTTTAAGGCAGAGGGAAATAGATTCTTGATGACCAAGGGGATGAAAGATTATCGGGTATTTGCAGGAATGTAGAGTTGAGGTTAAAATCAGATCAACCACAAGCTTATTGAATGGGTGGAGAGGGCTCAAAGAGCCAAGTGGCCTACTGTTGTTTCAATACAAAGAGTTTGCAATGAGTAGACAGACTATAATGTGAGAAACTGTGACGTTGTCCAAAATAAAAACAACATTCTAGAGAAAATCAGTGGCTTCGGCAATATCTGTGAACAGAGAAACAAAGTTACTATTTCAAATCAGATATGACTCTTTGCCAGGAAGAATTGGAAAGCACAATATTACTTAAATGGATAAAGATGCTACATTACAAAGGTTGTGGTTCTCCTTACACAATCACAATAAATCAACATGCAGGTACAACAAATATTTACAAAAGCAAATGAGGTGTTGGCCTTTATTGTAAGGGGAATACAATGTGAAAGTTGGAAAGAATTGTTCCAACTATAAGGCATTGGTGAGACTGCATCTATTATTATTCTGATCTACTTAAGGAAGGATATCATTGCTGCGAAACAGGTCAGAGAAGGTTCACTCAGCTCATATTAGAGTATGGAAGAATGAAGGAGATCTTATTGAAACATATATTCTATCAAGCCCTCAGAATCTTATATGTTAAGAGAATAATCCCTCTTATGGGACAGTCTAGAACTAGATGGAATAGTTTAAAAATAAACGGCCCCCCATTTAAGGCAGAATTGAAGAGGCTTTTCTTTTCACAGATGGTCATTTGAGTTTGAATTCTTTTCACCAGAGAGCAGTAGAGGTTGTGTCATTGAATATATTCAAGACTGGGTTAGTTAGATTTTTGAACAGACAGGAAAATGGAGTTAAGGCTATGATCATATTAACTGATGTAGCAGGTAAATGGTCTACTCCAAATTCTATTTCTTACGCATCTATACATCAACTTAAAATCTGCTGGAAGTTTAACCAACTCCTCCACCGAGCCTTAATCCAGCATCTTTTGACTGATCTGCCATGCTGCCACAGGCACTGAGCTCCAGGATGCGGCTATCGCTTATGTGTGTACTCACTCACTGTCTGAGCTCCAGGTCATTGTTCATCAGCTGTGAAGTCCTGAAAAATGTGAACTATTTTCTATACCTTGGGAGCCTACTGTTAACAAAGGCAGACACAGGTGACAAATTCAACAATGCCCTCTGTGTCAGCTCTGTCTTTGGTTGACTGAAACAAAGTGTATTTGAGGACCAAGATCTCAAGCCTCAAGATTTAGATTTGGACAACTTATAGTAGGCACCTCAAAGCACTGAGAATTACCACCAGGATCCAGCAAATCCAGTGGCAAGAAAGGTAGTCCTCGCCCAAACCAAGGTTTCCAGCATCAAGAGGCTAAATAACTAGACGGGACATGTCATTCATACAGCTGACTGGACTCCTAAAGTAACGGTGCAACTCAACTTGGTTGCAGCTGGAGACTCCCAGCAAAACAATTTAGGGACAAAAAACATTTCTGAGCAGATTAAACATCTCTACTAACTCAAGAGACAAAAGCAAAATAATGCAGATGCTGGAACATACATACACACATATAAATTAGGAACAGTAGGCCACTTGATCTGCCACTTCACAAAATCATGGCTGATCTGATTGAGACCTAATTCCATATACTCAGCTACCACTGACAACCCTTGACTCCCTTGTCATCAAGAATCTCTTTAGCTGTGGCTCAAAAATATGAACTAAAACCAGAAAATACTGGAGAAATTCAACAATTCTGGCAGCATCTAGAAGAAAGAAACAAAGTCAAACATTTAAAATTCACAATGAATCTTCTTTGGAACTCATACAAGTCCCTGGCTTATGATTGACGAAAATAGAGAAGTTTCATTTGAGAGGACTCAACATATCAAGGCACATGGTTGAGAATGTGCAGAGGTGAAGTCATGAACACTGTCCCACATGTGGCAGAGCCTACATGTCATGCATTGGACTTACCAGTTATCACTGAACCCATGGATTTAGAGTAGATGCAAGTCATCCTACATCCCAAAGGACTGCTTAAAAAAAAAAGACTGTGTGTCAGACCTGACTGACAGTGTGTCACACTCAGCACTGTATTGATTAAGTGTGTCACTCCAAGCAGTGTTCTTATTAACAGTGAGTCACATGAACCACTGCATGGAGGGACAGTGAGTCATACCAAGCAGTGTATTGACTGACAACAAGGTGCAGGGCTGGATGAACACAGCAGGCCAAGCAGCATCATAGGAGTAGAAAGGTATGCTACTGAGCATTTTTCTTTTACGAAGGTAGAAACAGAGGCCAGTGCCAAAAACGCTTTGGCAAATGCCTAGCAATCGCATCAGTAGTAAACTATAATAAATCCATCAGATGTTCAAAACATAAGTCTCCCAACAGATAGAACCCTTCAAGAAATATCTCTACTTCAAGTCATCGTTGTTACACCTTACTATGACTATGAGTTCTTGGAAATAGATCAGTTCCTATTTTAATGAGGATTACAGATACCATACAGTGAACATGTTTGATGAATTTAGGTTGACAATCCACTAGGATCGCTCTGGAGTCAGCAGTCATGCAAGTTCTGGGATCTGGTGGGTGGGGTATAGAGATGACAGACTCCACATTGGTGTTTTTATAATTGCTTTTTCTCAAAACTATTTACATATGAGAAAAGACTTATGAGACGTGGCAGTTGGAGGCAAAAGGTATTGTGCTAAAACCTGACCAACTTAAAGTGGTGCCCTTTGGAGGCCCAGTGGGTCCATTAACAAGATGCAACATTTGGCTTTGGCATGTCTCTCCTCTCTGGTTCTGCTGCTTGTGGCGCTGGCTGTCTTGGGCAATGTGCAGCTCTGACCAATTCTGTCTGAAAATGGTATTTAGGATCAGACTCATGTTGCTTCACTCAACTCCCATATTAAAATGCAGCGACTGCCTGAAACAGCAATTGAAGTGGGCACCCAGTCGGAAGAACTTTTTGAAATAGTCAGTGAACAAGTTGGAAAGGCCGTACATTTCAAGCTGACACTGTTATTATTAATACCAGACAACCAGGTCTTGTCTGAGATGCAGCAGCCAGCCATGTGTTACAGAGACAACAAGGTACAGAGCTGGATGAACATAGCAGGCCTAGATAAAGGGTCTAGGCCCGAAACGTCAGCCTTCCTGCTCCTATGATGCTGCTTGGCCTGCTGTGTTCATCCAGCATCTGCAGTTCCGACTATCTCTAGCCATGTGTTACAGGCTGACAGTCTTGGACGTGATACTGCACTCTCTGTACAAACAGTGACTGCTCCACATTCCCGGCAGAAACCTTGCTTTGTTTTCCAGAAACGTACCATTGAAACTTAGATGTTATCCTCCTCACACAATTTTATTTTGTTTTCTACTACGTTCTGGCTGAAGTGATCATTCATTCCAAAACGGACGAAAGGTCAAACTGTGTGTTTTCATTCCATCAATACTTTGAAGTCAGCAGCAACAAGAACCTGAACTCAGCATTCTGGGGAAAAGTGATATAGCAAATTGTGCTCCATATCGTCTTTCAGTGGGACACCAGGCAGACTACAGGCTGATAAATAGAGATACAAACAATTGCAGACAGGCTGCTCTGCCCAGGGTCAATTAGAGTATTTACGTTCTTCATCAGTTTCTATAGTGCTACTCAGCACTGCTACTTCTTCTGTGTAATCAGTGGTTTAAAGAGTTGCCATAACTGCTTCTTCCTGTCATTAATGCAACCTGCAAATAAAACACAACTAAATGAAACACTGGCTGGAACCATTGATATGAGGAGAAATTGGAGCAGCCTGCAAAGGAACAACTGACAGAAAGCATCAACTTCCCTGATGGTTCATTTGTGAACACAGCATAGCGAGCCAGGACAGCAGGACGCCTAGCTCCAATTGCCAGTCTGTTTTCTGGGCCACAATGGTGGTAAGAGCAGCCTTTGGCCTTATGGTCTGCTCAGTACCCCGGGGCAATCTCAGTCAGGAAGATCCTCAAACCTTATCACTACCCACTGATCCCTGTATGTTGAATGATAACGTCATAATAAATTGTCACATTATCCACAGCCAAAATGTAGATTCTTTTATCATGTGGTCTGATGTGAGTTTGGGTTCAAGTCAGACTGGGTCAGAGAAGGCAAAGCCAAGAATTGTCTTTAGGCCTAGGCTTCAAAGTAAAACTGTTTCTTATGTATTAAAACTGATTACTGTGATCCATCATAATCGTAGATATGCCAGGCTCTGACATAATTACATTAGGTAAGGATTAGTCTGTCATCTTTGTGTGTCAATGACTATCTGCTTTAAATCCCTTTAGTGTTCTACTTTAGTGTAGTGTGAACTATTGTAGTCTGTTCTAACTCTGCCTATGCTGTGCTATTTATGCTCGGTGATGTGCAGTTCTGTGACACCATCACAAGGTTGCTGCAGGGTCCCAAAGCCCTTACACAATATGTATAAAACACAAGGAGTGAACATAAGCCAGGTGCCCAGCAAGAAAACCTTTGGGAGAAAGGACAGAAAATGAAACAGGAGAAGGTAATGAGAAGACAATTAAATTGTGGAAGGGTGAGCCAGAAGCAAACATCATGATTTAAAGAACGGATAACACAGTGTGGAGCTGGAGGAACACAGCAGGCCAGGCAGCATCAGAGGAGCAGAAAGTTGACATTTCAGGTTGGGACCCTTCTTCAGAAAAGAAGAGTTGGATGACGTCCCAGTTGGAAGAGCAACCTCAGGTGATGATATGACATGCACTGGGGCAGGGTAGAAGTCTCAGGTGAGGATGTGCTATGAGCCAGTGTCTTGTAGGAAAGGGAAGAGATAAAGAACAGCAGTTATATTAGTTGGATTTGATCACATGGTTGAAGGTAGATTTCTGGGCAAGCCAGAGTCAGAAAAGGTGATGATGTCTCTCTCCTGGCAACACAGATCACAAACCTGAACACTTAGTACTGACTTATTTAATATAGTAATCATCTCTCAGCCCCTCAATGTTGTTAATACTGTTTTATTTAATGCAGCAATAAACTTCCTGTCTCTTAATACTGTTAGTACTGTTCTATTTATGACAGAATAACTCCCCTGCCACTGAATACTGTTAATATTGTTTTATTTAAAACAGTAATAAGCTCCATCCCTCAATACTGTTAGTACTGTTTTATTATCGTAATAGACTCCCTGTCTCTCAATGCTCTTAATACTCTCCTGTTTAGTACAGTGATAATCTCCCTGCACCTCAACACTGTTAATATTGTTCTATTTAACACAGCAATACATTCCATCCACAATGCTGTTTGATTTAGCACAGTAATAAATTCCCTGTCCCACAATGTTGTTAGTACCATTTGATTTTTTTTTGGTAAATAAACTCATTGCTGTCAATCGTCTGTTACCAGTCCATTTCTATCACATGGCAAGATAACTCAACCTCTATAAAATTTCCCGGCATTGAGAATTAACTTTGCAGAACTCTGCAGCTTATAAATTGTTGGAAAATCTATTTTTTAAAAATCACTCGGCATAAGCCATTAAACTACCTTAAAGATTTCTGTTTTTTGGGGCATGAGCCTGCAAATCTGCCAGTGCAGTATGTCCTGTCTTTTTTTGTGTGAAATATAACTGGAAATTGTACCGTTGTCTGTGGCTCTCTATTCTTTACCTCACACTTGCTACACAGTCCGAGGTAAAAGTAGCACCGGTTTAAGACTCTGCATGTGACTCGACTGTAAATGTTTTCAACTCAAATTTAGGCTAGTGTCATGTGAGTGCGCATGGTATTACACCAGGTTCAATGACAGAAGGGATATTTATATACCTTAGATACAGAAAGAAAACAATAGTAACAACAAGAGAAAGAAGGAATACCATTTTGCTTCTTACCCAAGCGAGTGTTAGAAATGAGGTTGATGCCTCCATCGAAGCTTCCATCATCACTATAAACTGGACCATCATTCCACATTAGGTCAAATCCTCCGACCTGTTTCTCCTTCCCAGATAATCTGAAAAAATACAACATCACATAAAGGGCGTGGTATTGTAAAAATTGTAACTTTTCATTTTTCTGTATTTTTTGACTGGACTAAAATGGGAAAAGGACTGTTTTAAAAACCAAAAATCATGGAAGGAATTTACTGTAATTTTGAAAAGCAAGTTACTGATACTCTTTGCAAGTCTTTACACAGCTACTTTGTTTAAGCATTGAGGGGAGGCTGTTTGCAGACAAGCTGCACCAGGAGGCGAGTACAAAATGAGATATACTGGCAACAGGTTGCTGATTGGTTTGTGGAGTTGTGATCAGTTATGGATTTTAATGACCATCAGCCTGTCAACTATCTGACTGGCTTTTGAGTACTGAATAGCTGGTAGGTGTGAAAAACACTGGCAGGAGCCTTTGGACAGTTGCAAGGGAAAACAGTTTGTCTCTCAGGTAAAATCTCCAACATTTGAAGAAAGCCAGTTTATTTTGCCTTTGGCTTTAACCAGTAACTAAGAAACTTTGCAGCTAGTATACCAATTGCCTGTGCACCCTGCACAGTGATGAAAACCTGAGGATGAAAAACAGAAGTTCTCAGAAAGCAAAAGGATCTTCTCAGCAAACCCTGTAGACAGGGACCATTGAACTGTTTCCCCAGTTTTTAATCCCTCCATCCATAATACCAAGTGTGTGTGTGTCTGTGTATGTTAGGAATTGGTTGGCGCTTTAACTCAGGGTTATATGTTAACAGTTTGTAACTATTCATCTATAGCTAGAATCTATTTATGCGTAATAAATAGTAGTTTAAGTACAGAAACCTGATTCATGTTTTTTTTTGCTACCCAGGTCTGACAGATAAATGGGGATTTTTGTGTACTTTGACAAAATCTTTAGATTTTGTGATGATGCTAGGAATAGAGGGGCTTGATTTCCAGTGTGATACCCCAATGAGGTATGACAGTATCAAACCACAGAATTTCCAGAGTTCACAAATGTTAAAATCTAATTAAAATATCAAATTTTCGTATCTTAACGAACCGTCTAATTCAGGTTAAAATAACTATTTTAACCAGCATGTTATAAGCACATGGGAAACAGTAGACAGGTAGAATCGCTAATCCATAACTCTATCACTTAAACTGCACCTTTGTAAGATTTTGATACACTTACAAACAGAAACAGCAGGTGTGTGTGTGTGTGTGCGCGTGTGCGTGCGTGTGTGTGTGTGAGAGAGAGAGAGAGAGACAGAGAGTGGGGGGGGCGCAATAAAGTTAGAGATGCACAGTTCTGGCACCAGCTCACAGATGTTGATGGGTTCATTTCTTTTGGCTTCTTCTGTTTCCTTCTCATTAGTTGTTAAAAATGTCAGGTGTAGGTTCCCTGTTCTGGCACCAGCTCACAGATGTTGATGGATTCATTTCTTTTGGCTTCTTCTGTTTCCTTCTCATTAGTTGTTAAAAATGTCAGGTGTAGGTTCCCTGTTCTCAGCCTTGCATTGACTGGTTGAGGATTTGCCTTTTCAGTGCCTCTGACAGTATCTTTTTTTCCCTTCAATGATGAAATTTGCAGAGAAAGCAGCTTACAGGAGAACAGTAAGTGAGGACAGCTAAGAGGAGATTTTCTTGTCACTTCTCCACACAGGAAGAAGCGAAAAAGAGATTCAGATGCCTTTTCTTTGAAGGCTTTATGTTTCTCCTGTACTGCCCAACACAAGGCTAGAGCTATTTGCCCAGGAACCATTGAGAAGTTGTTACTAAGCTGGGTTCTCCTGAATCCATCTTTAACACAGTAACATCTTCTTACACAGTTTCCTTTGGTTTAAAGCTGTATCTTTTTACCATTTTTTAGTCCACAGTTCAGAGAGAAAGTCGTCTTTACATGCTCCACCCTGCAAAATGCATTTCATCAAAAGATATATGACAGAGACAACAAATCATGACTTATATGAGGAATGAATGAGGTTGAATAGATATATGTATTTTATACAATCTCCACCATTCCCTTCATTTCTTAACTTATCCTACCATTTTTATTTTCTGGACAATATACCTTATCACATTATCGTTTCCAGAAATGTGAACAATCTATAGATTACATCTAACAGTTTTATATTTCAAGTTTTGCATTTTTAAACAGTCTGGGAAATATTGATGCTTCCTGAGTATAACTTGACAGATCTACTTTAGAATTCTAAAGGATCATTTGTAGCAGGAGTCTCACCAATCATTTGGTATTTTTGGATTGTACAAAGGCTATTTGCATATCCTTAATCTCCGCTTCATTAGGCAACATTGCCATATCCAGAGCACAGTATGAGTGATCTAGTCATGTCACTACTGTGGTAACTGTTAGAGGATGTCCTACAATATTCTAAATGAAAACAGAGATTTCTGGAGAAATCAGCAGGTCTGACAGCATCAGCAGAATGTGTTACGGTTTCAAGTTTAATGGCTCTTTTTTTGGAACGTCTTCTCCCCACAGGTGCTACCAGATCTGCTGAGTTTCTCCAGCACTTTGTTTTCATTTCAGATCTCCAGCATTTGCAGAGTCTTGCTTCCATTATATTAGCTCATTTAATTGCACAGCATTTGCCTGCATTTCCTTGTGCTGGAAAGAAATACTACTTTCCAGAGCACGGCAATCAAAATTTAAACCTGATGGTGTGTATGAATCTGTTATAGAACACTGAATCATTGTAGGTACAACTGTAAAGACCACATATGTTTTAACTGCAGCCTGAATGGAGAAAGAGCTGTAGGCAGTCCTTAGGTTATGAACAGGTTACATTCTGAAGTCTGTTCGCAAGGTGATATGTTAGCAAGTTGCAACACAATGCATAGTATAAAGGAGCCATTTGTAAATATGTCAGACCTTTAAAATTACATCTGTCAGAAACTGCATTTGTAAGTCAGACATTCGTAAGTCAGGAAACCCCTGTACTATAAAAGTAAGGATTGCTGGACGATTAAGCAAGTAACTTAACACTCATTGTAGGTAGATTTTACACAGCTGCTGATTAAGAGCAGTAGCAGAAGGTGCAGCTGAGCTAGAACCAAGAATGTTTACAAATGGCAACAACCAGTAGTTTTTCTCTTGACGAGTGACTAGTTATCATTAACAAAGGTCTCTGCCTGCCAACAACAAAGTGATTGGCTGTCAGGTAGCTGAACAGCTTGAGGCTGGGAACAAGGTACGACAAGCCATCAGATCCCCACAAGTTTAGGAGCTCTCTGTTCTCTGCAGTAAAAGTCACTGTAAGCCTAAAGAAAACCAGTTTATTTTTTCCTTCAGTAGTTGTAGTAAGCTATGAGTTTTAATTAATAATTCAGGGACCTTTCATTAATGTGAACCCATCACCGTGCCTCCTGTAAACTAATGAAAACATCTGGAGACAGAAGACTAAGAAACAGCGTTCTGATCAGCACAAGAACCTTCTCAGCAGATCCTGTGAATAGGGATCACTGCACTGCTTTCTCAGTCTCTCTCTTTGTCCATAACTCCCATTTCTTTCTCCCCCCACCCCGCCACCATTTGTGTCTGTCATGTACGTAAGGTAAAGTTTAACAAGGGGTTTAGAGTTTTGATTAGTCGAGGTTAGATGCCAACAGTTCCCAATCATTTACCAGTAGATTTTTTATTTATTTGTAGCAAATAGTAATTATTGTTAAGTACAGAACCCTGTTCTGTGCTTTCTGTCAATCTGGGCCTAAAGACAGGTAGAATTCCCCAATTTACATACTTTTAACATCTTTAACTTTTGTGATGATTCTAGGAATAGGGCAGCTTGATTTCTGGCGCACTTAAATTAGTCTTTACAGCATGCCAATAAAGGATCATCAACGATAAATTCCATCGCAAGTTCACTAACTTCTCTATCCTTTGATTCAGCTGGAAAAAACTAGAATGTGCTGAGTTGTTGGAAACTCAGCAAAACATAAAAGAGCTGAGTAGCACTTTTCTTAAGTCTTGTAGGGATTCTCCTGATGTCCTGGCCCACATTGCACCAGTTAACTTTTCATTAACTTCATGGCTGCTTGTGAAACATTGTTATGTACAAATTGGCTGCTTTACTTACCTACAGAACAACTATGTAAAGTCTACTGGTTATCAGGGGCTTGAGATACAATACAAATGCAACATGTTCCTTTACTCACCTTCCTTCCATGTCTACAACATGCACTGTGTCCTCCAGCAAACGGCACTTCAGCTCGTAATCTTCCTGGCTACTAGCTATTAGTGAAGGAGAAGCATTCACTTCTAAAAGCCACCTAAAGAAACGGAAAGGCACTAAAAGTGTTTTAAGGATGAGATGGGAAGGATGTATATAAAACAAGAGAGCCATTGGCAGAGCAGAGCAAGGGAAGGAAATATAAGATTGAAAGCTATCCAGGGTGTGAGAGCACAATCCCAACAATACTCAGTTCATTTCTGTTTAGTGTCATTGGACAGAGATATTACTGGCTGGAACAGACAGAGTGTCACAGAGAGGCACTGACCACCAGCTGAACAGACAGAGCTCCATATGCAGGCACTGTCAATTCAGGTTAATGCTAGATCAAATACTGTAGAATGGATAGTCATTCTACATTTACAATGAATCATGATAAAAAAAAATTACACAAGCAAACTTACACATAATCAACATTCAGCTTATTGTTCACCAACCTAAAAATCACTGACACATTGGGGCAGCACGGTGGCTCAGTGGTTAGCACTGCAGCCTCACAGCACCAGGGACCTGGGCTCGATTCCAGCCTTGGGCAAATGTCTATGTGGAGTTTGCACATTCTCCCCGTGTCTGCGTGGGTTTCCTCCAGGTGCTCCGGTTTCCTCCCACAGTCCAAAGATGTGCAGGCTAGGTGGATTGGCCATGCTATAGTGCCCAGGGGTGTATGGGTTGTAGGGGGTTGGGTCTGGGTGGGATGCTGCAAGGGTTAGTGTGGACTTGTTGGGCGGAAGGGCCTGTTTCCACACTGTAGGGATTCTAAAATAAACATTCAGCTTTCATCATTTCTTAGTCTAACGTTTAGAAATACATACAATCAGAAAGTGCTGGAGAAACCCATCAGGCACAAATATTCAAACCCAAACAATTACCATTAAAGACAGTGACACTTCCTTCAAAACAAATCATACTCCAAATATTGACATACATCATGCAATACATATGGGTGCACACACACATACTTATACAATAAATACAAACACAGACACAAGACATACGAAGATTGTCTAAACACATCCAGGGAATCTCTCAGACACAACAGAATAAATCCACACTGAATTTCACACACAAGTTATTCCAGCACACAGTGTCCTCACGGTTTTAGGTTCTTGTCGATCAGAATGTCATATCCATAGAGTTCAAAACAATGCTTGTCATTAATGATTACTGTTTGGACACTTTGCAAACTTTTGATGAAGATATTGTCCATATCTCTAAAAAGTGCTTCCACCGCCTCAGTGCCATGTTTTGCTGTCAGGTACTGTCGTAGTTGTTGCATCAACCACTTGCAGCCCTAGAAAACAGTATATTTAGTGTCACAATGCATTACAGGGTCTTACACTGTCACAGGATATCATTGTTGCAGTGCATCACAGTATATCAGTGTTGCAATGTATTAGCATCTCACGCTGTTTCAGTACATCAGCGTTGCAAGGTCTCACAGTGTGTCATAGTATATCAGCATCACTGTATGTGACAGTGTTTCACACTGTGTCACAGAATATTAGTGAGTCACAGTTATTAGAGTGTCTTGTACTGCATCCCTGTGAAATGCCATGAAGTGGTCTGCACGATGGTGATGGTGTGAAACACGGGTTCCATCATAGTGCATCAATGTATATCAAAGTGATCATCATTTACCCTAATGTCCACATATACCCAAATAGTGAGTAAGAAGAAACCTCAGCAATGTCCCTTTCACCAAGTTCCCTCCCCCAAATCACTATGCCTCCTTTCAGTGCTGCACCCATCAGAGCCCCTGCACCATCAGTACATTACCACTAGTGCCGTTCTCCCCTGTATGATCATTGTATATCCCAACTTATTGATTAATACTGCTTACCTTTTCTGGATCATAGTCAGGGGCGGTTTTCTGCACAGCAACATTCGTAAGATGTATGACTGTGTAAGGTACAAGTTATGGAATAAATGGAGCTGCAGTACAAATAGCAAAAGCTTCACATTCATCCAATACTGCAGTTAAAAATCTTGGTGTGTCAAATTCACCCCAGATTGAGTGGGAGGCCATAAGCCTAACATTATTGTAGAAATATTCAATTCCAACAATGTTAGGGATGTTAGGGTCTCTAAACATGGTCCAAATGATTGTCCTCATCAGAGCTTGTCTAGTAATCTCACATCAAGTTTTATTTTATTCAGAGCAAAATTATACTAACATATCAGGCAGGGAGAAGCAGACACTTAGACTTGAGATTAATTAAAACTTTTAACTGGGTTAACATAAATACATCCAAAAAGAGGGAACAGATTTGTTCAGCTTGTGGATGGATGGCTGAGACCTGTTGATTCCAATTCCTGTGCCATATCAGAATATCAGAACGTGTGTCTTAAGGATCCACATGTATAGGGAGTGTCTTCAACTGCTTTAACTCAAGTTTAGCATTTCTGGGATTGAGGGGCAGCTGGTGTCAATCAGGGAGAATGACAAATTCCTGAATCATATGTTGAAGGAGGTGTTTATCCTACAGGAAGTGAGGGGTCAGGGTAGTAGAAGGGTGCAAATCTGGAGAAGGAAGAACAGAGAATATACCACTCTCAAACTAGTACAAAATATGCAGTGGAGTTTGGATGAAATCAAGTTTGAGGAGGTCGGAATATAGGAGAGGGGCCAGTAGTGTATTGGAATAGTTAATTGTGAAAGTAACAAAGACATGGATGAAGGTTTATGAACTGGGACATGGTGAAGTCAAGCTGTGCTACAGAACTACCAGTAGTAGAGGTGGAAGGGCTTCAAACTCTTGTGCACTTGGGGACCTATTCAAAGGGCACTGACTAGTTTCAGTACTTAAAACTAATATAAACCAATGGCACATAAATCTCCAGTGGAAGCTCTAATTCCCTTATAATCAGTGGTTCCTGTTCACCGAGGTTACTGAGATGATTCTTATGCTAGTCAGAATGCTGCTTCTACTGGTTTGGAAGAAACACACGATAGGTGGTTTACTCATTAAAGGTCTCAGACTCATCAATTAAAAGTCACAGCTTGCAGCAACCGCTGAAGGAGAGATAAACTGATTTTCTTCAGGCTTGAAGTGACTTTTACTGTGGGGGGAGAGAGAGAGAGAAAGAGAGAGAGAGAGAGTGCTCCTAAGGGCAAGCACTGATCCGAAGGCTTCTCCTTATTTTGTTCAAAGGCCCAAGCTGTTTAGCTAGCCCAGAAACAATTACATAATCGTTGACAGACGAAAGATGGTTGTCATTGGTAACTGGTCTCTAATCCATCAAGCAATCCACTGCTTGGCACCAAAGCGCCATCTGTACAGGAACCTTTGGTGATACCGGGGGCCTCTGGAGGAAGCCTCGATGGATCACCCATTCAGTGCCTCTGGCTGAAGATTGTTGTAAATATTTCAGCCTTGTCTTTTGCACTGATATGTTGGACTCCCCCATCATCGAGGACAGGAGTATTTGTGGCATCGCCTCCTCCTGTTCGTTTTGTAATCATCCACAATCATTCATGCAGGACAATAAAGCAAAGATCTGATCTGAAACAAGAACTGAAATTACTGGAAAAACTCATCAGGTCTGGCAGCAGCTGTGGAGTGAAATCAGAATTAACGTTTCAGGTCCAGTGACCCTTCCTCAGTTCTAATCTGTTGTTTATGTGATTGCTTAATCATGCTGTGCTATTTGGCACACAAGTAGCCCTACATTGTACTCAAATTGGCAGGATGTGACAAGTTGGCACCCGCAGGGTTCTGTACTGAGTCACAACTTCTTAAAAATTTAAAACAATGATTTACATTATGGTGCAAAAGCATCGTGACTAATTCATACATGACACCAATATACGGTAGGGTATATGAGATAGTAGGAACTGCAGATGCTGGAGAATCTGAGATAACAAGGTGTACTGGATGAACACAGCAGGCCAAGCAGCATCAGAGGAGCAGGAAGGCTGACGTTTC
>NC_063350.1:52663479-52664627 GCF_021869965.1 Rhincodon typus
TCCAGCTGTACGCCTTGTTATCTTAGGTAGGGTATATGTTGTGAAGACGACATTTAAATTGCAGAAAGATATAGATTGGTTTACTGACTGGGTGAAGATCTGGCAGCTGGAGTATGATGTGGGAAAATACAAAGCTATTGACTTAGTCATGAAAAATACAAAAGCAGAATGTTACATGAGGAACAACTGCAAATTCTGAAATGCAGAGACGTGGTGGTGTTCTGGTGCATGAATCATATAAAGTTAGTATGCAGGTACAGAATATAATCAAGAAGGTAAGCAAGGCATTATCCTTTATTGTGACAGGAATTGAACACAGAAGTAAGGATGTTATGCTTCAATTATACAGGGCAGTGGTGAGAATATACCTTGAATATTGCGTGCTGTTTTAGTCTTCTTATTTAAGGAAGGATGTAAGTGCATTGGAGGCAGTTCAAAGGAGGTTTATTGCACTGATACCGTGAATGAATGGGTTGTCTTACAACGATACGCTTGGCTTATTTCCACTGAAGTTTAGAAGAGGAAGGGTGACTAAGAGCCTGAAGAAGGGTCACCGGACCCGAAACGTTAACTCTGATTTTTCTTCACAGATGGTGCCAGACCTGCTGAGCTTTCCCAGCAACTTCTGTTTTTGTTGTTGTGACTAACAGCCTCAATGGTCTTGACTTGGTAGACATTTCATCTTTTGGGTGAGTCCAGAAGGAGGCAGCACTAGTTTAAAATTATGGTTCACTCTTTCAGGAGAGTGATGAGGAATTTTCTTCTGCACTCAGAGAGTTGTGTGACTTTGAAACTCTCTTGTTTCAGAAGGAGATGTGTGAGGAGTCACTGACTATTTTTAAGGCAGAGGTGAATACAGATTCTTGGCAGGCATGGGAATTACAAGCTGTGGCACTTGATGGGAATGTGGAATCCAGAACACAAACAGAGTAGCTGTGAACTTAACAAACATCACAGCAGGTTGAAGGAGCCAAATGGTCCACTACTCCTACTAATTCATACATAATGCTGAGATACACAGGGGCTGCTCTGGGTAATGCTGAGATACACAGGGGCTGCTCTGGGTCACAGTGAGATACACAGGGGCTGCCCCCGGTCACACTGAGATACACAGGGGCTGCTCCGGGTCACACTGAGATACACAGGGG
>NC_063350.1:52664637-52692176 GCF_021869965.1 Rhincodon typus
CTGAGATACACAGGGGCTGCTCCGGGTCACACTGAGATACACAGGGGCTGCTCTGGATAATGCTGAGATACACAGGGGCTGCTCCGGGTCACACTGAGATACACAGGGGCTGCTCCGGGTCACACTGAGATACACAGGGGCTGCTATATTAATGATTCCTATGGGAGATACCAATTGTTATTTTATTTTATGTTTATCCAGTATTTCTCAATGTGCCTGGTGAGCTGTGTCATTGCCATATGGTAAAGGATACAATGATCATCAATGCTGCTCAGTGAAAATCGGGTGTTTGAAAATCGAGCAAATCCATCTCTATATAACCAGGCTTTCAGAGGAACATACTGTATTGTGTGAGAGAGGAGATGGAATGCAAGTTAACACATCACTCATATTCTGAACAAATATTGACCATGTGATTGCATTCACGGATAGCTTTTCAAACTCTTTCAAAGATCACTTACTCCTATTCTCTGGATCTATCCTGCCCCTTACCCTACATTTCATTGTCCATTAAAATTCCCTTTTGCAACAACCATTCTACATTTAATTGCATTCCAAATTCTAATCATATAGTGCATGAAAAACCTTTCCATTATTTTACCTATGTCTTTTTGCTAATAAACCTCACCCTGTACTCTAATAATGAACCTTACTAATTGAGAATACAAATGGGCTAAAAATTGACATAGAAGTGTTATTGATTCAGCTGTGGTTCAATTGGTGACAGACTTGCCTCTGAATCACCAGTCTCCAGGTTCAAGTCTCACTCCAGAGCTTGAGCACAACAGTATAATATTGAGGAAGTGCTGCACGTTAGAGCTGCCAACTTTCAAATGAGATATTAAACCTTGAAACATTTACCTTCTGGTCTACCCACACAGGAGGCCCAAATTTCAAGTTCTTTCTCATTCAGAGGGCCAACAAAGTTCATATAGATACTTCTTGACAGAAGAAACATGAGTTTCAGGAAAAAAGTTCCAAATTTATCATTTGTAAATAATGAATGCAATGACCATTGAAAAGTATAAAGCAGCAGAGCTAACTAATAAAACCTCTTTCTCATTGGTCTGAGACAACAAGGTGTAGAGCTGGATGAACACAGCAGGCCAAGCAGCATCATAGGAGCAGGATCATTGGTCTATTTGGTTAAGAACAGAGCGCTACAAAGAGAAAAACTTCACATCCTGATCACTAGGGATGGGGATAGGAATGGGGGCTGAGCTAAGAAAGTGAGTTTAACTATCACTGATCTACTGATCTTGATTCACCTCTGGTGGGGCATGTTCTGAGCTGGCCTGAGAGGAATTCACATGAAAGTGGGTTGCCATATAGTCTGGGTTTTCCTCCTCTCCCAGCCTGCTTTGTGAATAGGGCACAAGGGAAGGGAAGGTAGAGGGAAGGATGTGTGTGTGAATGTCTGGCTCAGTGCCACTCAGTCACCTCCTTAGTCACCCACTCATTTCAAACTCCAGTTACTCAGTCCCCAGCCACATAGAACCGCTTGGCCCAGGGTGACCAACATGCTGCTTTCGCCAAGTCTTAGGTGTAAAAGGTAAAGGTTAAGTCATCATAGTCCTAGCAGACCATTGGGCTGATCTATCATTATAGAGAGATAACCAGTGGTGGTTTAACCAGAGGGTCACCACACTTCAGGTGAGGGGAGTGGTCGAGAAGGAGAGTCTTTCAATGTAACTTCAGCCAGTGTGAGAATTGAATCCATTATGTTGACATCATGCTGCATCACAAACCAGTCGTCCAAGCTAACCGATCCTCCCTGCCTGAAATGTATTCAGCAATGAAACATTCACAAGCCTCTGGTATAGAGAAGTCCAAAACTTTAAGTGAAGAAAATTGAAGTCTGAAGTTTCATAGTTTACAATTCTTCCAAGTTTCATGATGACCGTAAACTTTGAAAATGTCCCTTGCATATCAATATCTAGATTATTTATTTTACTTATATGTGGAGAACTCCACTACAAACCTTTTACCAGCCTGAAAAATACCCATTAACCCATTACTTCTGTTTCCTAATCTTCAACCAATTCTGTATACATGTTACTACTTTTCTTCTATGACCTAAAACTTTCCTCACAAGTCTGTTGATGGTACTATATTGAACACCTTTTGGAAGTCATGTACATCTCATCACCACTCTATTATCTCTTCAAAAACCTCCAGCAACTTAGCTAGATACAATGTTCCCTGAACTCTTCCAGTCTCTTCCAAATCAATCCACATTTTGCTATTTGACTATTAATTCGATCCTGAATAACTGTTTCTAGAAGTTGCCCCATCACCGCAGTTAAACTGATGGTCTGTAATTGCTGGGCCAATCTACATAATCTTTGTTGATCAAGGGTGAAATGTTTGCAATTCTTCAGTACCACTCCCAAATCCAGGAAGATTGAAAGATAATTTGCCAGTGCCTCTGCAATTTGCACTTTCACTTCCTGCAATATCTTTGGATGCATCTCATCTGATCCCAAGTCCTTATCAATATTAAGTATCTTCAGCTTATCCAATACTCCATTCTTATCAATTTTAAACCTTCCAGTGATTGAGTTTCCTCCTCTGTTTCGATGGCCTGCGCAGCATCGGCCTCAAAGACAAATGTAAAGTATTTATTTACACCTCAGTCATGCTGCTAAGTATAAATCCCATTTTTAGTCCCTTATTCACCCTACACTTCCTTTTAATCACCCTTTTATTGTTGATGTTCCTATGGAAGACATTTCTTATATCAGCTGCCAGTCTTTCTTCATATTTCTCATATTTCTCATATTTGCTTTTTCACCTTCCTTCTAAACCTTGTTTATTCAGCTTGATTTTCAAATGTGGTTACTATTTTACATTTGGCATAAACATACTATTTCTTCAACTTAATTTCTAACTCCTTTGTCATCCAGGGAGTTCTGGTTTTGTCCTACCTTTCCCGTTGCAGGGAAAATAGCTTGACTGTGTCCAAACCATCACTCCTTTGAACTAAGCCTACTGTTCAGCTACTGTTTTTCCCTCCAACTCTTCATCACCAGCCTTAACCCTCCAGGCTATCCATCACAGCTCTGTTCCTGACCCATTCAAGTTAGCTCACCACCAGTTGATTATTCTTACTGTGCATTGACCAATGTCATTTTCTACTCTCATCCTAAACCTTACGGTACAATGATCACTATCCCCTAAATGTTTCCTCACTGTCACTTTGATCTACTTGGCCAACCTCATTCCCAAGAACCAGGTCTGGTATTGCCTTATTGGACTGACCACATAACACTGTAGGAAATTCTCCTGAAAATAAATTGAGAACACCTGTCCTGCACTGTGATATAATACAATTATCCCAGATAATATACAGGTAATTAAAATCCCTACTATAACTACTCCATGATGCTTACACCCCTCTGTAATCTCCTTATGATTTGTTCCTCTATATCCTTTCCACCATCTGACAGCCTATATATTACATCAAGCAGCATAATTGCAAGCTTTCTATTTCTTAGTTCAAGCTAAAGTGATCTGTCTTTGAACCCTCCGAAACATCCTCTTGCTGCAGTACTGTAATACTTTCCTTAATCCAAAATGCCACCTCTCCTTGTTTTTAGCCCTTTTGTCTTTTCTAAACACATTGCAACCAGAAATATTTAAAACCTGGATCAGGGCATGCTCAAGCCAGGTCTCCATTGTCACCACAGCATCATCATAATGCCATGTAGTAATCTGTACCTGCAACCTCCCAATCTTATTCACTCTATTCCACATATTCACTTGTATGCAGAGTAATCCTGATTTAGATTTCATTACTGTCTCCCTTATTCCAACTCCACCGATTAACTTACTATTCTCTAGTTTAGTGCTATTAGTTATTAATATTAGAAAATACCACTCTTGTAGTTTTGATGAAGAAGACTCAGTAGATGCTGGAGTCTGAAAGAAAGAGGGAAAAGTAGAAGCACATCTTTCTCATTCTGCACAGGATTCCCACTAAACTTCTGACTTCACATTTGGGCTATATCACAGTCGGGCATAGTCCACCCTCAGTACTTCCCCTCAATCATGCGACTTGCAAACTTGTATGCTTTGATAGTCCCAAGTATGACTCACTCCGATTGCAATGATTAAATTCTTTTGTTGTAAATGGTCACTGCCTAGCAATTGAGGGATGAATATCACTAGCTCCTTATCATTCAAAGCCTGAATGTTGTCACGGTTTTGTTCCTTGTGGGCACAACTGTTTCAATATTGGAGGAATTGTGAATGATGCTGAATATTGTGAAATCAACAGTGAACATCCCCACTTCTGACCTTATTCTTGAGGTAAGTTCATTGATGAAGCAGCTGAGGATGGTTGGGCCTATGACTACTCTAGAGAACTCCTACAGTGATGTTCCAGGGCTGAAATGATTAGTTCCAACAACCATAACCATCTTCCTTTATCCTAGGTATGATTCCAAATTGTGGAGAATTTTTGCCTGATTCCTTGTGACTTCAATTCTACTCGGTCTTGGTCAAATGTTGCTCCCATGTCAAAGACAGCCACTCTCACCTCACCTACAGAATTCATTTGTCCACATTTGGACCAAGGCTGAAAAGTAGTCAACAGCCAAATTGCCCACATGGAACCCAAACTGAGTGTCAGCAAGCAGGTTATTGCTAAGTATTGCTTGATACTGCTGTAAATCTCACCTTCTTTCACTTTATAGACTGATGTAATGGTTTTGGATTTGTTCTGCTTTTTCACTAACAAGCCACACCTTGATAACCTTCTACATTTATCATGTAGCTGCCACTGTTGTATCTGTTGAACGTCTGCAATTTTCACCCATACTTCTCTCAACAATCTCCATTGTATCCCATTCAGCCTGGATTGCCAACCTTTCAAGTTTCTCCTCTTTATCTATATTTATCTCATCCAATATCCCATCAATTTCCATTGTTCCGGCGTCATATTCTTCCTTAGGAAATCAGAAGGCAAACTCATTTAGTACCTGCACTAACTGATCTCTCCCTTTGAGACACCAATTCACATCAAGAGTCCTTTAATGAACCTTTTCACTGTTAATATGCCCACTGAAGTGCACTGGATTTCCAGCTTACTGAAGTAGTCTGTGTTCACATATAGCATGTCCAGAAACACATCCAAGTTTGGGCTGATAAATGGAAATGCCAAACAATGACCACCTTAAACAAGGGAAAGATCATCTCAATCTCCCTTCAACATTCAATGGCATTACTATCATTCAGTTCCTCCTATTATCAACATCCTGGGGTTATCATCGACCAGAAACTGAACTGGACCAGCCATGTTAATGCTGTGGCAACAAAAACAGGTCAGAAACTGGGAGTTCTGCAGCAAGTAATTCAACCGCTGACTCCTCAACGCCTGACTACTAGCTACAAGGCACAAGTCAAGAGTGTAATGGACTTGCCTGAATAAGTGTAGCTCCAACAACACTCAAGAAACTCAACACCATCCAGGACAAAGCAGCCTGCTGGATAGGAATCCCATCCTCCATCTTAAAATTCACTCCCTCCACATCCAACACCCAGCACTGTCTGGCTAAGGCTCCTTCAACAGCATCTGCAAAAACCTTGATCTTTACACCTGGAAAGACAAGAGCAGCAGATGCGTTGGAACACTACCACCTGTAAGATCCCTTCTAATTAAACATCATCCCCGTTATTGGAACTATATAACCATTCTTTCAGTGTCATTAGGTCAACTAGGAACTGGATCCCCAACAGCACATTGGATGTTCCTACATTTAATGAACTGCAGTACTACAAGGTAACTCACACCCACCTTCTCAAAGACAATTATAGATGAACAATGCCAATGTAACCAGTGATGCCCATATCCCATGAATGAATCAATTAGCAAAACCTCAAAGGCTTTGTTACAGATGGTACAAATAATTCAAATTCATCTATTCAACAAAAGATTTTGCAAACCAATCAGGAGTCCAATTCACAAACAACCATAAGTTAATTCACTTTCATTGAGATGATGTAGTGCACATGTTGCACGATAATATTGGAAATAAATCAATGTATACATTTCTTTTGGATCAGTGTGGTAACTTGCACAAATTAGATGAGATCAGTTGAGAATTCAAGATTACAGTGAGTACAGTAATTACTTACTCCAAGTGAAATAATTACCATTGTAAAAATAGATGGATGCTTGATGACTGGTGCAGACACAATGGGCAGAGTGGCCTCCTTCCATGCTATTAAAACTCTATGAGTTGATGAATTTATAACTGAGATTAGAGAGTAAGTGAGGAGGTGGGTATTGAAACTTCACTTGCTAGAAACAGACACATCCAGACTCAATGGAGTAGGATACATATCCACTGAAGATTGTGTGTTTGCAATATGTCACTAACATGCTCACATTCGCTGGGATCTGGCTTGTATCCTGCTATCCTGTTTTATTGTTCATTCTACATACTCACATTTTGTACTAGCCTCATGCCAATCCACAATCAGCTCAAACATGAAATGGCATTACCAAGTCAGACAACAGCTAAGGCTCACACTCAATTCTGACATCACTTTAACTAATTACAACCCTTAAAACTGGTGATTATTCTCAGTTTAATGACAAAAACAAAATCTACTTACAGATGTCACCAGTACATAGACTCGCAGATCAAATTTTCTCCCTAGAAATAACAAAACACCTTGTTGCCAAACTTTGTATAAACAATAGTAAGTAACTATAAAGGGTCCGTGATATCTCGGATCGTGTTTTCGGGATCCTTAAGGGGGAGGGGGAGGGGGAGCAGCCCCAACTCGTGGTCCACATAGGCACCAACGACATAGGTAGGAAAAGGGATGGGGACGTAAGGCAGAAATTCAAGGAGCTAGGGTGGAAGCTTAGAGCTAGAACAAACAGAGTTGTTATCTCTGGTTTGTTACCCGTGCCACGTGCTAGCGAGGCGAGGAATAGGGAGGGAGAGCAGTTGAACACGTGGCTACAGGGATGGTGCAGGAGGGAGGGATTCAGATACCTGGATAATTGGGGCTCATTCTGGGGTAGGTGGGACCTCTACAAACG
Organism: Rhincodon typus; assembly: GCF_021869965.1. Taxonomy (NCBI): domain Eukaryota; kingdom Metazoa; phylum Chordata; class Chondrichthyes; order Orectolobiformes; family Rhincodontidae; genus Rhincodon; species Rhincodon typus. Next base: position 52,671,695 of record NC_063350.1, read on the forward strand.
GGATGGTCTACACCTGAACCAGAGGGGTACCAATATCCTGGGGGGGAAATTTGCTAATGCTCTTTGGGAGGGTTTAAACTAATTCAACAGGGGGGTGGGAACCTGAATTGTAGCTCCAGTGTACAGGAGGTTGAGAGTAGTGAGGTCATAAATAAGGTTTCAAGGTCGCAGGAGCGTACCGGCAGGCAGGAAGGTGGTTTGAAGTGTGTCTACTTCAATGCCAGGAGCATCCGGAATAAGGTGGGTGAACTTGCAGCATGGGTTGGTACCTGGGACTTCGATGTTGTGGCCATTTCGGAGACATGGATAGAGCAGGGACAGGAATGGTTGTTGCAGGTTCCGGGGTTTAGATGTTTCAGTAAGATCAGGGAAGGTGGTAAAAGAGGGGGAGGTGTGGCATTGTTAGTCAAGGACAGTATTACGGTGGCAGAAAGGACGTTTGATGACAACTCGTCTACTGAGGTAGTATGGGCTGAGGTTAGAACCAGGAAAGGAGAGGTCACCCTGTTGGGAGTTTTCTATAGGCCTCCGAAAAGTTCCAGAGATGTAGAGGAAAAGATTGCAAAGATGATTCTGGATAGGAGCGAAAGTAACAGGGTAGTTGTTATGGGGGACTTTAACTTTCCAAATATTGACTGGAAACGCTATAGTTCGAGTACTTCAGATGGGTCAGTTTTTGTCCAATGTGTGCAGGAGGGTTTCCTGACACAGTATATAGATAGGCCAACAAGAGGCGAGGCCACATTGGATTTGGTACTGGGTAATGAACCAGGCCAGGTGTTAGATTTGGAGGTAGGTGAGCACTTTGGTGATAGTGACCACAATTCGGTTACGTTTACTTTAGCGATGGAAAGGGATCGGTATATAACACAGGGCAAGAGTTATAGCTGGGGGAAAGGCAATTATGAGGCGATGAGGCAAGATTTAGGATGCATACGATGGAGAAGGAAACTGCAGGGGCTGGGCACAATTGAAATGTGGAGCTTGTTCAAGGAACAGCTACTGCGTGTCCTTGAGAAGTATGTACCTGTCAGGCAGGGAGGAAGTGGTCGAGCGAGGGAACCGTGGTTTACTAAAGAAGTTGAATCTCTTGTCAAGAGGAAGAAGGAGGCTTATGTAGAGATGAGGCGTGAAGGCTCAGTTAGGGCGCTTGAGAGTTACAAGTTAGCCAGGAAGGACCTAAAGAGAGAGCTAAGAAGAGCCAGGAGGGGACATGAGAAGTCTTTAGCAGGTAGGATCAAGGAAAACCCTAAAGCTTTCTATAGGTATGTCAGGAATAAAAGAATGACTAGAGTAAGATTGGGGCCGGTCAAGGACAGTAGTGGGAAGTTGTGCGTGGAGTCCGAAGAGATAGGAGAGGTGCTAAATGAATATTTTTCGTCAGTATTCACGCAGGAAAAAGACAATGTAGTCGAGGAGAATACTGAGATACAGTCTATTAGACTAGACGGGATTGAGGTTCATAAGGAGGAGGTGTTAGCAATTCTGGAAGGTGTGAAAATAGATAAGTCCCCTGGGCCGGATGGGATTTATCCTAGGAGTCTCTGGGAAGCTAGACAGGAGATTGCAGAGCCTTTGGCTTTGATCTTTATGTCGTCATTGTCTTCAGGAATAGTGCCAGAAGACTGGAGACTAGCAAATGTTGTCCCCTTGTTCAAGAAGGGGAGTAGAGACAACCCTGGTAATTATAGACCAGTGAGCCTTACTTCGGTTGTGGGTAAAGTGTTTGAAAGGATTATAAGAGATAGGATTTATAATCATCTAGAAAGGAATAATTTGATTAGGGATAGTCAACACGGTTTTGTGAAGGGTAGGTCGTGCCTCACAAACCTTATTGAGTTCTTCGAGAAGGTGACCAAACAGGTGGATGAGGGTAAAGCGGTTGATGTGGTGTATTTGGATTTCAGTAAAGCGTTTGATAAGGTTCCCCACGGTAGGCTATTGCAGAAAATACGGAGGCATGGGATTGAGGGTGATTTAGCGGTTTGGATCAGAAATTGGCTAGCTGTAAGAAGACAGAGGGTGGTGGTTGATGGGAAATGTTCATCCTGGAGTTCAGTTACTAGTGGTGTACCTCAAGGATCTGTTTTGGGGCCACTGCTGTTTGTCATTTTTATAAATGACCTGGATGAGGGTGTAGAAGGATGGGTTAGTAAATTTGCGGATGACACCAAAGTTGGTGGAGTTGTGGATAGTGCGGAAGGATGTTGCAGGTTACAGAGGGACATAGATAAGCTGCAGAGCTGGGCTGAGAGGTGGCAAATGGAGTTTAATGCGGAAAAGTGTGAGGTGATTCACTTTGGAAGGAGTAACAGGAATACAGAGTACTGGGCTAATGGTAAGATTCTTGGTAGTGTGGATGAGCAGAAAGATCTCGGTGTCCATGTGCATAGATCACTGAAAGTTGCCACCCAGGTTGATAGCGTTGTTAAGAAGGCGTACAGTATGCTAGGTTTTATTGGTAGAGGGATTGAGTTTCGGAGCCATGAGGTCATGTTGCAGCTGTACAAAACTCTGGTGCGGCCGCACTTGGAGTATTGCGTACAGTTCTGGTCACCGCATTATAGGAAGGATGTGGAAGATTTACCAGGATGTTGCCTGGTATGGAGGGAAGGTCTTATGAGGAAAGGCTGAGGGTCTTGAGGCTGTTTTCGTTAGAGAGAAGAAGGTTAAGAGGTGACTTGATAGAGACATACAAGATGATCAGAGGATTAGATAGGGTGGACAGTGGGAGCCTTTTTCCTCGGATGGTGATGGCTAGCACGAGGGGACATAGCTTTAAATTGAGGGGTGATAGATATAGGACAGATGTCAGAGGTAGGTTCTTTACTCAGAGAGTAGTAAGGGCGTGGAATGCCCTGCCTGCAAAAATAGTAGACTCGCCCACTTTAAGGGCATTTAAATGGTCATTGGATAAACATATGGATGATAATGGAATAGTTTAGGTTAGATGGGCTTCAGACTGGTTTCACAGGTCGGCGCAACATCGAGGGCCGAAGGGCCTGTACTGCGCTGTAATGTTCTATGTTCTATGTTCTATGTTTCCAGGATAGAAAAGCAGCTATAGTTTTGCACAGACGACAGATTGTGTGCTGGAATAAGCATCATGAAGAAGCACTGGAATACAAGACTAAGCCAGAGTCTTTAGCTTCTTTTCAAATGAAACCAACTAAGGACAGGCTGGTAATGGCAGTGGAGATGCAGAGGTGTGTGTGTGTCTGTCAGTGTCTGTGTAGGTCTGTGTGTATGCCCATATGTCTCTGTCAGGCGGTGTGTGTGTCTCACTGTTTCCTGTCTGTCTTTCCTTGTCCCGTTTGTGTCTCTTTCTGAGAGTGTGGGTTAGTGAGTGAATAGCAAAAATATTCTTTGTGCTGTGTGGATCCATAAACAGAAGTCACATACTTTAAATTATTTATAAAATACCAAGAGGGAGATGTGAATTTTTCATAATTTGTTGTTGGAACTCTACTGGAAAAGATGTTGAAAGGTTATTCTATAAATAATTTTAAAAACAGCAAGAACAAATGAAAGGTTGGAAGTGTTCATCAGAATCTGCATGAAGAGAAAGACAGGATAGTCTTTTCTGCCACCAAACGATGAATGCATTAGCGAGAACCTTGGGAACGTCAGGTGTGATCAACTGTGTAGTCTCCCGATGTCAAGGGAAAAAAAGTCCAATTCTCCAAACTAGTGTTGAACAGCGAGATGAGAATCTCATTAGTGAGTGGTGAGGGGCCTATTTGCGTGCATTATCGTGCGTTGACATCTCAATATTATTTAATCTCACCCCATTCTCCCACCCATCTCATAGAATCAGACGGTAACAATTCCTGAAATGAAAGTCAGAGTGGTAATCTAGTGACTCCAGCTTGCCACTAACTCCCCCAGCCCTCCATATTAGACACCATTCATCAACATCTCAGGAAATGCTCCATAAGCAGCAACTGCAAGCATCCACCAGCCATTGAGATGGGAATGAGACACATACCAGCCTCTCTGTACCCTCATGGCACATATCCAATCCATGTACAACACAGTGCCGCCGCACTTAGGAGTGCACTGGTGCCTTTCATTAGAATGCCACTGCCAGAGCACTCTGAGCACAGGGCCAACATTCAACTCATGGATTTGATCAGGCTGCACCTCGGGGTCTTCGATTGCTGTCTTAGCCCTCCCTCACATTGCTCCTACTTAGATTCTCACAGTATTACTGCTTTACCTTGCCTTAACTTTGTGTGCTTTGCCCCCTCAGCTACAGCTTAAATTTCGGAGTATTTCTGTCTTGCCTTTTAGCACAGACTCAAAGCCAGGCAGCTTGTCATAACCATCCGTCATCTGGGTGGACATGTTGCGCGTGTCACTTTGCGACATGAATCTTACACCCGCACTATTGTACCAGCAGCATCCAGAACAAACACACTCTATCAACTGAATGGCCATGTCTCAAAGTCTAAGGGGAGTAGTCCACAGTCAACTTAAGAAAGGCACCTTCAGTCAGGGGCTCCCAGCACAATCAGTCAAGAGCAGCCTCCAGTGTTGATTGCAGCTTGGGCTTGGGCACTGTCAGTCAGCTGCTTGGGGTGGTCAGGGCCAGGTTACCTACTCATATGGGGTGAGGAGATGAATGATAGCACCTCACCACCTTTTTGGCTCTTTATGCCCTGCGCTGGGTCTTTTTCTCCGGAAATGAGACAAAGGGCGGGATTGTGTGAGATAAGTGGCACAGCTGTTAGTACTGGTGCAGGTTGGGGGAATGATGATGAGATGCCCGGAATGAGTGAGTGGCTGGGTAGAGGGAAGCCAATGAGGAAAGATGCCGAATGCAGATAGAGCATGAGCATTGGTAGAGGAGTGTGCAGTGGGTATGTGATAGCAGAGATATGATGGGTGACACTTACCCTGATGGAGTGACAAAGATCAGTAAACCTTCCTCCTGAGCTGCTGGGAGCTCCTCTGAAAAGTGGACACCGCACTAGCCCGAGTGGCAATCTCAGACCAGACTTGCAGGATGTGGTACCACGGTCTCTTCTAGCAGTCATGAAGGAACAGGACAGCCCTGTCTCCAACACCCATCCACCAGGACCACCTGGTCTACAAACCAGCTGCAAATTCCCTCTGTCCAATATGTCTGGAATCATTCACATGGTCCGTGCAGGATAGCTGCAGACTGCCAACGCTCCGCTACAAAAATGGCACCATCAACAGGATTCTCGGAAGGTCTCAGCAGTGGCAAATATTTTTGGGTGTGGTGCATAGGTAATGAATGTAGTTTGGGAAGACAGTGTGAGAAATCTTGCCAGGAACCACAGAGAGAAACCCTCCAAAACCTCAACAAAACTGACACTTCAACAATTTTTGGTACAATTCAGTCCAGAGTTAGTATTTCAAGTCAAGAACCAGGCATCAGCATTGAAGGGAAACAGAAACAGGGAAAGAGAGGTGGTGGCAAGAAGAAAAAAGGGAAAAATCTGTCGAACACAGGTGGAAGCCAGGATAGATTAATTAATACTTCAACTTTATCTTTCTGTTAAAGATTGGACAAAGTACCTCCGATTAGATAGGGGTTCTCAATGTAGCGCTGAACAACATAACTTTCCACAGCAACTTCATCCTTTGAGTCATCAGCACGATTCCCATCCTAGAGATAAAGAGACATATTTGAGAGAATAAAGACTTTTCCGTTATCTACTTTATGTTTCAGAAAGAAAGAATTTGACATCAGAAGTATTGTTCCTCACTGAGCTTCAGAGAAGGGAATCACTCCCTGAACAGACTGAGTGAATATAGCCTCCTGCAGAGAGCCTCTCCCACTCCTGTGTTCCAGCAGTTTGCTCTGCCTGTGTCACTTCTCCTCATTAAACTCATCAAGCTACAATTTAGGAGGAGTACAAACTATTACATCCGTCTGCGAGCACATTGTAAGGACCTTTGTCTTTTCAAAACTGCAGACTGAATAAGAAAGAACCGTTTTAAAACCAGTGTTTGAAAGGACGGGGATAGTAGGAACTGCAGATGCTGGTTTCTAGGCCCGAAACGTCAGCCTCTCTGCTCCTATGATGCTGCTTGACCTGCTGTGTTCATCCAGCCCTGGACCTTGTTGTCTTTGAAAGGACGGCTTTGCATTTTGAAAGCACTTGCTGCAGGCATCTTGTAAACTGTTTGAACAAGCAGTAATTGAAGTTTGAGTTGCAGACGATTTGGAGCAGAGGCGTGTTTAGCTGCAGTTCCTTTTGGCAACAAGAAGTTGATTGGCCTTTTTTTTCAATCAACGACAGATATTTTTGCCTGCCAACAGCTGTGTGATTGGTATTCAGGTTACTGAACAGCTTGGAGCTGGGAACAAGTTACAAAGAGAGAGAGACATGTTCTTTTCTCTATAAAAACCAAAAGAACTATGGATGCTATAAATCAGGAACAAAAACAAAGTTCTGGAAAAGCTCAGCAGATCTGGCAGCATCTGTGAAGAAAAGATCAGAGTTAATGATTTGGGTCCAGCGACCCTTCCTCGGAACACCTAAGGAGTTCTGAGGAAGGGTCACCAGACCCGAACCGTTAACTCAGGTTCTTTTCTCTGTTTTCTGCAGTCAAAACTCACTGTAAACCTGAACAAAACCGGTTTATCTTCTCTACACCAGTTGTTGCAAGCTGGGATCTTTAACTTGCAAGTCAGAAACTCTTTATACGTGAACAACCCACCTTCTCTTGTGTCCTTTACAAAACCTTTAGTTTTTGTGATGACTGGAAATACCGGGGCTTCATTTCCAGCACGTTACCCCAGTGAGGTGTAACAATGTGGTTTATATAGAATCCTTGAAGCCAAGGTAAAGCCTACAGCACCAGTTTCACCACCAACTGTACACCTCAGCGACTTTTAAACTACTCTTCAAACAACTACAACTACTGGCAAGATCCAGTCAAAACCATGAAATACATGAATGCAGAATGATGATCTTTTTACATAGCATTGACTGGGGGTATACTTTTGGCAACTTCAACTGTATGTTTAATACAGGGGGTTATAGCTGGAGCAGTGTGCTTCACTTGACAGAATTGCTATCAAATGAGTATTACATAGCATCATTAACTTGACTGAATTTTATGAGATGAGGAAGGTGCTTCATGAGGGTAGAGCAGTAGGTGTTGTCTACATGGATTTTACTAAGGCTTTCAACAAGATCCCTCATGGTAGGCTCATCCAGAAGATTAAGATGCATGGGATCCACTGTGACTTGGCTGTGTGGATTCAGAATTTTCTGGCCCATAGAAGGCAGAGGGTAGTTGTGGAAGGAGAGATAATAGGAACTGCAGATGCTGGAGAATCCGAGACAACAAGGTGCAGAGCTGGATGAACACAGCAGGCCAAGCAGCATCATAGGAGCAGAAAGGCCGACAAAATGATGAAGGGTCTAGGCCCAAAACATCAGCCTTTCTGCTCCTATGATGCTGCTTGGCCTGCTGTGTTCATCCAGCTCTGCACCTTGTTGGCTAGAAAACTCGGGCTGTTTTCTCTGGAACAGCGTGGGCTGAGGGGAGACTTGATAGAAGTCTATAAAATTATGAGATACATAAATAGGGTTGATGGTCAGAATTTTTCCCCAGAGTTGAAATGTCTAACACTAGAGGGCATGCATATAAGGTGAGAGGGAGAAAGTTCAAAGGAGATGTGAGAGGCTAGATTTTTTTTTACACAGAGAGTGATAGGAGTCTGGAACACACTGCCAGGGGTAGTGATGGAGGCAGACAAAATAGGAGCATTTAAGGGACTTTTAGATAAGCATACAAATATACAAGGAATGGAGAGATATGGACCAAGGGTAGGCAGAAGGGATTAGTTTAATTTGGCATCACGTTCAGCACATCGTGGGCCAAAGGGCATGTTCCTGTGCTGTACAGTTCTACGTTCTATGATATGGTGAGCACCAGAAATGAGATCGCATGTTGTGGTCGCTATTCTGCAAGTGGCTCTCATGACTTAGAAAATGGGCATCAAGGAGACAAATTTCATTCACAGCGCTGAAAAAAACAGGCATTACAGGACAAATTTCACAGTCCTTACTTTCAAAAAGGTGGTAATATTTTCTATATATCAGAACATTATTACAAGCAGAACATCACCTTTCTCCACTCCATAATATCTTTAAGTTTTCGGAAAAGAAAGATGCCTTTGCCCTGTGATCTTGCAACCTATTTGGAACAGAGATACTTTGTCAGGAGATATTCAGCAGAATTGAATATGATGTATGAAATTGCTGGCTGTGTACAAATACAACACCATGTTCCAGCTGAAGCTTCACTGGCTGACATATAGTTACTTGAATTCAACAGGTTCACTGTGTAATCAGCTAGTCACTGAGGTGACACTGGACTGCACCAGTGCTCACAACCTTCACCAATTTTTCAGCTTCACTTCATGTTTAGTCCACCAGCAAACAATTTCAATCTACTGTCTTTGCATCACCATCATCATCATCAGTTTCCCTTCATTATCAAGGATGGCCATTTCTTGCACATTTCAAGACATCTGTTTTGCACTCTAACATGGCTAAGAAGCCTGAACACATAGGTTTCCAAAGCACAAGCAGGATGTCGTGTCTGATGTTGTTGGGACTGCCCTGTCTTTCTAAAATGCATTTTGTCCTTAGCTGCCAGATTCATTGCTGTTCAAAGGAAACAATGCCACTATTTGAGATTGCTTCCCAGGTGGTTATTGTTCACTATTTTCTGAGTCCATGGTGGACATGCCACATTTCCTGAGGTTACCCTTCAAGAACACTTTAAACCTTAAACTTAGTCTGCCTCATAGGTGCTGTCCAAGTTTAAGTTGTGAATGCATGACCGCCTTAGGGATTTTATTGTCAGTCATACAGATTACATGAGCATCATAACCTCTCACGACGAGTGCTCCTGGACCATAAAGTATAGGAGGAGAATTAGGCCATTCAGCCCATCGAATATGCTCCACCATTCAATCAAGGCTGATATGTTTCTCAACCCCATTCTCCTGCCTTCTGCCTGTAACCTTGATCCCCTTACTGATCAAGAACCTACCTCTGTCTTAAATACACTCAGTGATTTCGTCTCCACAGCCCTCTGTGGCAATGAGTTCCATAGATTCACCACCCACTGGCTGAAGAAATTCCTCCTCATCTCAGTTCAAAAGGGTGGTCTCTTCACTCTGCAGTTGTGTCCTTGCGTCCTAGTCTCTCCTACTGGTAGGAACATCTTCTACATGTCTATTCTATCCAGACCCCTCAGAATCCTGTAAATTTCAATTAGATTCCCCCTCATCCTCCTAAACTCCATCAAGTACAGACCCAGAGTCCTCATATGACAAGCCCTCCACACCAGGATCATTCTTGTAAGCCTCTTTGAATTTCCTCTAATGCCAGCACATCCTTCCTTAGATACAGGGCCCAAAACTGCTCACAATATTCCAAATGCGGTCTGACCAGAGCCTTATACAGCCTCAGCAATATATCTCTGTTCTTGTATTCTAGCCCTCTTGAATTGAATGCTAACATTGCATTTGCCTTCCTAACTGCCATATGAACCTGCATGTTAACCTTAAGAGAATCCTGAACTAGGACTCCAATTCTTCAGATTTTGAAAGCTTTTCTTCATTTAGAAAATAGTCTACACCTCAATTCTTCCAACCAAAGTGCATAACCTCATACTTTCCTGTATTCCATCTGCCACTTCTCTGCCCACTCTCCCGGCCTGTCCAAGACCTTCTGCTTCCTCAACACTACCTGCCCCTCCACCCATCTTTGTGTCATCTGTAAACTTAGCAACAATGCCCTCAGTTCCTTCATCCAGATTATTAATTTATAACGTGAATATTTTGGTCATGAAACTGACCCCTGCAGAACCCCACTAACCATCCTGAAAAAGACTCCTTTATCCCTACTCTCTGCCTTCTGCCAGTTAGCCAATCCTCCATCCATGCACCTTGCCCCTAACACCATGGGCTCTTATCATATTTAGCAGCCTCCTGTGCAGCACCTTGTCAAAGACCTTCTGGAAATCCAAATAGATCATGTCCACTGACTCTCCTTTGTCTAACTTGCTCATTACCTCCTCAAAGAATTCGAGCAGATTTGCCAGGCATGACCTCCCCTTGACAAAGCCATGCTGACTCAGGCCTACTTTACCATGCACTTCCAAGTATTCTGCAATCTCATCCTTAATAATGGACTCTGAAATCTTAACAGTGACCGAGATCAGGCTAACAGGTTTCCTACCTTCTGCCTTCCTTCCTTTTGCCATTTTCCAGTCCAATGGGACCCTCCCCGACCCCAGTGATTCCTGAAAGTTCACCTTTGATGCCTCTACAATCTCCTCAGCTATCTCCTTCTGAACTCTGGGATGTAGTCCATTTCATCTGGATGAAATATCTACCTTCAGGCTTGTCATCTTCCCCAGCAGTTTCTCCTTAATGATGGCCACTACACTCACCTCCGTCCCCTGACTTTCTTCAAGTTCTGGTATGCTGCCGGTGTTTTCAACTGTGAAAACTGATACAAAGTACTATTAATTTCCTTTGCCATTGCTTTGTTCCCCATTACTACTTCAATTCTGGACATTTCTGCTCTTTGAAATTTTGGCATCTTTTTCCTCGCATTTAATGCCCACAATGTTCTAAATACATTTTATGTGGAACCTATCCAACTGTTTACTATGTCTAGAGTAGGAAATCCATATCTCAGCCATAAAGGAGGGTAGGTGCTACAACAGCTTAGAACACAGAAAGCACTGCTGTAAGTTTGATATGATGTTTGCTCCACAGTCTGTGGCATAAACAAGCAAATGCTGAGCTTACTCTGGCAATCTTATTTGTTTACCTACTGTTGATGCAGAAAATTTGAGCAGATCGTGTTTCTGAGATATACAGAGTTAATTTCAAAGTTATGACATTGATAAGCATAGACATTTGTGTATAATCAGAGATTGGTGGCGGTTGAAGAACTATGTCAATTCATACTGATTGAACACACTATACAGGGTACCTTGGTCTGGATATACTGGATAGTGCGAGGAGTACTGGAGTACAGGCTTCACTATTGACTGTGTGTGGTATCCAGGTTAGGGGTTTATTGTGGGCAGTGTGCGTGGCACCCAGGTCTGGGGTTTATTGTAGACTATGTGTGGGAGATACCCGGGTCTGGGGTTTATTGTAGGCTGTATGTGTATGGTACCTGGATTTGGGGTTTACTGTAGACTATGTGTAGGAAATACCCGGGTCTGGGGTTTATTGTGGGCTGTGTGTAGGGTACCCAGATCTGGGGTTTACTGTGTGCACTGTGCGTGGGATTTCCGGGTCTGGGGTTCACTGTGGGCAATGTGTGTCTGGGGCTTATTGTGAGCTGTGCGTGTGGAGTACTTGGGTCTGGGGTTCACTGTGGTCAGTGTGTGTCTGGAACTGGGCTCTAGGGTTTATTGTGAGCTGTGTGTGTGTGGAGTACTTGGGTCTGGGGTTCACTGTGGTCAGTGTGTATGGAATAACCGGATCTGGGGTTCACTGTGGGCTATGTGTGTGTGTGGTATCCAGGTCTGGGGTTTATTGTGAGTAATATATGTGGAGTACCCACAGATATCTGGGTCTAGGGTGCTCTGTGAACAATGCAAGAACTTGGATAAGTGACCTGTGCCTACCCGTTGTGTTTTTTCTCACCGGTTTCATGATCCAGGTGATTCCAGGATTTCTCTTGAACTCCTCCACAAAAAGGTGGTACTCCACAGGCAGCTCAAACGTCTTCGGAAAGAAGTCACATTTTGCTGCCTCTTGCTTCCCCTGATCACGCTCCAGCTGTTTGCGAAACCTCTTCAGGTTTTTCACCATAAAGTTTTTCCGTGTCAACTTCCACGCAAAAAAAGATTGTATGAACATTTAAACCTCCAACGTTTAGATTTAGAGACCTGTTGGATTAATTCTTCACAACCCCATTTTTTAACACATCATAAAGGTCACAAGGGATACCCGAGACCTAATGGACCGAGAGAAGAGGTGATGGATACATTCATTGGATTTGAATTATAGGGATCTCATGTTGCAGTGGTATCATCCCTACCTTTGAGCTAGAAGCACAGGTTCAAGTCCCTCTTGCTCCAGAGGTATGCAATGACACCCCTGAAAAAGTTGATTAGAAATTTTTTAGTAATTATTGAGCTGAAAGTTTTATGGAGTTTGGCTAACTGAAATAAAGCTCTCACTAAAAGTGTAGACTTGGATTCTGTTTAAATACAGTTATCGCCTGGAGTGATAGCAGGACAAAATAGCAAAAAGCACAATTGTTAATGCAAAGGGAGGCCAAACAACTTGCATCTTGATCACTGGTGTGTAAAGTCTGTTTTCATAACTCTCAGCAACAACTTGCATTTATATAACACCTTCAGGAAAATATCCTCAGGTACTACACAGGTGTGCTCTAGATGACAGTTCACACTGAGTCACATAAAGGGAAATCAGAACAAGCACCAAAACCGAGTAGCAGGGTGAGTTATAAGACAGGAGGAGAGAGATGGAGAAGTTTAAAGAGGGAATTCCAAGAAACCTGGCCAATGGCTGTCAATGATGATGCAATTACAAATCAGAGAATCGGAGGAGCACAGAGATCTCAGAGGGTTGCACATTTACAGGGAGTTAAAGAAAGAGAGAACATGAAGCCCATAGAGGAATGTAAACATATCCTCATTCTTTGGGAACCTCCTTATAATCAACTCCTTTGGTCACAATGCCCTCCTGAATATTCGGTATGAAGTCATTGAGACTTTTTATGTTAAAGACAAGTTGACTCAAGGTGTGGGGAATGAGGAATGGAGACTGGGGAAGGAGGAAATGGCAAAGTTCACAGAGGGAGCTTGATTCACCATTGCCAGTTTGTGGCCATCATCCAAGACCAAATGTTTCCCCATTATTTTTAAAATCAGGATGGTTCTGATGATTACTCTTGATGCTAATTATTTCTACCAAGCTAGGGTGCAGTAAGATTTGACTTTCGTACCTCATAGTGGTTGCGAAAGTGACAGACACGAACATGCTCGTCCATATACGTGTAGCCAAAGTTTTCACGTAGCCAACTGATGTCACACCAGTAAAAGTCCCAATCTCCTTCACTGTCAACAGAGAGAGCTGAATGAGAAGAAGGACATGAACATACAGCAAGACATAAAGACACAAACCACAATAACTTGCAAATATAGGGTCACATCACGGATCACCACATACCTAGTTCACCAAACAGACCATGGAAAAGATTTATAGATACATCATGAACAAAATGAACGTATTCAGATAGCTCAGACCATCAAACTTCTTATCCAAGGGTCCAGACTTCATGTCTCTGAGCTCTATTCTGGAGAAGAGATTTTCACTTGACAGTAGAGAATGTTAAGAGTAAGTTAATAGATGTTTTCAAAACAAAACAGGAGCAAAACCTGAACTATGAATCACCACTTATTTTAAGCTCCATGCGACTTCCTAATGCTTGACAATGACTTGAGAAGGGAACAGTGCAGAATGCCACCTTACTGAAGGAGTTTATGCACATGCAGCTAACAACTGGGCAAACAGTGTCCTGAATTGATGCCAGGATTTCCACTATACTCCAGCCTGTGCTGTTTTAATCTAGATGCAGCTGAACACATGCTCAGTATTATGAAGGGAAGCCCAGTAGCACACTTCACCCTCCCTCTCCAGCTACAAAGGATCATGAACTCTTCCCTTCATAGGCTGTTCCCTCAAGACAGAGAGTACCTTGCTTCCACTCTCGTTCAATGGCTTCTGAGATATAAGTTTGCACATTCTGTAGACTCTGCCAGATGCAAACTACATGGTGTTTGAGAGGGTCAGGTGGAGGGTTGTTTGAACAGCATGACTCTGACGTCTGAACTATATATATGCACGTTCTTGATCAAATTTCTCAATGCGCCCTCCTGAATGAACTTTATTCTTTTATGGCTTTGAATATAACCGCATGCATTACTGGAGTCTAATGCCAAGTATTTATTCAACTCCTCTACCATCTCCTGGTTCCCCATTATTATTTCCCAGCCTCGTTCTTTAAGGGGCCTAGGTTCAGTTTGGCTTTTCTTTTCATCTATTAAAAGAGGAGGAACAGGGAGGCTACATGAGAACAGCCATGCTCTGCTGACGTTCTGCATGATTGAGCAATGTATGATACTAGTAACCTCAGCCACAATTCCCTAGTCACTGATATCCTATACCCCTTACCTTTCCTCCATTACTGATTGCCAAATCATGTTCTTTCTGACAAGAATGAACAACATGAGAGAATAATGCTGCAATGTGTTTCCCCAGTAACTGCAGCATGGCTGATGGGAGGTAACAGACCTACAACTCAGGAGACTGCAAATGGCATAGGAAGAGCAGCTTCAAGATCCCACGTCACTATTTTGAACAGGGGCAAGGGAGTTATCTCCTCCTTCAACCAACATCACAAAAACACATTAAAGACATCTGGAGGTGGTGAAAGATGCCACATGAAAGTAGATCTTCCATTTCTCCTTCCTGTTCTGACTTGTACACTGGGACTTACACTGCAGGGTGTGACCACGTGCAGATCCCTCTCTAGCTGAGTCTCTAAATGTAAACACAGTTTCAGTCTCTGAACTCATAGCTTCAAGTGTAAGAATAAGTGACTCTGTTCTTCCAACTTCCACCACTGATGGCAAAGGTTCCTCTTCTAGACTACCTGAACTGAAAAGGAACAAGGGCTGGGCTGTGGTGAGTGGACAGTAGAAAGCAGAATACGGCTCCCCAATGTGGGAGTTGGGACTACAAGTGGGGTCCTGAGCACCAAGGTAACAATGGCTGCTATGAAGCTCTGAATATAACAACTGCATCCCATATGTGACAGGCCCAACTTATACAGAAAGCTGCTCTTTCTTGCTGGCCTCCCTTTGCAAACACACACACACACGCACACACTCACACAGAGTTCTCTCTTAGGCTTGCCACAAATTTGAAGCCTCAAAAAGGGGTTACAATAAGTAAAGGTTTGGGAAGCAGTGAAACAGGAAGTATAGATTCACAAACATCTTCAGTTTTTAAGTCAGAAGAGACGCATGTACGTGAAGGTATTGAAATGAGGTTTAGCTATGTTAATAGTCACATTATTGATCTTACAGTCCCCGTCATTCTACAGCTATTCACCTCCAGTTTGTGTCCTGAGTTCCTATTTGTCCAGGATTTGTCACCTTTGTGTTTGTTTCTCAGGAGCACATAAGATTATTAAGAGTTTTCAGTGAACACCCACCCCCTTGTCAGACAGAAATAAAGAGAGACTCACTCTTTGACTTCAACCCATCCAGGTCGCTGACGAAGAACATCAAGAATAGTGTTGGTCAAAACACATTTGAATCGGATGCTATTGCGTTGCTCCCTAATAATAAGAATTCATCATGAATAATGTGCTGTTAACTTAGTATAAGCAGAATGTTTAGTTAACCCACAATAAGCAGAATGTGATGTTAACCCACAATAACCAAATTGTGTTGCCAACTCAATAACCAGAATGTACAATTAATTCACAAGGGAGGGGGAGAAGGGTATGGGGGGAGGGGCTGGGAGGTGAAGTAATAGTGATAGAAGATTCTTTAGTCAGGGAGAGATTACATTCCTGTGGGCGCAGGCATGACACCAAAATGTTGCCTCCTTGGTGCCAGGTCAAGGATGTCTTAGAAAGGATTCAGGACATTGTTCTGGGGATCATGAACAGTCAGGCTGGGGTCCACATCATGACTGAAGTGGGAAAGAGACTGAGGTCCTGAAAGCAGATTTTTGGGAGCTAGGATGGAGACTGAAAAGCATGTCATTTCAAGCAGTAACCTCAGGATTATCTCCAGTGCTACAGACTACTGAACATAGAAACAGAGGAGTGGAGAGTTGAACACAGCTGGAAAGCTGGTATAGGAGTGACAGCCTTAGATTTCTGAGACTGGTTCTGGGGAAAGTGAGACATGCATGAACAGGACCATCTGCACCTGAACAAGACCAGGATGAATATTACAAGCCAAGTTGATGTTATTGCCAGAGAAGTCAGATCCCAGATTGAAATCTTGGCTCATATTTCACCTTTTTTTGGCTTTAATGAGGTGGTCTCTCAGTGAGACACAAGCATGCAATTTTGTTTTTAATAATAAAATAGATATGTATTACACAAAATAAATACAGATAAATAGAATAAACCAAGTTCATAGTTTCAAACATACAGTAAAATTATAATCCCTGTTAATCTGCTATGGTCATATTGAATGGCAGAGCAGGCTCAAGGACCCAAATGGCCTTTTCCTGTTCCGATTTCTTATGGTCTTATAGTCCCAAAACACTCCTTTAGAAGTTTCAAAAAAATCCCTTGTACAATATTGCCACCAGAATCCCTTTCTCTAACACCTTGATAGGTTTAAGGTAGCTGTGACTTTAACTCCTAGAATGGAATCTCGAACAACTTATTCCTGGAGTTTTCATACACTCGAGTTTAAATGACCTCAGCTTCAAGTCTTCTTCGGGGTTGTACCCCAACATTTCTGGTCTAGGTACAACACTAACCCTTTACTCTCGGTAATCAAGTTTAATTAAATTCTCTCCTACTCAGGAGAATTGCTCTATGCATGCAACTCCATGCAAGGACTTCACAAAACTGTCCAAAATGAAGTAAAATTGAAACAAAAATCTTTCCCTCTAAGCTATGCGTGTACCACGTACGCTCAATAAGAACGCCCAGCTGAGAAATTTCCAACAGAAACCTTACTACACTGTAGAGAAAAAAGCAAACTAAAGCCCATTAGGCTGTTCAAAGTTGCCTTCACAGCCTATTTTAAAAGAAATCACCATGGCTACAGAAACATTTACAATTATAAACTTCAGACACACAGAAAACCCATGTTACAAACCAATTTAAAATGATAAAAATAATTTCAAAACACAAAATGAATGATATTAAAGATAAATATAAATCAGACCCTTTACATCACAATATCCTTTCAGAAAGATTGCCTAGTGCTGTTGGAGGTTTTTAACTAGATTGGCAAGTGGATGAGAACCTGAGGACAGATTCAGATAAGTCTATTTCAGAGCAAGGAATGGAAAACAGAAAATGTGAGGGAAGAAAAACTTGAAATGTATAGCACAGAAACTTGGTAATGTTAAAGGGTGCATATGTAAATACAAGTGGTATAGCAAACAAAACTAATGAGCAGAAGAGATAACAAGGCTTAGAGCTGGATGAACACAGCAGGCCAAGCAGCATCAGAGGAGCAGGAAAGCTGACGTTTCGGTTCTAGACCCTTCAGACGTCTCAGATGGGCCCACCTGGCAGCCTGATATCATTCCTGAAACAGAAACTTGGCTTAAAGAAGGCAAAATGGTAGCTCAGCACCTCTTGATACTTAAGTTTCCAGGCAGGATAGAGAGGGAGATGGAAATGGTAGAGGATTTACATTATTGGTTAAGGAATCAATTTTAGCTGTGTGGAAGGATGTCAATGAAATCATATGGGTTGAGGTCAGAGATAGAAAGACAGCCAGCCACATTACTAGGAGTGTACTACAGACCCCAAACAGTGAGACAGAGTTAGAGGAGCAGATATGTAGACAATTTATAAGTGCAAAAACAATAGGACAATAATAGGTGGGAACATCAACTAACCAAATCTAAACTAGGATGTGAACAGCGTAATAGGCACAGTAGGCACAAAATTCTTGAACAACATTGAAGAAAACTTTTTGAGCAGGTAGAATGCTCAATTCTACATTTAGTTTTAGACAATGAAACTAGGCAGGTGGACACCACAGCAGTGGGTGACAGTTTGGAGCAATGATCATAACACAGTTTGATGTGGCATTACTCTGGAAAGGGACAAAGAAAGAACAGGAGTAAAATATCTACAATGGGAGGAAGTACATTTTACAAAGACTGAAAGGTGATCTGGCGAAAGTGGACTATGTTCAGCTACTTGAAGGAAAATCAGTGGGATGTATTCAGAAGTAAGATACTATGGGCACAGTGAAGACACGCCTCCACAAAGAAATAAAAGCGGAATTGCTCTAAACAGGTGATTTAGAAGAATATTATTAGGAATTGAAATCTGCAGCAATGAGGAAAGACTGGATAAGCAATGGTTGTTTCCCTCAGAACAAAGGGAGCCAAAGGATAACTTAATTGAGTTCTGGACAGGGAAGATCTGCTTCCACAAGCTGAGAGGTCAGTTACCCAGGGCACAGATTTAAGGTGTTGAGGAAGAAAACTTTTTCATCCAGCAGATGGTGGTTTTGTTGGCCAGCTTGGTGGTTGAATTGGAAATCCTCAACACACTAAAAAGAAAACTGGATCTGCACCTGAACGCTGACCAGGCTATGAATGTCAGAATGTCAGCCCTTAACAACTTCACCTTCAACTCCTCTCATTTTCTTCAAGTAAGGGGGGTTGCCAATGGGTACCCGCATGGGCCCTAGTTATGCCTGTCTCTTCGTGGGGTACGTGGAACATTCCTTGTTCCAGCCCTATTCTGGCCCCCACCCACAACACTTTCTCTGATACATCGATGATATCATCAGTGCTGCTTCCCTTTCTCGTCTGGAATTGGAAAACTTCTCAATTTCGCCTCCAATTTCCACCCTGCCCTCACTTTCACCTGGTCTATCTCTGACTCCTCTCTTCCCTTCCTCGACATTTCTGTTTCCATTTCTGGGGATAGACTGGTCACTAATATCCATTACAAACCCACTGACTCCGATAGCTACCTGGACTATACATCCTCACACCCCACTTCCTGTAAAGACTCCATCCCATTCTCTCAGTTCCTCTGTCTCCATCACATATGTTCAGACGAGGCCAACTTCGACAAGGGAGCCTCCAAAATGTCCACCTTCTTCCTCAACCGAGGACTCCCCAGCTCCGTTGTCGACAGGGCCCTCAAACAGGTCTGACCCATCTCCCGCACTTCTGCCCTCACCCCTTCTCGTCCCTCCCGCAACAGCGATAGGGTTTCCCTTATCCTCACCGACCATCCCACCAGCATCCACATCCAGAAGATCATCAGACGCCATTTCCACCACCTCCAGCGAGATGCCACCACCAGACACATATTCCCCTCCCCTCGCTTGTCCACCTTCTGCAGGGACCGTTCCCTCTGGGACCCCCTGGTCCACACTTCTTTCACCCCCAACACCTCCCCACAGCCCTACGGCACCTTACCCTGTAACCGGCGAAGGTGCAACACCTGCGCATTTAACTCCTCCCTCCCCAGTATCCAAGGGCCCAAACATATCTTCCAGGTGAAGCAACACTTCACCTGCACTTCCCAGGATCTAGTCTACTGCATTCGCTGCTCACAATGTGGTCTCCTCTATATTGGGGAAACGAAGCATAGACTTGGTGACCGCTTCGCAGAACATCGACGTTCCGCTCACAAAAAAGACCCTGAACTACCTGTTGCCTGCCACTTCAACGCACCACCCTGCCCCCTGGCCAACATCTGTGTCTCTGGCTTGCTGCAGTGTTCCAGCGAAGCCCAACGCAGGCTGGAGGAACAACACCTCATTTTCCGCTTGGGGACCCTACAGCCCTCCAGACTCAATATCGAGTTCAATAATTTTAGGGCCTAAAATCTCCCATGTCCCAGACCCCACCCCACACACTAGGCCTTGTTACCACATAGCCTGCCATTACACACCCCCTGTTGTCAGTCACTAACAGTCTCCATTAACAACTATTCACCCTCCCAGCCTGATCGTTATCAACTCCTTTATCTGTCCAACTGTCTCTCTCTCTCTCTCTCTTTGGGCTCTATCCTTTTGTTTACTCCCTACCCCACCCACCTCCCTATTTTCTGCATATAAACTGACATTTTCCCAGCCACCATCAGTTCTGAGGAAGGGTCACCGGACCCGAAACGTTAACTCTGTTTTCTCCTTCACAGATGCTGCCAGACCTGCTGAGCTTTTCCAGCGACTTTGTTTTTGTTCCTGATTTACAGCATCCGCAGTTCTTTTGGTTTTTATTACGAATGTCAGGGACCTCGGTTCAAGTCCCACCTGCTCCAGAGGGGTGTAATAACATCCCTGAACAGGTTCAATAGGAAAATAGGTGGAATGTGCAGCTAGTAATTTTTTTTTTTACATTAGCTGATGCAGACACAGTGGGCTGGATAGTCTCTTTCTGTGCTAGAACTTCTCTATGGTTCGACAGTTCTTTTTATTAATATCTGAACTGCCTGGTACAAAGTCTCTCTTCATATTACTGCCTGTTTAAAAATAAAGAACTCACTTCTGTTTCAGATTACCAGATGGTCCTTTGCTTCCAGCACCCTATGGAAAAAATTGTTGGTTAATGCACTTTCATTCTTCGCCAAAAAAAAGAGTGGGGCATGGAGAGGGGAAATAGTGAGGCGGGGGAGAAATAGGGAGGGGGAAATAGGGAGGAGGGGGAAAAGGGAATAGGGAGGGAAGGGAATAGTGGGGGGGG
>NC_063350.1:52702176-52702571 GCF_021869965.1 Rhincodon typus
TAGTGTTCCATGTGATACTCTTGTGTCCTGCTTATTTTGATTTCTCACAGAGCAACATGTGACTGAGCTCAAGTTTTGTCCAGTCAGTGGACCACATCTTGGGATTCTTTCAGATTGCCAGCGAAGTGAATGATCCACAACTGCTGATCTTTTTCAGTCTGTTCGCTGCAGCAACAGCGTAATAATTCTTCTATAAAACAACACACAGGGATTTGAATTCAACTGAACCAGGAAATGAAACAGTTCACATTGAAGCAACATTCCCCAAACCCTTTTCCTGTTGTCACCTCACTTCAAGGGTTAAAAATTGACCTGATCCCCCAGTGAGGACTAAGCAAACAGGGAAACAAAAACAGTGAGACTAGGGGGAGGTTGTGGGGATCTGAGAGAGTAAA
>NC_063350.1:52702581-52707765 GCF_021869965.1 Rhincodon typus
TTGTGGGGATCTGAGAGAGTAAAGGGATGAAGGGGGCATGGAAAAACTGTGAGACTGGGAAGGGGGACAACAGCAGGGCTAGTGGGTGCAGGTAGTTAATCTGCAGGAAGGTTTTTCAGCAGAAATCAGGTCCCAAAGATCAGTGAGTGAGGCCATGCCCGCCATTAAAACAAACTTGAGGAGGTAAGGGGCCTTGAGTCAGATAATTCATTCATTCATAGAATCCCCACAGTGTGGAAACAGGCCCTTCGGCCCAACAAGTCCACACTGACCCTCAGAGCATCCCACCCAGACCCATCCCCCTACAACCCACCTACACATCCCTGAACACTATGGGTAATTTAGCATGGCCAATCCACCTAGCGTGCACATCTTTGGATTGTGGGAGAAAACCGGAGCACCCGGAGGAAACCCACGCAAACACGGGGAGAACGTGCAAACTCCACACAGACAGTCACCTGAGGGTGTGTATTTGTTTGTGTGTGTGTGTTTGTGTGTATGTGTGGCGCGCTTAAGAGAGAGAGAGTTGATGTAGTTCATGTGTCTGTGACCATCTGTGTGTGTGTGTATGCAGACCTGTGTGTGCATGTGCTTGTGTTTGTGTGTTTGTACATGAGTGAGAGAGTTAGGGTGTCTGTGTGACTCTGCAAGTGAGAGAGTGAGGGAATGAGTGAGTATCTGTGTGGATAAGTGAGTGAGTGAGTCAGTGAGTGAGTATGACAGTGAGTGAGTCAGTGAGTCAGTGTGCATTAGTGAATGAGTGAGTGAATGAGTGTGTCAGTGAGAGAGTGTGTTAGTGAATGAATGAATGAATGAGTGAGGTGTGGCAGTGAGAGAGCGTGTGGATGTGTATCTCTGTGTGTCTGTGAGTGAAAGTGTGAGTGTGCTAACAAGTGATAGGATGGGTGGAGTGGGGAACACTTTCACAGGGCAATGAAAGCCCTTTCACTGCAAATATCTCAACTTCAACACAAATGTTTACGACCCAAATTAGAATGCAAAGGAAGATGTGTACCTGTAGTGTACATGTTCAGAGTCTCCTAAACACTTTACAGTTAATTGAACACTTTGGGAAAGGTCCTTGTTAAAATGTAGAGACCATGCCATCAAGAGATACATGACAGATACAATCAGCTGTGTGGAGGAAATGACCAGACTATCGGTTTTAAAGATGCTTGTTGTGATATAAAACTTGGCACGGAGAATGAGAGCACCTGCAACATTTCGGTCACCGTGTGAATGGAACTATTTACACCAGCACGAGCAAATACAGGGGACATTGGTGAAATGCTGCATCTTAAAATCAGCACCTCAGAACATGCTGCGCTCCCTCAGCACTGACCCTCCAACAGTGTGGCACTCCCTCAGCACTGACCCTCCGACAATGCAGCACTCCCTCAGCACTGACCCTCCGACAGTGCGGCACTCCCTCAGTACTGACCCTCTGACAGTGCTGCACTCCCTCAGCACTGACCCTCCGACAGTGCGGCACTCCCTCAGCACTGACCCTCCGACAGTGCGGCACTCCCTCGGCACTGACCCTCCGACAGTGCGGCACTCCCTCAGTAGTGACCCTCTGATAGGGAAGCGCTCCAAAAAGTTTGCCAATTTATTCTTGCTAAGAACTGATGTAGTTATTAATATTTCTTGGTAAGGGGGTTTTGAAACCTGAGGTGGGTCAGGATTTTGAGGCAGAGCTGAATATGTCAGTGATGGGGAGAGACGGTACAGAAATGAAACACAGCTATGTGCAGGAACAGTACAACATGACCGGGGAGGGTAATTTTCTGTGACCCGAACATAGAGCTGCCATGAACACAATGGGCAATATGATATACAGGTTTGGAATGAATGAAAATAGGCCTTTGATCTCTCACTTTGGACTCTGGTCAGATTATTCTCGAAGTACACACTCTCACTGAATGAGAGTTTTAGATTGCTGTTGTGGCATTGTGGTAATGTCCCTGCCTCTGAGTTTGGCAGATCATGTTCGGTTCCTACTGGATGTGTAGATGTGTCACTGTGCTGTCTGAACAGGGTGATTAAAGAGAATGTATTTCAAATCTCACCTTCCACAGACGCTTCATTACATACTTCTTCAGCAAGACCTGTGACTTCAGTTGGATCTTGCTGTGCTTGCTTTTCGCAGCAATGTTGCTGAGCCAAGGGTGTTTCAGACACTGGGCAGCACTGATCCTCCCACTGAAAAACACAGACACGTAACACCCCCACGTACCCATGTGTGACCACAGGCCAGTGAAACTAGTACTGATGTAATTACTGACACACTCACCAACCTAACTGTTGATATGCTCACTGATACAACCACTGAATCAACCAATGAGCACTCATTAAAACAAGCACTGATACATTCGTCAACGCTAAGATTTACAAGGACGTTTTGCCCAGGTTGGAGGGTTTGAGCTCTCGGGGGGAGCCTGAATAGTAGATGTTGGTGTGTTCGCCCAGCTGGGAGGTTTGATAACAGACGTTTCTTCCCCTTACGAGGTACCACCCTCAGTGCTGTGGAGCCTCCTGTGAAGCGCTGTTGTCTTGTGCCAGTTTAAATCTATATGGTTTGGTTTTTGCTGTTTCTGGTAGGTGCTTGTTCCAGCCATGCGTTGTAATGGTCAGTATATTGGGTCTAATTCAACGTGTTTGTTGATGGAGTCCGCGGCTGAATGCTAAGCCTCCAAGAATTCCCTGGCTGTTCTCTGTTTGGCTTGTCCTATGATATTAGTGTTGTCCAGTTGAAACACATTGAATTAGACCCGGTATACTGACCATTACAACGCACAGCAATACAACAGCGCTTCACAGGAGGCTCCACAGCACTGAGGATGTCACCTAGTAGGGGGATGAAACATCCGCTATCAAACCTCCCAGTTCGGCGAACACACCAACATCTACAACCTGCACCCAATCTACAAATTTTCACTCAAACCCTGAGAGCCTGAATAGACTGGGGCTATTTTCCCTGGAGCGTTGGAGGTTGAGGGGTGACCTTATAGAAGTTTATAAAATCATGAGGGGCATGGATAGGGTGAATAGGCAAGGCCTTTTCCTCAGGGTAGGAGAGCCCAAGACTAGAGGGCATAGTTTTAAGGTAAGAGGGGAAAGATTTAAAAGGGACCTCAGGGGCAACTTTTTCACACAGAGGGTGGTGCGTGTATGGAATGAGCTGCCAGAGGAAGTGGTGGAGACTGGTACAATTACAACATTTAAAAGGCATCTAGATGGGTATATGAATAGGAAGGATTTAAAGGGATATGGACCAAATGCTGGCAAATGGGACTAGATTAATTTAGGATATCTGGTCGGCATGGACAAGTTGGACCGAAGGATCTGTTTCTGTGCTGTACAGCTCTATGGCTCAATAACTACTGATACACTCAATCTGACACACTCACTGACACACATATTGATAAAATCCTAACACACTCATTGACACACATATTGATAAAATCCTAACACACTCATTGATACAAATACTAACAACACTCGCTGACAACAATAATCACACATTCACTAACTCAGATACTGTACTGATACACTCATTAACACAGCTACTGATACACACACCATTATAAATACTAACACTCACTGACACAAATACGATGCTAACAGCACTTACTGACACAAATACTGCCACGCACAGGTCAATTGCTGATACAAACACTGATGCACATGCTGACAATCATATTCACACTCTCACAGACACACTGGTAACGGTGAGCGTAGTCGCTGACTGAAATAGTGACACACACAACTGCTTCATGTCACAAAGAGCAGGATTTTCCAAAGTGTGTTTCTTCTCCTCACTCTTGAAAATAGAAAGGGAGACATGTTCCTTGACAGCAAAAAGGAAAACAAATCTGCAAAATGCCAGAATCAGTGTCTCAAGTGGAGGTTCTATCTTGACATGCTCCATATTGTGATACACCAAATGCACTGAGCATGCACGCGCACTAGTGAACAGACTCGCTGGCTCAGATAGTCACACTCACACAGAAACACACACTCACGCAGACTGAATTCTGTAGATGTCAGCCTTAAACCAGATTTTTGAAAAGGCCTTCAATGGGGAAATAGCCTAATTAAGAACCAGCTTAAATTGAATAGGATTACTTCATCAACTTGTAATAAATCTACTCCTAAGTAGTAGTGACCATAACATGATTAAATTTTGCGTTAAGTTCAAGGGAGAGAGAAGTGGATCTGAGACCTTTCCTTTAGATTTAATTAAGGGGAATTATGAGACATGAAAGCAGAGCTGGTTCAAGTGAATTGGCAAATTAAGTTAAAGAATATGTCAATAGTGGGGCAGTAGCAGAGATATTTCAGAATTCACAGAAGAGATACATTCCAATGAGCAAGAAAGAAAATTCAAGAGGATGGACTCACTATCTGTGGCTAATTAAAAAACTGGTAAAGACAGCATCGAACAAAAAGAAAAGGTACATAATAGTACAAAGACAGTGGCAGGTCAGAAGAATGGACAGAATATTAAAAAAAATAGAAAGAATGCCCAAAAATTTATAAAGAGGGAAGAAAAAGAGTGAGAGAGAAAGCTAGCCAGAAATATACATACTGACAGTAAGAGTTTCTACAAATACTTAAAGAAGAAAAGGGCTAACAAAATGAGTATAGGTCTTATAGAATGAGAGCCTGGGGAAATAATAATGGAAAATAAGGAGATGGCAGATGAATTGAGAAGGTGTTTTGTGTCAGTCTTCACTGTAGACAACATCAGTAACATCGTAGAAGCTGCAATAAATCAGGGGATGGGTGAATCACAGAAAGTTACAATTATGAGGGAAGTGTACAGAGGAATTTGAGGAACTAAGGCTGAAAAATGCCTGGGATTTGAGGTTAAAATCGGATGACCCATGACCTTATAGAATGGCAAAGTAGCTCAAGGGGCTATACAGTCGCCTCTAATTCCTAATTCCTATGTTTGTATGACACACTCACCAACACTCACTGACATACCCATTGACATACTCATCGACACACTCATTGACACACTCACTGTCATACCCATTGACACACTCACTGTCACACTCACTGACATACCCATCGACCCACTCACTGTCACACTCCCTTAAACACTCACTGTCACACCCCCTTAAACACTCACTGTCACACTCCCTTAAACACTCACTGTCACACTCACTGTCACAC
>NC_063350.1:52707775-52708626 GCF_021869965.1 Rhincodon typus
CACTGTCACACTCCCTTAAACACTCACTGTCACACTCACTGTCACACTCCCTTAAACACTCACTGTCACACTCACTGACACACACTTTTGAAAACACTGTGGTGGTCACAGACAAGCTCCATGTATAACTATTTTCTCAACTTTACCTTTTCTCCCTGATCAGCAGATTTGCAATAAAATCTTTTGCTTCCTCCGAGATGTTTTCAAAAGCTTCATCATCAAAGTTGCAGTTTGTGGTGAGGATGTTACTGAGGGTCTCAGCATCACTATCGCCTAGAAATGGTGATAGGCCACTCAATCTAGACAGGGAGAGAGGCAGACACGCTGACAGAGGCAGCTACAACAAATAAAACAGCATCAAATATAGGGATGCTTATGGAAGACTGCCACTGTGCAAAAGTGTTACAGTCTGACAAATCCAGTCTGTGTGTGAGGGTTACAGTCTGACTAATCCAGACTGTGTGTGAGGGTTACAGTCTGACCAATCCAGTCTGTGTGTGAGGATTACAGTCTGACCAATCCAGTCTGTGTGTGAGGGTTACAGTCTGACCAATCCAGTCTGTGTGTGAGGGTTACAGTCTAACTAATCCAGTCTGTGTGTGAGGATTACAGTCTGACCAATCCAGTCTGTGTGTGAGGGTTACAGTCTGACCAATCCCGTTTGTGTGTGAGGGTTACAGTCTGACCAATCCAGTCGGTGTGTGAGGATTACAGTCTGACCAATCCAGTGTTTGTGTGAGGATTACAATCTGGCCAATCCAGTCTGTGTGTGAGAGTTACAGTCTAACCAATCCAGTCTGTGTATGAGGGTTACAGTCTGACCAATCCAGTCTGTGTGTGAGGGTTACAGT
>NC_063350.1:52708636-52715389 GCF_021869965.1 Rhincodon typus
TGTGTGAGGATTACAGTCTGACCAATCCAGTCTTTGTGTAAGGATTATAATCTGACCAATCCAGTCTGTGTGTGAGGGTTACAGTCTGACCAATCCAGTGTGTGTGTGAGGATTACAGTCTGACCAATCCAGTCTTTGTGTGTAAGGATTACAATCTGACCAATCCAGTCTGCGTGTGAGGATTACAGTCTGACCAATCCAGTCTGTGTGTGAGGGTTACAGTCTAACTCATCCAGTCTGTGTGTGAGGGTTACAGTCTAACCAATCCAGTCTGCATGTGAGGATTACAGTCTATCTAATCCAGTCTGTGTGTGAGGGTTACAGTCTAACTAATCCAGTCTGTGTGTGAGGATTACAGTCTGACCAATCCAGTCTGTGTGTGAGGATTACAGTCTGACCAACCCAGTCTGTATGTGAGGATTACAGTCTGACCAATCTACTGTCTATATGATATAGTCACAGTCTGACAGGGCCCAGTCTGTGTAAAATGTTTACAGTCTGATAGATTCTAGATTGTATGTGAGTGGATTACTGTTTGCCAAATCCCAATCAGAATTGGAGAGAAGGTTACAGTCGGACAAATCCCAAACTGCATGAGGGGGTTCCAGTTTAACTGATCACAGCCTGTGTATGAAAGGTCAGTCTGACAGATCTGAGTCAACCAATACAGCAACTAGAAGCCTCTAGAATCATCTTATTCGCCCTTTCTTCCTCTTACAGCTTGAATATTCAAATAAGTGTGACCCGTCTGGGCAAGTGCACATGAACTCCTCAGCCTCTTGTAGCCATAAATTTGAGATTTTGCTAAATCCTTGAAGGTCCTGATTGCATCTCCACACAACACACTCTCTCTTTCCCCACCATCCAACAATCTCACTCACAAGGCTTCCCTGATGCTTTCGGAGCTAATCTCTGGGATCCTTTCTTGAAACGGTCCCCAAACTCAGAGCACAGAGCTCCGTGCCTAACACAGTGAACTCTGTCTACAGTCAGTTACTCACAGCATGTAGGTGATGACACCCAGGCTCCACATGTCTGTAGGGAAGGAGACATGCTCAAAGTTGACAATTTCTGGAGCGAGGAACTCTGGTGTTCCAAAGGACACACGCAGTTTATCTCTGGGCTTGTACCTGAGGCGGGGAATGAAATGGTAAGTGAAGGAAGGACACCATCCTACATACTGACACTGCCGGTACTCACCAGTATCTCCTACAATCATTCAATCCACTGGCCAATAAATAAAAGGGGTGGGGTGGGGAGGAAGAGAAAGAGAGTTCATGGGTATTTGTGTAGCAAGATGGAGAAAGACAGAAACACCTAAATTTTGACTCAGTGGTTCAGTTGCTGTATTCAGACAGCACCTTCCAAACCCACAAACACTTCTATCTAGGAGGACAAGGGCAGCAGATACACGGGAACGCCACCACCTGCAGGTTCCCCTCCAAACCACTCAGAATCCTGACCAGCCAGCGATGCCCAAATCCCGCAAATGAATATTTTTAAAATTCTTCCTTCGAGACAGAAGGTTGTAGATTCAACCCTGACATAAGCTGATTTCTGGATTGGCAGGCCTGTGGAACACTGAGGGATTGCTGCAGTATTGGAGCTATCATCTTCCAGTTGGTTGTCTGGGGTGAATGTCAAAGAGGTCATGATTTCTGAGCAGGGGAGGCAAGGTCCATATGAAGACGGGTCCCTTCATGTCTTCAGCATGAAGGCCAAATGAACATATGCAATAGAACATTCACAATCACAATGTTTCAGTTACTAATGACACAGAATGTGAGCTCTCGTCCAATGCAGTACAGTTTGAGAGTTGTTTTTGTATTTTCATTCATGAGCATTGCTGGCTTGCATTTATTACCCATCCCTAGTTGCCCTTTGGAAATTCCCAAATCTGTGCTAGAATTTAGGTTATTGGACTGCACCAAACTATCATGTATGAACAGACTTCTAGTTTTGATAGAAGTTAAATTTGTGGATAAGTGTACTGGAACAAATTTCAGAAGAACTTAAAACAAATTCTTAAGAAAATAATGCTTCCTAACAGTATTCATTGCACAAAGAAGGCAATCAGAAAATAGAGGAGACAATGTTAATAAATTTGCGAAACCATCTAGATGCAGATTGTAGGCAACAGTACAAAAGGAGAACTGTAACCAATAGAAATGAGGACAGAAATGCTATTGATAATTTTGACAAGTTGAGATTCAATAAGTGAATAAATCCCAGAAACACTTAGGATGTAGTCAGTTAATATTTCAGGTGTGATTCAAAGTATCACTCTGCCTTAAACAGTTCCAAATGTTATAATATTTTATACAAAATCAAACAGGAGCCAAAAGATTTGAAGGAAGAAGATTTAGCACAAGATGTTTTGACCGAGAGTTAAATGTATTGGTGGCAGAGTCTTTCAATTGTACATAGAAAATATAAGTGTTAGATTTGTGAAGAAATTTGTAAGAAACATGGAAAACTTTCTTTATAGCCGACATTAAGTTTGCCCTTAGCAAGAGATTTTCAATCAAGTAGGGGCCATGGATTTAAATCTATGGCATAAAGAAAAAAAAAAATCTTCATTTCACATTTTTTAAATTTGGCAACTACATTTTATCAGTCAATAATAATATTATTGGAATATCAAGTTCAATGTAAAGGCCTTTTTTAATGTTTCTGTATTTTTGATTGTTGACTAGAATGGAAAAGAGCTATTTAAAAATTGGATTGTTGTGAGATTTGACGCACTTTGTGGAAAATAAGTAATCTGACGCTCATTGTAACTGCTTTTACACAGCATCTGGTTCAAGCAGTAGTGGCAGAAGTTTATATATAAACTGATGTTAGGGAATGTGTACAAATGGACATTCATCTGGCAACGAGTAGTTGATTGGTTTGTGGACTAATAACCAGTTACTGATGATTAAGGTCTTCCGTCTACCAACAACTATGTAATTGGCTCCCAGGTAGCTGAACTGCTTGGGATTGTGAACAAAGTAGGGAGAAACCATCAGTCATCCACGTGCTGAGGAACTCGCTCTGTTCTCTTTTTACAAAAAAAAAGCACCTTAAGCCTGAAGAAAAGCAGTTTATTTTTCTTTCAGTTGTTGTAAGCTGTGTCTTGTAATTAACAATGCGAGTTTTTTTTATAAGTATGAGCCAGTTGATATATGCCTCCTGAAAACAAGCGAAAGCATCCAGAGAAGGAAAACTAAGAAGCAGCGCTCAGATCAGCACAAGGACCATCTCAGAAAACCGTGTGACAGAGACCACCGACTGCTTTCCTGTTCTTTCCCTCCATTCATAAAACCCATGTTCTTTTTCTGTCTGTCTGTGTGTGTAGAGGGATAGTTTACATGGGGGAGGGAGGCGTGTTAGTGTTTTAACCAGTAGAGTTCTATTCTGATGGTTCATAATTGTTCACCTGTAGCTAATGTCTATCCACTTGCAATAAATAATAATTCGTGTCTGGTGCAAAATCCTGATCTGTGCTTTCTGTTTAACCTGAGTCTGAGAGATAGAAAAATTGGAGAATTTTGCATACTTTCTATAATCTTTAGATGACTCAGGATTAACAGGGATTGATTTCCAGCGCACCACTCCGGTGAGACTTAGCACAAGTTAATAAAAGATACCAAACAACAAGAACTACAAAGCTGCAGAGAATTTGAGGTGTACATGGAGGTCTCATAAAGGGGACAACAAGCTCTAATACATCAAGCATTATATCAATAAGAAGGAACCATGGGATAACAGACACTCAACAAAACATATGATAGTAAAAAAACTGAGGATCGATCTGATTGTTGTAAAAGTATGAGAACGGAGAGATTCCAAAACTGGAATAGGAGGATAGCAGCAGCCAGCTTTCTGATTGTTTTACAAGAAAACAGCAAGTTCTCAGAAACTGTTAGACATACTGGAAAGAGACTTTTGGAACTTAATATAATCTGTCATCTTTGTTCTTTTATTATACAAAAATAAAAAGTGAATTTGTTATTATCTAAGAATTGATTTGGTTTGAATCAATTACATAAATATGGAGAGGGAATCGGTTAGCTCAGTTAGCTGGACAGCTGGTCTGTGATGCAGTGTAATGCCAACAGAATGGCTACAATTCCTACATGGGCTGAGGTTACCACGAAGGACTCTCCTTCTCAACTTCAACCCTCATCTGAGGAATGGTGGCCCTCAGGCTAAACCACCACCCATTGTCTCTAATGAGAGAGTGGGGCTATGATACAAATATTAGGAGCTAGTAATCAGTGGAGTGAGAGTTTTATAAAGTTGACCGAAATAAAGCCCCCTCATAAAAGGGTTGATTTGAACTCCTTTAATATCATCTGCAATAAAAGTACTTGGGCCATTGAGGTGCTTGAATGACCAAGTAAGAGCTGCTTAAGGGCATCATGCCATCCTCACACTGGTATCTTTAGCCCAAGAGGAAGGCTACACCACATGGTGAGCCCAGCCACTTCAACAAAGGAGGGAAATGGAGGGTGTGGGTGGGGATGGGGGAAGGGGTCTCAATCAAAACCCATTGGAGGGTTACCCCTGCTTCAAACGGTCTTCCCCCTCTTTTAGCCCTGCCATGGCCTCTTGAAACCAGTACCCCACCTCACTCACCCTCTTGTTGAGATCCCTGACCAAAGACCTACCAGAGTGGGTGCTCGAGTTGGCGGCATTGATCATCATTCCTCATTGGCACTGCCTACTCCAACTGGGATTTAACCTCACTTGTCTTCCCCCTACCATACAGCTGCCTTCTTTGTGTTGTTCCAATCTCTCCCATTCCCCAATGATGAAAGTTCATGAGCTAAAATGTTCACTCACTTTCACCCTCCAAAGACATTTCCAGCATTTTTTTTTTCGGCTTCAT
Source organism: Rhincodon typus (assembly GCF_021869965.1). Lineage (NCBI taxonomy): Eukaryota > Metazoa > Chordata > Chondrichthyes > Orectolobiformes > Rhincodontidae > Rhincodon > Rhincodon typus. The sequence goes on from NC_063350.1 coordinate 52,713,513, forward strand.
TTCAACTTTCCACAGGGTTTTGCATTTGCACCTGGTTTGAGGAGTTGGAAATATTGGCAACAAGATTGAACATCTACCCTCATTGTGTGTACATGATCCCTGACACTGTGACCCCTCACTGCGGTAGAGAGCTGGACATCAACTCTGCTATGCCCAGACTCATCTCAAAAGTTAAAGATTTTAACCAGTACACAGAATTCCCCAATTTTCCTACAAAAAGAGAAATCGCTGGATAAACTCAGCAGCTCTGGCAGAGAAAGTAGAGTTAATATTTTGAGTCCAGAACTGATGGTAGCTAGGAAATGGTTGGTACATATACTGACAGTGGAATAAGGGGAAGGAGTAAATGATAGGTGGAAATGGAGTCCACAGAGAGAAAAACATTGGACAAACAAAGGACTGAGTAAAGTTCACCTTGGGGGAACGAGTAGCAGCTTATAGGGACCATTAGTGGCTGACAATGTGTTGCTAGTGGTAGAAGTCCATGGGATAACAAGGCCTCATGTGTGAGGGTTGGTATAAGAACATGGGAGAAGGTGCCTCAGGCCCTAAAATTATTGAACTCGATATCAAGTTCCAGAGGCTCCAGGGTCCCCAAACGGAAAATGAGGTGCTGTTCTTCCAGCTTGCGCTGAGCTTCGCTGGAACACTGCAGCAAGCCTGAGACCGAGTTTTTTCTTGTTTTTTCCCCAAATTACCTGATGTTTATATGTAGAGGTTGACAGAAAGCATGGACCAGTTTCTATGCTGAACAAAAGTTACTATTTATTACAAGACTGCAGATTCCAGGTACAGATAAACTATTATGAACTATAGTTATCTCCCAATTAGTGCCCCTTTTAAACTTACCCCAATGGACGCACATAGACAGGAATAAATACACGGATTAGAGGATCAGGAGGAAAGACTAGGAAGGCAGTTCAATCGTCTCTGTTCACAGGGATTACTGAGGTGTTCATTTTGGATTGTTCAGACACACTTTTCCTGGATTCTCCTTGTCCAGATACTTGCGTTCGTTTGCAGAAGGTATGGGACAGCTACTTCAGGCTTACGAAGGCCCAGGTTTAGTGTCCAAGAATTAGAGTTTACAACAACTGCTGAGGGAGAATAATCTAGCCTCCCTCAGGCTTCAGGTGGGTTTCTTTTTACTGCAGAGAAAAGAGACAGCTCCTACATTTACAGAGATCTGACAGCCTCTCACAAATTTTCACACGCTTAAGCTGTTCAGCTCCCTGGGAGCCAATCACATTATTGTTGGCAGGCAGAAGGTTTTTGTCACTGATGACAGGTCATTGGTCCACAGACCAATCAGCTACTTGTTGCCGGCCGAATCTCCATTGTACGCACATTCCCCAAAATCAGCTCATCTGCAGACCTTGACCCACAGGATAGCAGTGAGTGTCAGGTTACTTGCTTTTTAAATGTGTAGAAATTCAATAACAATCCATTGTTTTTATATCAGTTCTTTTACTATTTCAGTAATTGATCTCAAATACTGGCAATAAAATATATGGTCTTTATAACACAGTGTTCCTGTTGTACACTACCTTCTTGCCAATCCAAAATCGATGATCTTCACCTGATTACCATTCCGGTCCACACACAAGATATTTTCTGGCTGTTGAGACAAAACAGAAATGACAATTTCAATCAATGTTACAAATCCACATTGAATTTATTAGACAGTTACACTAAGGGGTGCGGGATATATCAGCGTGATAGAGTGAGGGGTGCAGGATATATCAGAGTGATAGAGTAAAGGCTGCAGGATACATCAGAGTTTCACAGTGACAGGTGGGGGGACGGTATATCAATGTATTACAGTGAGGGGGTGTGGGGTATATCAGTGTGTTACTGTGAGGGGTGTGGGGTATATC
>NC_063350.1:52720389-52721706 GCF_021869965.1 Rhincodon typus
GGCTGGGACATGGGAGAGTTTAGGCCCTAAAGTTATTGAACTCAATACCGAGTCCGGAGGGCTGTAGGGTCCCCAAGCGGAAAATGAGGTGTTGTTCCTCCAGCCTGCGTTGGGCTTCACTGGAACACTGTAGCAAGCCAGAGACAGAGATGTTGGCCAGGGGGCAGGGTGGTGTGTTAAAGTGGCAGGCAACAGGTAGTTCAGGGTCTTTTTTGTGAGCAGAACGTAGATGTTCTGCGAAGCGGTCGCCAAGTCTACGCCTCGTTTCCCCAATGTAGAGGAGACCACATTGTGAGCAGTGAATGCAGTAGACTAGATTCTGGGAAGAGGAGGTGAAGTGTTGCTTCACCTGGAAGATATGTTTGGGCCCTTGGATATTGGGGAGGGAGGAGGTAAACAGGCAGATGTTGCACCTTCGCCGGTTACAGGAGAAGGTGCCGTAGGGCTGTGGGGAGGTGTTGGGGGTGAAGGAAGTGTGGACCAGGGGGTCCCAGAGGGAACGGTCCCTGCAGAAGGTGGACAAGGGAGGGGAGGGGAATATGTGTCTGGTGGTGGCATCTCGCTGGAGGTGGTGGAAATGGCGTCTGATGATTAGTGTCAGAATACTGCCTTTCTTCTGCATGGCACAGACTGGTTCAGTCCCAACTGTCTGCCTGGCACCTTCTTTAGATAGACTGCTGGGTCTGAGAGAGTGAGGGGCTGAGATATGCCCACTTACACAGCGCAGAGTGTTTGGTGGGTCTCTGCCTGTGATTGAATGCACCGGAAAAACATTGACATGTACCTTTTCTGAGTGAGAACATGTATGAGAGAGTGCACAAGGCAATTTCATTCATTACATTCAAAAGGGACCAGGACAGCATTTCACAGAACTCAGCACAGGGAATATGATTAATTAGATAGCTGTATCCAAAGCACTGGTGCAGACACAACAGGCCAACAGAGGAAATAATTATTCTTAAAGATTCCTGTCCCCTCAGAACCTGTGATCTCAGAGGCATTGTAATGAACACACTCACACTGATACAAATGAAACCACACTCACACACATTATCACACTCACACACACTGTCACACTCACAGACACAGATGTAGTCACACTCACACACACACTGTCACACTCACACACTCTGTCACACACACACACACAGTCACACTCACACACACTGTCACACTCACAGACACAGATGTAGTCACACTCACACAGACACTGTCACACTCACACACTCTGTCACACACACACACACACAGTCACACTCACACACACTGTCACACTCACAGACACAGAATAGTCACACTCACACACACTGTCACACA
>NC_063350.1:52721716-52726679 GCF_021869965.1 Rhincodon typus
ACTCACTGACGCAGATGTAGTCACACTAAGACACTGTCACACTCACACTCAGACACTGTCACACTCACACACACTGCCACACTCACAGACACAGATGTAGTCACACTCACACACACTGTCACACACACACACACACACTGTCACACTCAGGGCATTAATACTCACTATTCCATCATGAGAATCATCTCACTCCTGGTGTCAAAGGCATCGTAGAGTTGAATGAGATTGACATGGTTCAGCAGATTCATCACCTGTACTTCATTGGTGATACTCTCCTGGAGAGAAACAAACAGAGAGTTTCACAGGGTCATCTTTCTAACCAGCTGATGGGGGAGAGAGAGAGACAGAGATCGGGGAGGCGGGGGTTCCCTCTTCCCAGACCCTGAATGACATGGCCAATGGTGAGCCTGTTAGTGCAAAGAAAATGCAAAGATCAGGAAATTGGGGAATCTCGGTGATGAGAAATAAAAATCCAATGTTGTCCCTAAGGTTTGAATGGCAGGATGAGAATCTGGTTAGTGAGTGATCAGGGCCCTACTTGTATGTGTGTTACATCCCATTATCACCTAACCTTGCGTCTTCGAAATGTGGGCTGCTACATCCACGGTCATCGGTGGCTCCCATTGTGAGTGGGAGCTGGTAACGCTCGACTCCAGGTGGCCAGCATCTTACTGGGGTAGGCACCTCGCCCAGCAGCCCCTGGGCACGCCATAAGGGCACCAACCACCTACATCCTTGGTCCATCGTGGTTGGCTTCCAGCTTCACCACATCACCACGGCATATTCCTGACACTGTGTTTGGAGTACAGATCACCACTCTGATCCTGCACTCTAGACAGCACCAATACCTCTCATTGTAATGTCGCTGCCAGGCCACTTTGTACACAGGGACAGGCTCATATATCACTGCAGGGGACATCCCAAGGCTTTGAGCTTGCTGGCTTAGCACCCTCTCCCCTTGCGCCTATCGGGCATTCATGGTATCTTGCCATGCCTTGCCTCTTACACTCTGCTGCCTCATTGAGAATGTCCAGGCTCCTCCCAGCACAGCTGTCTCACTTTGTCTTTGTCAAAGATCTGCTAGCCTGTTGTGTTTACCAGCAATGATCAGTTGAGGGAGGTGGTGGACATGTCGGTGTAGAGCACTGTGTTACATCAATGTCTTACCTGCAGCGCGGGTCACAATGTGCTACAAACACTTGGCAGTCTCCGAAAGCCTAAGAGCAGTAGGCCTCAGGTTGTCAAGGGGACAATGTTCAGTCCAGCAGGGGTGTCCTGGCACAGTGAGTCAGTATCAATCCAGGGGCTTGGTCACAGCCACAGGGCACTAGGGTGGTCAGTGTAAGGAGTACCCTCCCTCAGGGCATTGTGGGTCAACCTACAACACACGGACTGCAGTGGTTCAAGAAGGCAGCTCATCGTCAGCTTCTCAAGGGGCAACTAGGGACGGGCAATAAATGCTGAACCAACTAGAACTGCCCACATCCCACGAGTGAATGGAATAAAATTACAGTCCAGGGAGTGGGCCAGAACCAGTCCTACAGGTCCATTGCAACCTGTCTGGGGTTAGGGTTAGGGTTAGGGTTAGGGTTAGGGTTAGGGTTAGGGCTAGGGCTAGGGTTAGAGTTAGGGTTAGGGTTAGGGTTAGGGCTAGGGCTAGGGTTAGAGTTAGGGTTAGGGTTAGGGTTAGGGTTAGGGCTAGGGTTAGGGTTAGGGTTAGGGTTAGGGTTAGTGTTAGGGTAAGGGCTAAGGTTAGGGTTAAGGTTAGGGTTAGGGTTAGGGTTAGGGTTAGGGTTAGAGTTAGCGTTAGGGTTAGGGATATGGTTATGATCAATCTGGGGATTTGTACGATAGGGTTAGGTTTAGGGTTAGGATTAGCGTTAACGTTAAGGTTAGGGTTAGGGTTAGGGTTAAGGCTCGGGTTAGGGTTAGGGTTAGGGTCAATCTGGGGATTTGTGCGATAGGGTTAAGGTTAGGGTTATGGTGAGGGTGAGGGTTAGGGTTAGGGTTAGTGTTAGGGTTAGGGTTAGGTTTAGTGTTAGGGTAAGGGCTAAGGTTAAGGTTAAGGTTAGGGTTCGGGTTAGTGTTACGGATATGGTTATGGTCAATCTGGGGATTTGTACGATAGGGTTAGGGTTAGAGTTAGGGTTAGGGTTAGGGTCAAGGTTAGGGTTAGGGTTAGGGTTAGGGTTAGGTCAGTCTGGGGATTTGTGCTCTGTCCGGGAGATGCACCGAGGTCAGACAGGGATCTGATCAGTCACTGTTTGGGATTGTTTCCAAGTCAGTCACGGGGGATGAGCCATGATCAGTCCTGGAGTTCTGCTCAATGAAACGCAAGGGTGTTCCCAGGGTTCACTGCCATTATCGGGACGGTGGGGAGCTGAATGCTGGAGGTGGGAGGTAGTGTGCTGGGATGCCCAGGAGACAATAATTGTGAAAAGAGAAACTCAACAAATATGGGAGTGGACAACAGAGTCTCGAGGGTAAGGGGTGCTGCAGGTCACTGGCATTGCTCCACACCTCACTGGCATCAATAGGGGGCAGTGCGTAACTCTGCCTGGCACAGCTGAGCTGTAGGCCATGGGCACAGATGGTAGGAGAAACAGCTGAGCAGTTCAAAAATGGAGCTGTGTGGGGAATATGACACCTTTGGGAGTTGACAGGCAGCAAAGAACGTAAGGTTTCCGGGTTATTTCAATCACCAGACAGCTCACTCCATGAAGTGCTATTTCGAATAGAATAGAAATTTATTGTCACATTTACTTTTACATGAAAAATACAGAGAAAAGTTTTATAAGTTGCCGCACTACAGCACCTACATCAGTGACAGAGTCACACATAATGATAATTAAAATGTAAAATTCAGACAAAATTCAATTCACAGCTCCTGGCCTTGGGTAAAGCCGATTAAGAAATGAAAGAATACCGTAATTATGCAGTTGGGATGAGAGAGAGAGACAGAAGGAGAGAGACTGAATACAGACAAAGAGATAGAGACAGAATAGAGAGAGCAAGACGGAGAGAGAAAGAGTCAAGGAAAGACAGAGAGACACAGAGAGAGAAAAAGAGAGAGGGAGAGAGAGACAGACGGAGGGAAAGAGAGAGATACAGAAAGAGAAAGAGAGAGAGTGTGAATACAGTGTCAGGCAGAGAGAGGGTGGGAGAGAAAGAGAGAGGGAGACAGAGAGAGAAAAGTGAGAGACAGAGAGGGAGAAAGAGAGAGAGACGGAGAGAGAGGGACAGAGGGAGAGAGAGACAGAGAGAAGGAGAGAGGGAGAGAGACAGTGAATACAGAGTCGGAAAGAAAGAGAGGGACAGAGAGTGAGACTGAGAGAGACAAAGAGAGAGAGAGAAAACGAGAGATGGGGAGAGGAGAGTGAATACAGGGTCAGAGAGAGAGACAGAGAGAAAGGCTAGAGATACTGAATAGAGAGAGATAGTTTGAATGTGGAACTGAGTGGAGTGTGAAATGATGATGAGGGGAACACGATTGTGGCTCTGAGAGGGAGGGTAGGTATGAGGGCAGGGGTCTGTTTGATGGGTTAGACTGAGCTGAAGGCCTGTCACCCAACACGTGGGGACCGGGGGAGGCTGGGGGAGAGAGGGGTGGGGGTGTGGGGGTTTTGGGAGGGAGGTGGGGTGTGGAATGCTCAGTGGGGAACCAGGAGGACACATTGGAAGTTTCACTTTGATTAAAACAAACTGATGAGAGATAGCACAGGGCCCCAGTGGGATGAAGAGGAATGTTTACACACAGCGAGTTGTGGCTGGAACACAATATCGGATTGGGTAATGGGATCCCATTCAACAGAAACTTCCAGAAAAGGCAGGCATCAGTAACTTAGGCGGGGGGGGAGTGCAATGGGTGTAAACAGAGAGGTCCTTCAGTGAGCCAGCAGCAGGCTCGATGACTGAATGGCCTGCTCCTCAGCTCGAGGATTGTGTAGCTGCAGAGCGGAGGAGATGGAAGTGAGGGAGCTCCTGGGGCTGAAACTGGGAATGCCGGGTGGGAATGGGAGAGAGAACATGACACAACGCAAGGGGGTCAGTCAAAAACTATCGCATATTCTCAACAACAGTCACCCGCCAGGAAATTCACTGAGAGCATCTGAAGAAACACTGCGTGAAAAGCAAATTGGAGCTAAAATAAAGCAGGATGGAAATGCAGGGATCTTTTTAATAGAATCCCTACAGTTTGGAAGCAGGGCCTTTAGCCCAACAAATCCACAACGACCCTCAGAGCATTCATCCAGACCCATCCCGCTATAACCCACCTAATCTACACATCCCTGAACACTATGGGTAATTTAGCATGGCCAATCCACCTAACCTGCACATCCTTGGACTGTGGGAGGAAACCAGAGCACCCGGAGGAAACCCACGCAGACACGGGGAGAACGTGCAAACTCTGCACAGAGAGTTGCCCGAGGGTGGAATCAAACCCGGGTCCCTGGTGCTGTGAGACAGCAGGGCTAACCACAGACTCACCATGCTCAGGGAGATTGTCCCCTTTCAGAGCGGTGGGTAGCATAGAATTCACAAGCGTATCGTTGGGAGACCTGGGGTTTGGTGCTGTCAGTAACATCCAACACTGAATGCAGACCAATCAGAGCGTGGTGGATGGAGGGCTAAACAGCAGGGATGGCTCAGATATGGCTCCAACAAAATATATATAACATGCAGGCTTTACCTTTTCTTTGGCAGATCGCACTTTAATAATTTTCATGGCGAGCTGGAGCTCAGAGGATCGTTCTGTACATCGGTGAACACTGCCAAAACGACCCCTACAATAAACCAGGGACAGAGCTATACACAGAACAAAGACAGTAACTCAATATAACAAGGAATGGCAATAAACCCATCTGCCACTGACACTAACACTCACTGTTACACACTGACACTAACCCTCACTGTCACACACTGACACTATCCCTCACCGTCACACACTGACACTATCCCTCAC
>NC_063350.1:52726779-52727682 GCF_021869965.1 Rhincodon typus
ACACTGACACTAACCCTCACTGTTACACACTGACACTATCCCTCACCATCACACACTGACACTAACACTCACTGTCACACACTGACACTAACACTCACTGTTACACACTGATACTAACCCTCACTGTTACACACTGACACTATCCCTCACCGTCACACACTGACACTAACCCTCACTGTCACACACTGACACTAAACCTCAATGTCACACACTGACACTATCCCTCACTGTTACACACTGACACTAACACTCACTGTTACACACTGACACTAACATTCACTGTTACACACTGACACTAACCCTCACTGTCACACACTGACACTAACACTCACTGTTACACAATGACACTATCCCTCACCGTCACACACTGACACTAACACTCACTGTTACACACTGACACTAACCCTCACTGTCACACACTGACACTAACCCTCACTGTTACACACTGACACTAACATTCACTGTTACACACTGACACTAACCCTCACTATCACACACTGACACTAACCCTCACTATCACACACTGACACTAACCCTCACTGTCACACACTGACACTATCCCTCACTGTTACACACTGACACTAACCCTCACTGTTACACACTGACACTAACATTCACTGTTACACACTGACACTAACCCTCACTGTTACACACTGACACTAACCCTCACTGTCACACACTGACACTAACACTCACTGTTACACAATGACACTATCCCTCACCGTCACACACTGACACTAACACTCACTGTTACACACTGACACTAACCCTCACTGTCACACACTGACACTAACCCTCACTGTCACACACTGACACTAACACTCACTGTTACACAATGACACTATCCCTCACCGTCACACACTGACACTAACACTCACTGTTACACACTGACACTAACCCTCA
>NC_063350.1:52727692-52739514 GCF_021869965.1 Rhincodon typus
ACACTGACACTATCCCTCACTGTTACACACTGATACTAACCCTCACTGTTACACACTGACACTATCCCTCACTGTTACACACTGACACCAACACTCACTGTCACACACTGACAATAACCCTCACTGTTACACACTGACACTAACCCTCACTGTCACACACTGACACTAACCCTCACTCTTACACACTGACACTAAGACTCACTGTCACACACTGACACTATCCCTCACTGTCACACACTGACACTAACACTCACTGTTACACACTGACACTAACCCTCACTGTCACACACTGACACTATCCCTCACTGTTACACACTGATACTAACCCTCACTGTTACACACTGACACTATCCCTCACTGTTACACACTGACACTAACACTCACTGTCACACACTGACACTAACCCTCACTGTTACACACTGACACTAACCCTCACTGTCACACACTGACACGAACCCTCACTGTTACACACTGACACTATCCCTCACTGTCACACACTGACACTAACCCTCACTGTCACACACTGACGCTAACACTCACTGTCACACACTGACACTAACCCTCACTGTCACACACTGACACTAACACTCACAGTTACACACTGACACTAACACTCACTGTTACACACTGACACTAACCCTCAATGTTACAGACTGACACTAACACTCACTGTTACACACTGACACTATCCCTCACTGTTACACACTGACACTAACCCAATTTCCGACATTGTACACCACAGCATCTCACTAACTCTGCAGTTTACATGTCGTACCTCACCCTTTGACAGTTTGACATGAATGTCCTGTGTGAATTCTCACATTCCCGTCCCTCTCTATCCGATCAATCTCATTCATCGTAACTTTTTGCCTGTTGATCATTTAATTCCTGATTGTTTTTGTGCCTGTCGCTGCATTGGTTATGTTTTGCTCTGGCAGACTTCATCACTTACCCTCCGAGTACCTCGTTGAGGTTATACTGGTAGAAGCTCCTCACTGGTCCTGTTCGAAATGACACACAGCGATGTTCAAACGGAGCGGGTAGTGGTGGTCTGTCATCTGCAGACAGGACAGGTACAGGGTCACTCAGGACCAACGGACAGCACTGTTAGCATCTCAGGCAGGAGTGTGGTGGGGGCTGACCTAGCCCTGGTGTGAGTTCCGGTGATGCCAGTTGCCATTGCTGTGAGCTTCCAGGAAGGTGCCAACTCCTTCCTGTGCAGCAGTGATCATTCCTAGAGAGCTAAACATAGTGGCAACTTCCAAAGTGCGATCCTTCAATCCCTGGACTTGGCACAATTACCAAGAGAAGGAGGATCCAGAACGAAAACTAACGCCACCACAGCACAGGAACAGGCCCCTTCGGCCCACCAACATCGCCCTAACATGACACGTTTTGAAAGTACAATCCTTTTGCTTCGAAGCCGTGTATCCCTCTATTCCCTGCCTACTCATATGTCTGTCTCAATCGCTCTTTCATGTTGTAATTGAATCTGCCTCCACCACCTCTCCTGGCAGCACGTTCCAGGCACTTACCACGCTCCAAGTAAAGAACTGCCTCTCACATCTTCTTTAAACTTACCCTGTCTTCCCTAAACCTTTGTCCCCATGCAATTGACATTTCTACTTTGTCAACATCTTCCGATACCACGACCACTTCCATCTAGAAGGACAAGGGGCAGTAGATAATGGGAACACCACCCCTGCAAGATCCCCTACAAGCCACTCACCATCCTGACTTGGAAATATATCACCGTTCCTTCACTGTCACTGGGTCAAAATCCTGGAATACCCTCCCTGAGGGCATGTGGGTTGACCCGCAACATGCGGATTACAGCGGCTCAGGAACGCAGCTCACTGCCACCTTCTTAAGGGGGCAACTAGGGATGGGTAATAAATGTTGACCCAGTTGAGTAAAGAAGATCAAAGGGGAAACAGCACAATGTCGAGCCCCCGTTGTATGTTTAAATGAGATCACCTCTCAAGCCTTTTACACTCCAGGGAATATTAGCACAGTTTACTCAACTCCCTTCAGAAACCAATCTAATGAACTTTGTAAGGCAAGTATATCTTTTCTTAAATACAGTGACCCACAAATGCATTCAGACATGGTCCAGATGTAGTCTCACTGAAGCCTCATACCACTGAAGCAAGAGTTATTTATTTCTGAGCCCAATCACCTTCCAATAAAGGCCAAACTGCATTTCGCCTTCCTGTAGACAGTACCTTCATGCTAAATTTCTGTGTCTCTTATATAAATAGATCCAAATATCTCCAAACAGCATTTACAAGTTTCTAAGCTTTTTTTTTCCAAATAATATTCGGCTCTTTGATAATTAAAAGTAAAGTGAATAACCTCTCACTTCCTCGCGTTTTACTCCATTTTCTGCTCTCTCATTGAACCTGCCTATATCTCAGATTGCTTATATTCCCACCTCGATTTATATCAGCAAATAATTTAGACACATTACTCTCCAGGTTTTTGTCTAAGCTAAATTATCGATTGGGGAAAAGCTATGTCCTCAGGACCACTCCACCATCACAGCCTGACAAACTGAAAATGTCCCACTTGGAGTAATAAAGATGTACAGCATGGAAACAGACCCTTCGGCCCAACTCATCCATGCTGACCAGATATCCGAAATTAATCTAGTCCCTTTTGCCAGCATTTGGCCCATAAGTCTCTTAACTCATCAGCACTATCTGCTTCCTGTCCATTATCCAAGCCTCTATCCCTGCTAATATATCTGAGGAAGGACCTTCTTGCTATTGAGGGAGTCCAGGGAAGATTCCTGGGATGGCAGGACTGGCATACATAGTCAACTGGATTGACTGGGCTTGTACTCACTAGAATTTAGAAGAATGCGGGGGGATCTCATAGAAACATATAAAATCTTGGTGGAACTGCACAGGCTAGATGTGGGAAAAATGTTCCCGATGTTGGGGAAGTCCAAAACTAGGGGTCACAGTCTAAGCATAAGGGGTTAGCCATTCAGGACTGAGATGAGGAAGAATTTCTTCACTCAGAGAGTTGTGATCCTGTGGAATTCTCTCCCACAGGAAGCTGTTGGGGCCAGTTTGTTAGATATATTCAAGAGCGAGCTGGATGTGGCCCTGGTGGCTAAAGGGATCACAGGGTATGGAGAGACGGCGAGAATGGGATATGGAGATTACATGATCAGCCATGATCACATTGAATGGTGGTGCAGACTTGAAGGGCCGAATGGCCCTTCCATGTTTTCCACGTTTCTATAAATCATAACTCCACAAACTCCTATCTTGTGGATTAATCTTTTCTGCAGCACCTTATCGAGCACCCTTTGGAAATCCAAGTATGCTACATCTACAAGTTCCCCTTTATTCACTCTATTGACTATGTCCTCAAAAGAAAAATCTCTAAATGTGTGTCAATGCATTTTCTCTTTCATGCATACAAAACCAAAATGCTGCAGGTGTTGGAAATCTGAACTAAAGACAGAAAATACTGGAACTGCTCAGTATCTGTGGAGAGAGAAACAGAGTTAATGCTTTGAGTCATGACTTTTCACCAGAAACGGTATAGGCTTCAATCGAGAAGAGACAGAGATAGGGAAAGTGGACAAATGGAGCTCAGAGACAGATGTAAGACAGGAGAGATTAAATGGAGAAAAGAGTTGACAGTGCAAGATCACAGGCAGTGATTTGGAGACAGAAAGGACTGCAGATGCTGGAAGCCAGAATCAATAGATGTGGAGCTGGAAAAGCACAGCAGGTCAGACAGCATCCGAGGAGCAGGGAAGTCAATGTTTCTGGCTGAAGGGTTTTGACCCAAAGCATTGATTTTCCTGCTCCTCGGATGCTACCTGACCTGCTGTGCTTTTCCAGCTCCACATTTATTGACCGATCACAGGCAGAGATCATGTGGCAAGCTTAGAAATACAACTAAACACCTTGATTTGACCTATAGGTGTGACACCAGTAACCTGGTGTTTAATTCTCTACCTCGCTCTAGCACTGATCTCTCTGTCCTACAGTGTCCCAGTCAAACACAATGTAAACTCAGGGATCGGCACCTCATCATTCCATTGGACATGAAACCTTTCAGTCTGAATAGCAGATGGAGCCTAATCTAGATAGATGTGAGGTGCTGAATTTTGGAAAGGCAAATCAGGGCAGGACTTATACACTTACTGGTAAGGTCCTGGGGAGTGTTGCTGAACAAAGAGACCTTGGAGTGCAGGTTCATAGTTCCTTGAAAGTAGAGTCGCAGGTAGACAGGATAGTGAAGAAGGTGTTTGGTACGTTTGCCTTTATTGGTCAATGCATTGAGTATAGGAGTTGGGAGGTCATGTTGTAGCTGTACAGGACATTAGTTCAGCCTCTTTTGGAATACTGCATTTCTGGTCTCCCTGCTATAGGAAAGATGTTGCAAAACTAGAAAGCGTTCAAAAAAGATTTACAAGGATGTTGCCGGGGTTGGAGGGTTTGAGCTATGGGCAGGGTTGAATAGGCTGGGGCTATTTTCCCTGGAGCATCGGAGGCTGAGGGGTTACCTTATAGAGGTTTATAAAATCATGAGGGGCATTCATAGGGTGAATAGTCAAGGTATTTTCCCCAGGGTGGGAGAGTCCAAAATTAGAGGGGCATAGGTTTAAGATGAGAGGGGAAAGATTTAAAAGGGACGTAAGGGGTAACTTTTTCATACAGAGCGTGGTGCGTGTAGGAATGAGCTGCCAGGGGAAGCAGTGGAGGTTGGTACAATTACAACATTTAAAAGGCAACTGGATGGGTATACGAATAGGAAACATTTAGAGGGATATGGGCCAAATGCTGGAAAATGGGACTAGATTTATGTAGGATATCTGGTCGGCATGGACAAGTTGGACAGAAGGATATGTTTCCGTGCTGTACGGCTCAGAATTTACCACTCTATGACCAATTCCACACTGTAATCTCTGCCCCGATTCTGCTTCCTCTTTCTTTACATGTTTCAGACTTACTCTTGTTTTCATCTTTCCTGCTTTCGGGTTCTGGTTTCAATCATTTCTGCCAATCATGCTAACTTTAGACCCATTGCTTGTTTCTTTACTTGTCCCACTGTTCCTCCATTTTGTCGTGCAGTGCCAACTATTTTGTCATTGAATTGTTCCCGCCTCCTACTCTCAATGTCAACCCTATTAATTCCCTTTCGAATCTTGTACGTTTCAATACAGTCACCTCTCGTTCACCTACATTTCAAAAAACATCGACCCAGTTTAATCAGCAAATCTAATCTGTCATTTCCATGATAATTAGTGTGAAACCACGACTGGGTTGATCACTAAATTCAGTCATCACTTCTCAGCTACACACTCTTCAAAATCCTTAGCTTCAGAATCCATTCCCACGTCAGATGGGGAGTCAAACGAAAAAATCTGATGCCCAGCTGACCTGAGGGGAGCATTTGGCCAAACTGCAGTGGAAGTAGGCAGACTGTGGTGCCTGTTATTCGCTCATCAATTATTACTCATCCCTAATCGTCCCTGCAGAACTGATGGTGTGCTGCTTTCTTGAACCACTACAGTCATTGAGTCAAACAGCACAGAAACAGACCCTTCGGTCCAACCAGTCCATGCTGACCATAATCCCAAACTAAACTAGCCCCACCTGCCTGCGCTTGGCCCCTATCCCTCCAAATGTCTTTTAAACGTTGAAACTGTACCCGCACCCACCACTTCCTCTGGAAGCTCATTCCAAACATGGATCACTCTGTGTAAAAAATTTGCCCCCATGTCTTTTTTAAATCTTTCTTCTCTCACCTTAAAAATATGCCCCCTAGTCTCGAAATCCCCCACCCTAGGGAAAAGACACCTGCCATTCACCTTATCTTCATACCCCTAATGATTTCACAAATCTCTATAAGCTCACCCCTCAAGCTCCTACGCGCCAGTGGAAAAAAGTCCCAGCCTACCCAGTCTCTCCTTATAACTCAAACCCTCCAATTCCCAGCAATATCCTGGTAAATCTCTTCTGAACCCTCTCCAATTTAATAACATCCTTCCTATAACAGGGCAAACACACAGTACTCCAGACTAGGCCTCACCAAAGTCCTGTGCAATCTCAACATGACGTCCCAATCCTTGACAAAAAGGTCTGAGCAATGAAGGCAAGTGTGCTAAATGCCTTCTTAACCACCCTGTGACACAAACTTCAAAGAATTATGCACCTGCACCCTTAGGTCCCTTTGTTCTACAACACTACCCAAGACCCTACCTTTAACTGAATAAGCCCTACCCTTATTTATTTTACCAAAATGCAATACCTCGCGTATTTCAGATTAAACTCCATCTACCACCAATGAGATACTATATACCTTGCCAGGGCAGTTCAGAGTGAAACTGCTTGTAACCCAAAAGATCTTCTTCCCTACATTCCTCTGCTTAATGTCCTCCCGTGGCAGGAACTCCTTCAGATCAAGATATCCGATTGGTTTTCCCTGTTATGGAGATGCTATGTATTAAATATTGATTGGAGAGGACTTTTAAGTTTTGAAGGGTTGTGGAGAAAGGAACATATTTCACATTTTGTGGACACACCTGGAGTGGTTCCTTTCGAAGAGGACATTGAAAGCTGATTGTGAAAATTGGCGTTTTTAATTTAACAAGGCTTCCTAATCTGGCAATAACTGCTTGCTTTGCTGCAGATTCCCATCAGGACTGTTGTTATTGGACAGTGACTGGATCAGAGATCACCTCTCTTAAAAATGCAAGCATCGCAGCCAATCACATTCAATCAAATACATCCAATGGCTGTCGGAAACGATGATGGGACTGAGTCCAGTTGGGTCAATTTTCCAAGGAGCTAGCACTTTGGAGATGGGCTGAATGGTATCCTGTGCGGTCAGACTCAATGAAATTCATGGTTCATCAGAACCTTGGAACATCGCAACAAGGAGTGAGACTGCATTCGTGTAGCACCATTCACATCCTCCATAAAATCCACTCTCCTTACATTCTTGGGCACTTTGTGTGGCTCTGCCTTGGTGTTCCACTCAATGATGAAGAGGGAACCCTCAGAGTACAGGCTAATATGGGCTGGCTGCTCCGAGGGACTGGTGTGTGGGAAATGGAATTTAAACATGAAAATTGTGAGGCAATGCATTTTTGTCAGATTACTGAATATTGGAGTACACATTGAATGGTAGGACCCTCAGAAGTACAGAGGATCAGAGGGACCTTGGTGTGCCCATAGATCCTTGAAGGCAGTAGGGCTGGTCAATAATGTGATTAAGAAGGCTTGCCTTTATTAGTCAAGACATTGACTAAGAGATCAAAGTGGTTGCGTTGGAGCTGTATATAATGTTAGTCCGACACCAGGTGCAATGCTATGTGCAGTTCCAATCCCCACACTAGAGGAAAGATGTGATTACTCTGGAGGGGGTACCGGATGTTGCCCGAGATGGAGCATCACAGCTATAGAGAGAGCAACAATATGCTGGGGATGACACAGTCTGGAGGAACACAGCAGGCCAGGCAGCATCTGAGGAGCAGCAAAGTTGACATTTTGAGTCGGGACCCTTCTTCATTTCTTCATTTCTGAAGAAGGGTCCCAAGCCAAAACATCAGCTTTCCTGCTCCTCTGATGCTGCCTGGCCTGCTGT
Source organism: Rhincodon typus (assembly GCF_021869965.1). NCBI lineage: Eukaryota > Metazoa > Chordata > Chondrichthyes > Orectolobiformes > Rhincodontidae > Rhincodon > Rhincodon typus. The sequence goes on from NC_063350.1 coordinate 52,735,310, forward strand.
GCTCCTCCAGCTCCACACTGTGTTATCTCTGACTCCAGCATCAGCAGTTCCTACCATCTCACAATAAGCTGAGGTTGTTTTCCTTCGAGCAGAGAAGGATGAGGATAATCAGATTGAGGTGTACAATGTTCTGAGGGCCATGGCGAGAAATGTTTTCCCTTTGTAAAAGGGTGTCAGTAATTAAGGAGCACAAGATAAAGACCAGCAGGTTTAGAGGGGCTTTGAGGAAAACCTTTTCATGGAGAGGCGTGTGGGTATGTAGAACACACTGCCTGAAAGGTTGGAAGACCTCAGAACCCTCAGGATATGTAAGAAGTATTTCGATGGGCAGATAGTGTACAAGGTTACAAGGCCAAGTGCTGGACAATGGGATTAGAATAGATTGATGATCTAATGATGTACCCAGACCTGATGGGCCAAAGGTCCTCTTTCTGCGCTGTATAAACTCGATGACTCTGTATATAACCTGGTGTAACAGTGTACGGACTCCATGTTATCTCAGTTTGGGTCGGTGTGTAGGAATGGGGAGCTTGTATCTGAGATCCATGAACAAACGTTGATCTTTACCAATCACTTTGATCACGCTATCTTCACCAGTGCTGCCCTGCACTGTAGCTTGCTCCCCCTGGCACCAGGGAGCTGTGCTGACAGTTGCTCCTTCACTCTCCGTACCCTCCTCCGTATCCTTTGAAGCTCCTCCTTCGCTCTGGGGGACATCAACGCTCAGTACCGGCTTGTTTCCTCCAGCTCCGGGCTCCGCAAGGAAGCCGTGCTCCCCATCCCCAGCCCGGTGCTGGGACGTATCGGGACATTGGGGAGGGGAGTCAGTAGGACTCTGCAATGTTCCCAGTCTCCCAGCCTCTGCACACAGGTCAGATCCATCACTCGTCAGGCCAATGCCCACTGCCCCTCCATCTGCTGTCGATGTGGCACTCTCAGGCACTCCCTCTTCATCGCTGCTGCGGGGAAGATAAGATACCAAAGCACGGTCTCAGAATACATGGGTGGACAGCACAACAGAGAAGTGAACAGCAGAGGACAGCTAAACATTGACATGGAGAGACTCTGATCACAATCGCCCTGCTACACTGAGGCTGGTGCCAGAGAATGGGAACCTGGCTAAATAAAGCAGAAAGAGATAGCTCTGCTCACTGGAGGTCCGTCAATATAATGCCAAGTGGTGGGACATTAATCTGGGACAAAATTAGAACTTGGCTCAATGGGAGGGAACACAGGTTAAGGACAAATCCTGCTAACTGATTTAAGAGGCCTCTTTGACAAAGTAAAGTCAGAGGCTCTGGTGAAGTTGATCCATTGATATTCCTCATATAAACTTTCAAATGACATTTGACTGAGTACCACAGAAATAGACTGGTGCAAAAATAAAAATTCATAAGTCATTGAAGATGCCAGGACAAGTGGAGAGAGCTCGCAATAAAATATTCAGAATCCTCATCCTTATTAAGATTGAGTGTACTGCAACAGGAAGGTTATGCTGAAGTTATATAGCACACTGGTTAGACCTCAGCTTGGTGTCTTGTTTACGGTTTGAGACAATGTATTTTCAGAAGGATGTGAAGGCATTGGAGAGACTGCAGAAGAGGTTTACAGGAATGGTTCCAAGGAGGAGAATTTCAGTGAGAAGGAAAGATTGGAAAGGTTGGGGCTGTTTTTGAGTGTTGCTGCAGATATGTGGGACCTACCCTGATCCTTACCCAGGAGTTGCTGGTCCCTTTAAGACCCACATTACTCAGGGTGTAGCCAGCAACACTGACAGAGCCCACAACCCAGCCCTCGAGCATCCTTACGCACTTCAATGGCCCATTCCCATACACCCAGCACTCCCCCCAACACCCTCCGCCCAGGCAATCCTCCAATCATCAGCGTACCCGCTTTGACCCAACTATCTCCCAAACTAAGTACCCACCTCACTCACTCACCCACTGACCCACTCACTCACTCACCCACTGACCCACTCACTCACTCACTCACTCACTGACCCACTCACTCACTCACTCACTCACTCACCCACTGACCCACTCACTCACTGACCCACTCACTCACTCACTCACCCACTGACCCACTCACTTACTCACCCACTCACCCACTGACCCACTCACTCACTCACCCACTCACCCACTCACCCACTGACCCACTCACCCACTGACCCACTCACTCACTCACTCACTCACTCATTTACTCATTCACTCACACTCATCCACTCACCAACTCACTCACTGACCCACTCACTCACCGACCCACTCTTTGAAGGTGCTGTCTGAGGATCTTTGGTGAATTTCTGCAGTGCATCTTGTAGATAGTACACACTGCTGCTACTGAGCATCGGTGGTGGAGGGAGTGAATGTTTGTGGATGCAGTGCTAATCAAGGGCTGCTTTGTCCTGGATGGTGTTAAGCTTCTTGAGTGTTGTTGGAGCTGCACCCATCCAGGCAAGTGGGGAGTATTCCATCACACTCCTGCCTTGTGCCTTGTACTTGGTGGACAGGCTTTGTGGAGTCAGGAAATGAGTCACTTGCTGCAGTATTCCCAGCTTCTGACCTGCTCTTGTAGCCACTGTGTTAATGTGGTGAGTCCAGTTGAGTTTCTGGTCAATGATAACCCCTAAGGTATTGATAGTGGGGGGATTCACTGATGGTAACGCCATTGAATGTTAAGGAACGGTGGTTAGATTGTCTCTTACTGGTGATGGTCATAGCCTGGCATTTGTGTGGCACGAATGTCACTTGCCACTTGTCAGCCCAAACCTGGATATTGTCCAGATCTTGTTGCATGTGAACATGGACTGCTTCAGTATCTGAGGAGTCACGAATGGTGCTGAACATTGTACAATCATGGGTGAACATCCCCACTTCTGACCTTATGATGGAGAGAAGGTCATTGATGAAGCAGCTGAAGATGGTTGGGCCTAGGACACTACCCTGAGGGATTCCTGCAGAGATGTCCTGGAGCTGAGATGACTGACCTCCAACAACCACACCCACCTTCCTATGTGTCAGGTATGACTCCAACCATCGGAGATTTTGCCCCCTGATACCCATTGACTGCAGTGTTGCCTCTACCCCAGGTGCTTGTGGCTGCGTCAATGGTGAATGTGTTGAAGGCTGGGCTAAGCCACTTTTGGTGTCTAAGGAAAGCAAGGCTCATTTGAGACTTGGTAGTGGAGACTTCAGTGTGACCACCCACAGAGGCAAAGGAAGAGTCTGGGAGGGATAGTGAGGCAGAGCCAGATCGCAGGTGTCTTAATGTCACCAGCTAAAGTCCAACATGGAGACAGGGAAGGCGAGGGAGCACTAACTCAAACTGTACATAGTGCAGTTCCATTTTACCAGGGCTGTGTGCATCAGAGTCTAAAGGTGATACCTGGAGCTTCAATCAGTTGGATATTTCCACAATGTCGATATTCTCACAAATGGAATAGAAAGATATACCTCGCCACACCCCCTCCACAATGAACCCTCAATAACCTCCTCCCTCATTCACACCCTCACCTCCTCAACTGACAAACAACCTCCTTGCCTCCCCTACCAACAGCCCCTCTGTCCCATTTCCTTCAGCTATACCCCAAAACACTCCTGCTTTCCCCCCAAGACCCCCAACATCCACCTCATGGCCCATCAATTCCCAACGTTCCTGCCCTCATCCCCCAAAACACACCCCATTCCCTGCCATCTCCCCAACCATATACCCCTCAGCTCCTGGCCACTTTGCCCGAGCAGGCACTTCCCCTGGCTCCTCCCACTGTGTCCCTGACCACCCCCACTAATCCCACTTGTCCCTGCCCCCTCCTAATCCTGCTCCTATTTGCCCCTGTCTGCCCCCTGTACCTATCCTGCTGGAGGTCTCTGCCTGGCCAGCCAGGGGGTTTTGGAAGTGCAGTGTTACCTGTGGACTGAGGTGGGACAGCCATTGCTGTGCTGGGGGCCTGGGTCTTCTGGAGATGTTATCAGAGCTGCATCCACTGCCAGGCCTCTCCCTGCGTCACATCCATCTTCATTATGGCCCAGTCCAGTGGGTTCCTTAAAGATATGCTCACTGTCCACAATGAGCTCCAAGTGTCTCTCCTCACCCGGGTCCCTGGCTGTGTCCAAGCTCGTGTCAATGGGATTCTCTAGGCTGCATTCCTCAGGAAGGTCTATCGCTGGGTCCAAGCTCACATCGATGGGATCCTCTGGGGTGCATTCCTG
>NC_063350.1:52739524-52747580 GCF_021869965.1 Rhincodon typus
CTCACATCGATGGGATTCTCTAGGCTGCATTCCTCAGGAAGGTCTATCGCTGTGTCCAAGCTCACATCGATGGGATTCTCTAGGCTGCATTCCTCAGGAAGGCCAGGCCCGTGTGGAGCCTGGGAATCCGCCAGCTCCTGAAGCTGTGAATTGTCTGCTTCAGGTGGGAGCACTCCCTGTTGCAGGGAGACCTCGATGCTTGCTCCGAGTGTAGTCCCCGTACTCTCATGGCTCTGACCTGTCACTTCCCCGAGACTTTCACACAGTTTATGGCTCGGTTTTAAGGTCTCCTGTTCAGTCGAGGTATCTGCATTGGAAAACATAAGGCACAGCATTGAGACACATCTTGCTCACTCGCAATTCCCAGTGTAGCTCTGTCAATAAACTTAGCTTCCACTCCATTCAACCTCTTCCACACTTTCAAAGGAGAGTACAATGTCTTTGAAGAGCAAACCTCATGAGATAATCATTGCATGTGATAGCAAAAAAACAGTTGGAGACACTGGACACTGCAAAGGTTATGGGCCTTGATGACATTCCGGCAATAGTGCTGAAGACTTGTGCTCCAAAACTTGCTGCTCCCCTAGCCAAGCTGTTCCAGTACAGTTACAACACTGGTATCTACCTGACAATGTGGAAAATTGCCCACATATGTCCTGTACATAAAAAGCAGGACTAATCGAACCCGGCCAATTCCCACCCCATCAGTCTCCTCTCGATCATCAGGAATATGATGGAAAGGGTTATCAACTGTGCTATCAAGCAGCACTTGATCAATAACATCTGTGGCTTTTAAATCACTTCACTATTGCTGGATGTTCCTTCAGGGGCCCAGGACCCCATGTTCTAGAAATGCTTTGTTCTAACCCTCAGGTCAGAAGCTGGGAATATTGCAGCAAGTAACTCATCTCCTGACTCCACAAAGCCTGTCCACCATCTACAAGGCACAAGTCAGGAGTGTGATGGAATACTCCCCACTTACCTGGATGAGTGCAGCTCCAACAACACTCAAGAAGCTTGATACCATCCAGGACAAAGCAGCCCCTTGACTGGCACCACATCCACATCTCTCCACTACCAACGCTCAGTAGCAGCAGTGTGTACTATCTACAAGATGCACTGCAGAAATTCACCAAAGATCCAGGACAGCACGTTAGCCCAGTGGTTAGCATTGCTGCCTCGCCCAGGTTCGATTCTACCCTTGGGCAACTATGTGTCTGGAGTTTTCACATTCTCCCCGTGTCTACATGGGCTTCCTCCGGGTGCTCCAGTTTCCTCCCACAGTCCAAAGATGTGCGGGTGGATTGGCCATGGAAATTGCAGGGTTACAGAAATAGGGGGTAGGTCAGGGAGGGATGCTGTTTGGAGGGTTGATATGGACTCGATGGGCTGAATGGCTTGATTCCACACTGTAGGTATTCTATGATCTTTAGGCAGTACCTTCCAAACGCATGACCACTTCTATCTGGAAGGACAAGGGCAGCAGATACATGGGAACACCACCACCTACAAGTTCCCCTCCAAGCCACTCCTGACTTGGAAATATATCGCCGTTCCTTCAGTGTCACTGGGTCAAAATCCTGGAAGTCCCTCCCTAAGGGCATTGTGGGTCAACCTACAGCACATGGACTGCAGCGGTTCAAGAAGGCAGCTCACCACCACCTTCTCAAGGGGCAACTAGGGACGGGTAATAAATGCTGGCCCAGGCAGTGATGTCTATGTCTTGGGAATAAGTCAAAATTATCAAACTGTGAGATTTAAACAATGAAGGGATGGTACAATAACCATGCATTTTCTGGGATTTGTGGTCAGTCAAAGTCACACATTTAACGTATGAAGTGGAACAGATGGTTATATTGAGAGAAAATAACACAATTGGTCAGGTGCAGTGTCTACAATGTGGAGCCAGATTTTTCAGGGCAGCCTTTAAGAATAATGGTTACCTCAAAGTGTGTGAGAATTTCAGCACAATTATTGATACTTGATCTACCATTAAGTTGAAATCTAAGGCCCATCATTTTTCCTAAAGCAGAGATGATGGTGTAACTACGTAGAATAAAGACTAAAATCAGCTAGAAACTGACGAATTAGGGAGTGAGCTGGAGTGAATGATCCTGATTAAATGGAGAGTGAGCTGGAGAGAGTGATCCTGATTAAATAGGAAAGGAGCTGAAGTGAGTATTCCAGTTGCTGTGAACGGATGTCAAAATTTCTATTGCAATCACATGGATCTGTTTTTAAGTATAGATTTGTCCAATGTTTCTTTGATAAAATCCATTGATAGTTTCAACATAAAAGAGGTGATATTTCATTTGAGAATAACATGTTCATATTATACAGTGACTGAATCTCCCTGATTTCAGTGAAGTGTTGGTCAGGATTTTAACAACAAAGGTTTTTGTTCAGGAGGAGATAGAGAGATTATTGCCTCCGGTTGGGGTTTCCATAATGAGAGATCATGACATTATCATTACTGCAAAGAGAATGAGGAAGGAGAGGAGCAGACCATCTTTCACAGTGAATGTGGTGTGGGCTGCAACTGGGATAGTTTATCCCAGGGAACGGCTGCGACTGAATCTTTTGGATCCTTCCTGGGCTGATCTGATCGGTATTTGAAGCTGGAGCCGATATGGAAGCACAGGGCATTGGGCTAGGTTTGGATTGCTCCAGCAGAGCAAGCCCAGGTTTGATGGGCTAAAGGGCCTGTGCCTGTGCAATGGCTCTATAACATTACACTCTCACTAGTCTCGACCTTGCCTGGACACTCCAGGATTGCGTTGGAAGAGACTGGTGGTGATGGTGAACTGGTTGCCTTGTAAATCCTGGTACGCGGCACCTCTGCCAGTCAGTGGCCTTGGGTAAGGGGTGTTTGAGGTGGTCCATTACACCAATCCTCCTCTGTCTCTGTCTCTGCCTCTGTCTCTGCCTTGGGCCTATCTAGTGATCAGTGATAGAGGATACACCACTGGAGAGGCTGCTCTTCAATAACAGGGAGATTGATTGCTATCGGTACGACGCCATTCGGTCAGCCCTCATTCCGAGCACCTTATGGAGCTGCTACAAATCCAGCAGCACCCTCTGAAAGCTCGAGGTGTCCCCACCCACAGACTGCGTGTGACATCAGCAGAATGGGTGGAGCCAATGTAATGTGAACGTTAACCCGTTGACCTGAGATAACAGATCTCAGCGACTAACTTCACAAGCTGCAATTACCTTGGTCGTGTGATTGTGTCTTTGCTGCTGTTTCATTTCGGGTTTCCATTTTTCCTCACTGAATGGGAAATGAGAAAGAGAAACCATCAGTTCCCATCAGGGCAAGGATATTGCTTCAAACATGTGCACAGAGTCACACAGCATGGAAACAGACCCCTCGGTCCAACCAGTCCGCGCCAACCATAATCCTAAACTAAACTAGTCCCACCTGCCTTCTCCTGGCCCATATCCCTCTAAACCTTTCCTATTCATGTACTTATCCAAATGTCTTTTAAATGTTGTAATTGTACCTCCATCCACCACTTCCTCTGCCAGTTCATTCCACACACGAACCACTCTCTGAGTAAAAAAATTGCCCCCCGTGTCATTTTTAAAATCATTCTCCTCTCACCTTAAAAAATGTGCCCCTAGTCTTAAAATCCCCCACCCTAGGGAAAAGACACCTGCCATTCACCTCATCTATACCCCTCAAGATTTAATAAATTTCTATAAGGTCACCCCTCAACCTCCTACGCTCCAGTGAAAGAAGTCCCAGTCTATCCAGCTCCTCAATATAACTCAAACCCTCCATTCCCGGCAACATCCTGGTAAATCTCTTCTGAACCCTCTCCAACTTAATAATATCCTTCCTAAAACAGGGAGACCAGAACTGGACACAGTACTTCAGAAGAGGCCTCACCAATGTCCATATGTTACTTACACATTTGTAAAGGTACAATCGGCAATAGTTTATTACCATTGCTGCCTCACTATGCATGCAGTCTTTATTTTTGCGATTAATGCTATATCAAACAGCTGAGCAGTTGCTGAAATGGGGCTGGAATCCAGGAATAGGAGCGCACCCACTGAGTTAAACCTTAAATGTCTCTGTTCCAACACTGACAGGGGCATGAAAATCCAGGTTTCAGATCAGAACGCTGGTACCGCCTCTCGTGTTTTACACCTCGATCCAGGACACAGCCCAGGAGCAATCTGGGGAGAGGGCGTGGTCATGCCTGACTCTGGATATAATTAGGGAGCTTTGGGAATTCGAGCTGATCATTCAGATTGTGCTGCCAAAGCTTCCCTCCTCAAAGCCCATGTGTAGCGATCATCTGGACCATCACTTTTGGAGATGAGATTAGCTCTTACGTGCTCCTCTGGGAATTAGAGATGGGCCAATAAATGCCGGCCTGGTCAGTGATGCCCTCTTATTGTGAATGAATAATATATGAAAAAGAAACCTCATGGGCATCAATGACACACAGAGCAGATTCAGCAGATTATCTGGATTTGGGGGGTTTCTCTCGGTCACTCTCATGCTCTGAACATCACTGAGGGTGAAGAATTTCTCAATATTCACCTGAATCACATCACATCAATGAGACTGTGACTCAATGAGCAGTTTCAGCCTTGTATATGACTCCAGAGCTTTAGTAATAGTTTACTCTTCACTGCCCTCTGAAACACAACAAAGAAATGAAACCAGACGGGTCACCTGGCATCGACCTTGGCACCGGAAAAAAACGTCAGAAACAACCCTGTCGACCCTGCAAAGTCCTCCTCACTAACATCTGGGGGTCAGTGCCAACATTGGGGGAGCTGTCTCACAGACTAGTCAAGCAACAGCCTGATATAGTCATACTCACAGAATCATACCTTACAATGTCCCAGACCCCACCATCACCATCCCTGGATATATCCTGTCCCAGTGGCAGGACAGACCCAGCAGAGGGGGTGACATAGTGGGATACAGTCAGGAGGGTATTGCTCTGGGAGTCCTCAACTCTGACTCTGGGCCCCATGAATTCTCATGGCTTCAGGTTAAACACAGGCAAACCTCCTGCTGATTATCACATACCGTCCTCCCTCAGCTGATGAATCAGTATTTCTCAATGTTGAACAACACTCGGAGGAAGCACTGAGGATGTCAAGGGCACAAAATGTACTCTGGGTGGGGGATTTCAATGTCCACCATCAAGAGTGGCTCGGCAGCAGTAATACTGATCGAGCTGGTCGGGTCCTAAGAGAATCAACCCCTGATCTCATTACAGCCTTGGTTCAAACATAGGTAAAAGAGCTGAATTCCAGAGGTGAGGTGAGAGTGACAGCCCTTGGCATCGAGGCTCCATTTGATCAAGTATGGCATCAAGGAGCCCTAGCAAAACTGGAATCAATGGGTATCAGGGGGCAAACTCTCAGCTGGTTGGAGCCATACCTGACATATAGGAAGATGGTTGTGGTTGTTGGAGGTCAATCATCTCAGCTCCAGGACATCTCTGCAGGAGTCCCTCAGGGTAGTGTCCCAGGCCCAACCATCTTCAGCTGCTTCATCAATGACCTTCCCTCCATCATAAGGTCAGAAGTGGGGATGTTCACTGATGATTGCACAATGTTCAGCACCATTCGTGACTCCTCAGATACTTAAGCAGACCATGTTCAAATGCAACAAGATCTGGACAATATCCAGGCCAGGGCTGACAAATGGCAGCTGCACAAATGCCAGGCATTTGGTCATCTCCAATAAGAGACAATCTAACAATCACCTCTTGGCATTCAATGGCATCACCATCAGTGAATCCCCCACTATCAACATCCTGGGGGTTACAATGACCTGGACTTGCCATATAGTCACAATGGTTACAAGAGCAGGCCAGAGGCTAGGAACTAGGAATACTGCAGCGAGTAATTCACCTCCTGACTCCTCAAAGCCTGTCCACCATCTACAAGGCACAAGTCAGGAGTGTGATAGAATACTCCCCACTTGCCTGGATGAGTGCAGCTCCAACAACACTCAAGAAACATGACAATATTTTGTACAAAGCATCCATCTGATCAGCATCCAATCTACCTCCTCCAACATCCACGTCCCTCCACCACCGACGCTCAGTAGCAGCAGTGTGTACTATCTACAAGATGTGCCGCAGAAATTCACCAACGCTCCTTAGACAGAACCTTCCAAACCCATGACCACTTCCATACAGAAGGACAAGGGCAGCAAATACATGGGAACACCAGCTCCTGCCAATTCCCCTCGAAGCCACTCACCATCCTGACTTGGAAATATTTCGCTATTCTTTCACTGTTGCTGGGACAAAATCCTGGAATTCCCTTCCAAACAGTATTGTGGGTCAAACTACAGCAGGAGGACTGCAGCGGTTCAAGAAGGCAGCTCACCACTACGATCTCAAGGGGGCAACTAGGAACGGGCAATAAATGCTGGCTCATCCAGAGACACCCACACCATGTTTAAAAGTAAACGAATGTGTGGTTGTATAAATAACATGCGTATGTAGTTTGAAATACCAGTAAGGACTTCTCAGCTGCACACAGGTGGGGAACGTATCCCCCAGTGGCTGAAACCTGAACCTTAAATTAATCTGGTTCACATTTTTCTCGGTTCTGCCTCAGTGGGATTGGACAAACTGAGGGACAGATTAATGTTGTTATGGATGGAGTGCCTATCCAGCTGTGGGGAATGTGACTGCTTTCTGTAACCTTTCAGCACTGTTGAGCTGAACATAGATCCCAGAGGAAGAGTTAAAAAGGCTCCAAGATTTCAATACTGCTCAGGGTGCGTAGCTCGAATGCACTGCTGTCAATGTATCTCCACAACCACACAGTTACTCACAGCTGTCTGATTCAACACAGCATGATGAGGTGAGACCTGTCCCCTGTTGATGAGTCCCGTTCAAACAACAACTCAGAATTTATATGGTATCTTGCACCGCGCAAAACAGCGCCAGACGCTGCATGGGAACAGACTCAAACAGGATCTGAAATGAGACTACATCTGGAGATACTGGGACAGGAAGTATGTTTGAGTCTGCAGCGTGAGCCCAGTGTGAGTTTGAGAGGCTGAGAGGCAACGTGACCACAAAGCTGTTAAATCTTTGTTGTGTAACCTAACTGGTGCATCAATGTCATTTCAAAAGGAACCCCTGCTGTCGTTGCCCAGTCTGGCTCCAGGCTCGCACTCCAATTATTCGTATCTACCCTCTGGAATGAGACAACATACAATGCATTCCTGTTTGGAACTGTTCACAATGGATGTTAAATGTTCGTCCTATTCACATGACAGGAATCAATCTAAAATTATTTCCTATAACACTTTGGAAAACAAAATATTTCAAATTGGACAGAGTGCTTATTTTAAATCTGGGGGATGGTAACGTCCAAGCCTCAATTCTGTGCCCCAGTAATCAGTTGCAAGCCCATTGTTTGAAAATAAACCAGCTCTAATTGTAGTACCTGATAGTTGACACATCTCAAACACAAAAGACAATCATTTCACTGCACTCCTATCTACCCTTATGCGACAGCAGGGGAACACATGAACTATTTCAAAAGTTACAGTCCCCTCATTAAATTCACTGGATAGTCTCCTCAATCAAACACCAAACAGACAATAATATTTCCAACTTTATATCTGCTTCAAATTCTTCGACACACAATCAAGTGTAGTGCTGAGGGAGCACCGCACTGTTGGAGGGTCAGTGCTGAGGGAGTGCCGCACTGTCGGAGGGTCAGTGCTGAGGGAGTGCCGCACTGTCGGAGGGTCAGTGCTGACGGAGCGCCGCACTGTTGGAGGGTCAGTGCTGAGGGAGTGCCGCACTGACAGAGGGTCAGTACTGAGGGAGCGCTGCACTGTCAGAGGGTCAGTACTGAGGGAGCGCTGCACTGTCAGAGGGTCAGTACTGAGGAAGTGCTGTACTGTTGGAGGGTCAGTACTGAGAGAGAGCTGTACTGTTGGAGGGTCAGTGCTGAGGGAGTGCCGCACTGTCGGAGGGTCAGTGCTGAGGGAGTGCTGCACTGTCGGAGGGTCAGTACTGAGGGAGAGCTGTACTGTTGGAGGGTCAGTGCT
>NC_063350.1:52747680-52748307 GCF_021869965.1 Rhincodon typus
TGCTGAGGGAGTGCCGCACTGTCAGAGGGTCAGTGCTGAGGGAGCGCTGCACTGTCAGAGGGTCAGTACTGAGGGAGCGCAGCACTGTCAGAGGGTCAGTGCTGAGGGAGCGCCGCACTGTCAGAGGGTCAGTACTGAGGGAGCGCAGCACTGTCAGAGGGTCAGTACTGAGGGAGTGCCGCACTGTCAGTGGGTCAGTACTGAGGGAACGCTGCACTGTCGGAGGGTCAGTGCTGAGGGAGTGCCGCACTGTCGGAGGTTAGTGCTGAGGGAGTGCCGCACTGTCGGAGGTTCAGTGCTGAGGGAGTGCCGCACTGTTGGAGGGTCAGTGCTGCGGGAGCACCGCACTGGCGGAGGGTCAGTACTGTGGGAGTGCTGTACTGTTGGAGGGTCAGTACTGAGGGAGTGCCATACTTTCGGAGGGTCAGTGCTGAGGGAGTGCCGCACTGTCGGAGGGTCAGTGCTGAGGGAGCGCCGCACTGTCGGAGGGTCAGTACTGAGGGAGCGCAGCACTGTCAGAGGGTCAGTGCTGAGGGAGTGCCGCACTGTTGGAGGGTCAGTACTGAGGGAGCGCCGTACTTTTCGGAGGGTCAGTACTGAGGGAGCGCCGCACTGTCGGAGGGTCAG
>NC_063350.1:52748407-52748848 GCF_021869965.1 Rhincodon typus
GGAGGGTCAGTACTGAGGGAGAGCTGTACTGTTGGAGGGTCAGTGCTGAGGGAGTGCCGCACTGTCGGAGGGTCAGTGCTGAGGGAGTGCCGCACTGTCGGACGGTCAGTACTGAGGGAGTGCTGTACTGTTGGAGGGTCAGTACTGAGGGAGTGCCATACTTTCGGAGGGTCAGTGCTGAGGGAGTGCCGCACTGTCGGAGGGTCAGTACTGCGGGAGCTCCGCACTGGCGGAGGGTCAGTACTGAGGGAGTGCTGCACTGTTGGAGGGTCAGTAGTGAGGGAGCACCGCACTGTCGGAGGATCAGTGCTGAGGGAGCGCCGCACTGTCGGAGGGTCAGTTCTGAGGGAGCGCCGCACTGTCGGAGGGTCAGTACTGCGGGAGCTCCGCACTGGCGGAGGGTCAGTACTGAGGGAGTGCTGCACTGTTGGAGGGTCAGTA
>NC_063350.1:52748948-52757226 GCF_021869965.1 Rhincodon typus
ACTGTCGGAGGGTCAGTGCTGATGGAGCGCCGCACCTTCGTCGGATCAGTGCTGAGGGAGTACCGCACTGTCGGAGGGTCAGTGCTGAGGGAGAGCCACACTGTCGGAGGGTCAGTCCTGAGGGAGTGCCGCACTGTCGGAGGGTCAGTACTGAGGGAGTACCACACTGTCGGAGGGTCAGTGCTGAGGGAGTGCCGCACTGTCGGAGGGTCAGTACTGAGGGAGTGCCGCACTGTCAGAGGGTCAGTACTGAGGAAGTGCTGCACTGTCGGAGGGTCAGTGCTGAGGGAGTGCCACACTGTCGGAGGGTCAGTTCTGACTACAGCACCAACCACGAGCTTGAGACATCTAATAATTTGTTGTGTTCTCGTCACTCTGAGTGTCTAAAGTCTGACTCAGAAACTTACATTTCTGTCACTCAGAGCTAATGAAACGTTTCCCCTGTTGAATTAAAGTTCTGTGTTCACTTTCCACAGTACCACCCGACAGGAACCTCTTCATCAGTTCTGTGCTGTGAAGCAATTCGGACTTCTCTCTTACCCATATGTTAATGAACACCATTGCGCTCTCCCTGGGTTTACCCTGAGCTCAGGATCCATTCTGTACCTTGTTGATCCTGTGAGAAGTCGATTCCAGGAGGCACTCCCTCCAGTATCTGTGTTGTCAGATTCGGAGTTGTGTGATTTCTCTGTCTCCTGAGCTGGTGCTCTCTCCTTTGAAAGTCAGTGGGACCTATCCTGCAGTCATCTTGCTGCTACGTATGGACCAGGCTGCACAATAATCGATATAGATCCTGACAGAGATTCTCAGGTGCAACGACAGTATTTCTCTCCCCTCCAACTCCTTTTCCTGGCTGGGTCAGGCCTACGGCAGAAGCTCCAGTGGCCCTCCTCTATCCTGGCGATAGACAATGCTCCTTCTTGTTCTCTCTGCCCAGCTTTAATGCTGCCCACATTGAAATCACTGCTATGCAGATTGTTGACACATGTGTCCCTCAGCTGCTTTACTGTCGTCATGGTGCCTTGGAGACCATGGGATGTCCCAGCCTCAGTCTCCTGGCTTCCCTCAATGGTCCAGCTCTGATACACTTATCAGTGAGTGGGCCCCAGCCAGTATGAAATAGCAAGGTGACATGCCAGTTAAATCAGCACATAATTCCAAATATAGCGAGAGAGCCATTGCCAGCCTCTCCAGCTTGTTTCCATTGTTGCGTGGGTTACATTCTCCTCTGCGGTGACAAATTCCTGCTTGGAAGTTCTCTGTCAGTTCATCCCAATTATGTGCGTGTGTGTCGGTTTGAGTCTGTGTCTGTGTGTGTGTGTGTGTGTGTGTGTGTGTGTGTGTGAGAGAGAATGCGTGTGTCAGAGAGAGATTGTGTGCGAGAGAGAGGGGGTGTGTGTGAGCGAGAGCATGCATGTGTGTAAGAGTGTGTGTGTGAGTGTGTGTCTGTGTGAGAGATAGAGTGTGTGAGAGAGAGTGTGCATGTGTGTGAGAGTGTGCATATGTGTGTGTATGAGCAGGTGTAAGTGTGTGTGTGTGTGTGTGTGTGTGTGTGTGTGCGTGTGACAGTACAAACAAAGTGGCCCCTGCTGTAGTCTCTCTAAAACTTTGTTAAAGATGAAGAGCTGAGTGTGAGCACACTCCCAGCAAACCGAGCCGTTACAGTGTGAGTGTGACCAGAGCCGTTACAGCGTGAGTGTGACCAGCTGATATAACCCTGTGAGAGGTTGACATGAAAGAGTGAGCAAGGCCCCCAGGAGCACAGGGTAGTCGTTTCAGAACAGACTGTAACATTTGCATTATTTCTGGTCTGATAACAGCTGAAAGGGAGAGGATAGATACACTGGGTCTCTGATTATAAAATAGGCTACAAAACAATGCCTGGCTGTTAGTGTGAGATTGAGACGAGGGATATTTATATCAAGGCTTTCACAACCTCAGCACATTCAGTGTATAACTGAAGAAATACCTATCAAAATGTAGTTACTGCCAATTTGTGCACAGCAATGTCCCAAAGTCAACATTGGAATAATGATGAAATAAGATGCTTTTGTGATGTTGATTGATGGATAAATATCGTCCATTGATTCCTCTGTTGTTGAGATAATGTCATGGGAAGTTTCGAAGATGGGAACCCATGAGTGAAGTGCAATATGAAAGATGGCAGTTCAGTGGTTTGATAGGATGAAGGTGAGATTTAATAGCTGCTACCAATTTCAGTGCAGGAACCAGATCAGCAGTTCGTTGTGGCCCCTCATGGGACTGACATTTACTAGCGCTGTCCTGGTCTAGCTACAATCCCTGTATGGGAGGAATTGAAACCCAAAACTTCAGTTTACACATTGGCATAACAGTATTGTGGCTGGATTCGTAACCCAGAGACATGGGAAATGTTCTGGGCACCCCTGGGTTCAAAACCCACCATGAAAGATATCGGAATTTGAATTCAATAAAAGCTGTCAGGTTCACTAATGTCCTTTAGGGAAGGACATCTGCAAACTTTACCTGGTCTGGCCTACATGTGATTCCAGACCCAAGCAGCAATGTCATTAACTTCTAACTGCCCTCTGAAATGGACTAACCAGGCAGACCACCTTGCATTGAGAAAGGCCCCAGAAATTATAACTGTATACTGAGCTCTATTGACCTACAAAGTCATCCTCACCAACTGCTGGGACTAATGCCAAAAGTGAGAGAGCTATCTCACAGACTAGTCAAACAAACAGCCCGACAAAGTCCTATTCACAGAATGGCACCTTACAGACAATGTCACAGACACTACCATCACAATCTCTGGTGATATAGCCCACTGAAGTAGCGAACTGAAATCAAATCCCACCATTCCCAGTGTCACAGTCTCCTGCTGTCTGCAATCCAGGATAAAAACAACCTCACCAAGTTCCTTCATTAACAATAAAAAAAAGCCCACTATTTATTGTAACACCCTTAACTTTAACATGAGCTGCACAAGAACAGGACTTTTCATCTTTCCATCGTTATGAAGTGCTTCAAGAGGTTAGTAATGGCACATATCAAACCGAGCCTCCCAGATTGTCTTGATCCCTACAAATTTGCCGATGGTCGCAACAGGTCCGCAGCAAACGCCATCTTTCCTGGCACTATGTTCATCCCTGGAACATTGGGATAGCAAGCACACCTACATTAGACTCCCATTTATTGACTCTGCCTTCTGCACCATAATTCCAACAAAACTTTCTTAAGTAAGGAGACCAACACCGTACATAGTACTCCTGTGGGGCCTCACCAGCACCCTATACAGCTGCAGCATAGTCTCCCTGTGTTTAAACTCCATCCCTGTAGCAATGAAGGACAATATTCCAATTGCCTTCTTAATTACCTGCTGCAGCTGCAAACCAACTTTTTGTAATTCATGCACAAGGACACCAGCGTGCACAGCAGCATGCTGCGATTTTTCACTATTTAAATAATAGTCTATTTTGCTGTTATTCCTCTCAAAATGGATGACATCACCAAAGTTGTACTCCATCTGCCAGACCCTTGCCCACTCACTTATTCTATCTGTATCCCTCTGCAAACTTTTAGCAAAACAGTGGATGGTGAATCTGTGGAACTCATTGTCACAGAGGGCTGTGGAGGCCAAGTCATTGAGTGTATTTAAGACAGAGATAGATAGGTTCTTGATTAGTAAGGGGGATCAAGGGTAACAGGGAGAAGGCAGGAGAATGGGGTTGAGAAACATATCAGACATGGTCGAATGGTGGAGCAGACTCAATGGGCCGAATGGCCTAATTGCCTTCCTATATCTTATTGTTTTAAGGTTTTATGATTACAAGCAAACAGAAACTGCTGGTGAAACTCAGCAGGAAGAAAACAGAGTTAATGTTTCAAGTCCGACAATCAGAACCAGGATGATAACATCTGATACTCGGACAGATTAACAAATCCGTACAAAGACCAAGAGACTCCAGTTGATCCACACGTTGATATTCTTGACTATGAAGTTGAAGACATGCTCAATGATGATGTTCCTGGAGGAATAGATGAGAGGAGATCCCTAGGAAGGGAGACAGCAGCACTGACAAGAGCAGGTAAAAATAGGACTCAATGGCTGGCAGTTAGGTTCATTGAGACAGAGGTAGGTTCATTGGGCTGACTGGATTGATTCTTGTTCTACTAAAGATAAAGGAGCTAGGTCTTTGGTGTCTCTCTGGTAAGTGATTAAATTGGTAGTAAAGTTAATACAATCCATAAGAGAAAACATAAGTCTGTGATTAAATAATTCAAACTCATTCAAGAGAACTGGACAGATGATGTGTCAATGTTACAGTATGTGGGGTCTCCTGTATACTGTTATAAGCTAGGACAAACAGCGTGTTTCAGTAACTTTGGCTCAGGGTTGATGAGCTAGAGACTGAACACTGTAATGCTTCGGAGATGGGGAGATCATGTAGATTCTTTGTAGAAGAAGGAAATCACGTTTCTTAGGATGGGGTCATTTGACTTGGTCAGTGGTTAGGGACAGCAGGCTATGGCTGGGCATCAGGCAGGTGAGGGGATTTGGAGAGCAGGAGTGTTAGCCTCTGCAATTGCTGAGAAGGTATGCAGTTCTCGCTTATTTATGATGCTGTGACTTTAAGAAGTTATTTTGTCCTTTTTTCTGAAGAGAGGTTGTAAGGCAGAGACACCGAGCAGTTTATCAGAAACATTGGAATAAACAGCTTGGGAGGCCTTGGGTTTTTTTTTTAACAGCCTGAATGGATGTGGCCAGCTCTCACAGATTAGGATTTCTGGGTTTTGGCTTTTTCAGTAGCATCAGAAGCTATTGGGCTCTCAACAGAGTTGGAAGCTTCGATGAATGTCTCCTGGTTGCTACTCTCTCCGAATTTACTCTTGATGCTTTTTTCCTCCTGGATCAGAGAACTGCATGGGAGAATCTGTGTCTGAATTTTCCTTTTCGCCACGGGATGTTGCTATATTGGAGCAGTTAATTAGTAATATGTACTGTATCCATTATTAGTTTTCAAATAGATTTAAGTTCTTTTAAATTCCTCTTTCTTTGTTTGTATTTAAATATGGTGTTTTATAGAACAAAAGAACAAAAAATAAAAGGGAAGTACAGCACAATAACAGGCCCTTTGGCCCTCCAAGCCTGTGCTGATCATTGTGCCCTGACTAAACTAAAAAATAAACCTTCTGCCCTTATTTGGTCCTTATCCCTCTCTTCCCTCCTATCACTAACTGGTCTATTTCCTTCTAAATGTGCATATATCCTGTCCCTCAGTACCTTCTCCAAGAGCTTCCCCACCACAGATGTCAGACTCACCAGCCTATAATTTTAAATAAATTGTGTTTTGCTTAATATCAAGTAGTTTGACTTGTAGCGTTGCATCTGGAACTTGGCACTTCACATCTACCTTTAAAATAACATAAAGTTAGGGTTTAGGCTACCTTCTTAAAATACTTTGAGGGGGTCTGATCTGGTCCATAGCACATATGAGGGCTGTAGGGCAGATGTACAAACTGAGCATTGTACAAGATGCCGTTCGAATGCAAGAGGAGAGCAAATTAACAAACCATAGTCACTAAGAAATTGTTACAAAGAAACTAATGGAGCTGCAGGCTGATATGCCTCTGCATCCAGGTGAATTTCACCCTGTGATCGTAAAAGAGGAGGATGATGAAATAGTTGATGCATTCGCGCTCATTTTCCACAACTCCCTAGATTCAGGAAATTGTCTATCAGACTGGAAAGTAGCAAATATAATGTTTCTGCCCAGAAAAGGGGGGAGGCAGGAAACAGGAAACTATAAAACAGTCAGCTTGTTGTTGGTTGTGAGGAAGGTTTTAAAATTGATCATTATAGCTGCTCACTTAGAAATACTCACTGTAATTGGGAAATGTCAGCATGGCTTTGTCATGGTTTTTACTGGAGTTCTTTGAAGGTTTAACATGTTTTGTAGACAAAGGGGGATCCTTAGGAACTCTGTATTTGGATTTCCAGAAAGCATTTCATGAGGCAACCCATTAAACATTATTGTGGAAAATAAAAGCTCATGGCATGTCCACGAGGAGTCTTACCAATTTTTATAGATGCCCCATAGAAAGCATCCTATCCAAATGCATCACAGTGTGGTACGGCAACTGCTCTACCCAAGAATGTAAGAAACTAAAGAGAGTTGTGAACGTAGCTCAGTCCATCATGAAAAACAGCCTTCCTTCCATTGACTCTGTCTATATTTCCCACTGACTTGGGAAAGCACCCAACATCATCGAAGACCCCTCCCACCCTGGTTATTCTCTCTTCCTCCCTCTTCCATTGGGCAGAAGATACAAAAGTACCAACAGATTCAAGAACAGTTTCTTCCCCGCTGTTATCAGACTTATTAATGGAAATCTCATATATTAGAGTTGATCTCTCTCTGCACCTTCTCTGTAGCTGTAACACTATATTCTGCATTCTGTTCTATCATCCTGATGTACTAGTGTAAGGTAAGATTTGTCTGGATAGCACACAAAACAATACTTGTCACTGTATCGTGGTACATGTGACAATAATAAATCAAATCAAACCTTAATTATAAGAGGAATTGAACAAGGTAAGGGTGGTATACAGGGCATTGGTGAGAGGACATCTTGAATACTATGTGCAGTTTTGGTCTCCTTTTCTAAAGAAGAATGACATTGGAGATGAGATTTACTGCAATGATACCTGCAATGAGAGGGTTATCTTATGAGGAAAGATTGGACAGACTGGGCTTGTAGCAGAGTGAGGGGTAACTTGACTGAAATGTATAAGATCCTCAAGTGTCTTGCCAAAGTGCACATGGACAGGACATTCCCTCCTGTGGGTACATCGAGAACTTGGGGGCACTGTTTTCAAATTGGGGGAGATAGAGATAGATTGATTCTTGTTAGACGAGGGGTCGCAGCCAATTATCAGTAGAAGGGAATGTAGAATTTGAAACACAAGTTGATCAACCAGTATCTAATTGCCTGGCACAGCAACCAATCATGTATATTAGTATGATTTATTACAGTCTGTCCAGAGCCAGTGTGAACGGTTACAACCAGCAGCTGTTGAAGATGAGTAACTACAAGAGACACTGACAATCCAGGGATGACCTGATAGTGTTAAAGAAATACTGGAGAAGATTCGTTCATTTTGGCCAAACAGGGAAATACTTGGTACAAACCGTTTTCTCTTTCTAATCCCAGAAGCATTGCACCAAGATATCACATCCATGTTACATCAGGGACAGGTGGGATTTGAATGTAGGAGATAGTTGGCACCATGAACCTGAGCCATGGACCTGGTGTGATCAGGATGTTCAATGATTTGTAACTGCACCATTACCATTGCCTACACAATTCCTGTTTAGAAGGTAAGTGTGAATGACTTTGTTCAGGATGCAGTTAGTTAACCATGCTACAGCACGGGATATCCCTCTTCAAAGACAGAGGAGAATGAAAGAGATACATGACCAGTGAGCAGATGGAAAACTGCTCACTGGGCAGAAAGTGCAAGTTAGAAATACAAACACTTGGATACTAACAAAGGTTTCTACAAAATAGAACCAGCCTGGATCATACAAAATAGTTACTGATCATGGTGTTACATTGAGAGGGAAGAGAAGACAGACTGATGTATAACACATACCAATCAATGACAGTGAGGAAGAACACTCTGACAATGATCATGTTCGACGATAGAAACCAGCAACAAGGCAACTAGGTTGTTAAACAACAGTAACAACACACACCTCTCCAGGTAGGTATATCACCACCAGATAAAAGCATTACATTGAAGTTTGAAATGCTAATTTTGTAAACTATATAATTATTGAATGTACAACACATATGTATATGCAACCACACATATCTGTTTGGGATTTATTTTATCTTTGGTTAAAGGGAGATTGATAATATGTCTTGTGATAAGTGTTTCAGTATATTTTTAAAGTCAGAAGTCACACGACACACAGTTATAGTCCAAGATAACAAGGTGTAGAGCTGGATGAACACAGCAGGCCAAGCAGCATCAGAGGAGCAGAAAGGCTGATGTTTCAGGCCTAGACCCTTCTTCAGAAATCCACAGTTATAGTCCAACAGGTTTATTTCAAATCACAAGCTTTTGTGGCATTGCTCCTTCATCAGGTGAAGTGAGAGAGAAGCACATAGAGAGATCAAGGGCAGAGAGATCAAAAGGCCATATAAATAGTGTGGGTGGAATGCTGAATAATAAGCCCTTGCTGGTGATCCAAACTGTTAGACAGTGTGAGTAAAGTGAAAGCAGCTG
>NC_063350.1:52757326-52761349 GCF_021869965.1 Rhincodon typus
CTGGTGATCCAAACTGTTAGACAGTGTGAGTAAAGTGAAAGCAGCTGAATAACATGCAAAGGGATGACCTATAATCTGATTAAATGAGGCAGAGATTTAATCAGATTATAGGTCATCCTTCATTTGTTATCCAGCTGCTTTCACTTTACTCACACTGTCTAACAGTTTGGATCACCAGCAAGGGCTTATTATTCAGCATTCCACCCACACTATGTATATGGCCTCTTGGTCTCTCCGCCCTTGATCTCTCTCTGCCCCTAAATTCTGTGTTTGTGTGATTTTCTCTCACTTAACCTGACAAAGGGGCTATGCTCCGAAAGCTTGTGATTTCAAATAAACCTGTTGGACTATAACCTGGTGTCGTGTGATTTCTGACCCTGTCTGCCCCAGTCCAACACCAGCACCTCCACATCACAGCATATTTTTTAAGAACCATCTCACGGGTATAACCACTACATCGTAACGTGTGACGGTCTAAGGATTTCATTCTCCATCTTCCCATCTTCCCATGTCCTCCCAATAATGTAACGTGGTTAACATTTCCCACAAATTGTCCAGGAATGTAACCTGGTCACCTCCTCATCGAAACATAGAAAATAGCAGTAGGCCATTCAGCCCTTCAAGTCTGCTCTGCCTTCCACCATGATCTACCAATCCAGAACCCTGTTCCCGCTATTTCCCTCATACCCTTTGATCCCTTCACTCTTGTCGTCTATCCAGTAGATATGTGAGAGGGGTCTCCCAGTAAGAGTGACCTGTTCTTTAGAAATCATCACCGATTATCCCTCCAAAGGATTGGTGAAATATTTTGTTCCACCTGGTTGTGTGTCATTGCTGTAGAGCCTGTTTTGGGCTGGAAATCCTTCTCTGTACATTTCTTGCGGGGATGAGCTTGGCGGCATTTTTTCCTCAATCCCAAACAACTCCAACTCCTGTGTTCCCTGAATGAAGTGACTCTGTGGTCTATTGTAAGATAAACGTTGCCTCATCAGGTAAAAGACCCTGCTAGAGATATAATCATACCAACACTGATTGCCTTTGTCAGACCAAGTTCAAGTAACCCTCTAAAAAGTGTAACCCCTGGTTTCTCATATTCTCCATCACCCTCTTCCTTCATGACACAACACACACCCTGCCTCTTTGTAGGGATAGTAAGAACTGCAGATGCTGGAGTCACAGATAACACAGTGTAGAGCTGGGGGCCAGGCAGCATGAGAGGAGCAGGAAAGTTGACATTTCTGAAGAAGGGTCCTGACCCACACTGTGTTATCCCTGCCTCTTTGAAGTTTCTTCTCTAGTTCCTTCGCCTTCTTCATTCACTCAGTGTGGTCTCACTAGATAGTCCTACCCTGTCTCTGACTCTCCCTAAACTCACTCTCCAGGTCCTCCTGTTGTGTTCCAGTTTTCTGCTTACACACTTCACCCGACCAGGCATCTCTCCGACTCTGATCACATTGGCTCATGAAGCCCTCCTTACTGCCCACCTCTGTCCTTTCAGAGCCACGACATCTGTGCATTCGCTCTCGCCCTCACTTACTTTCTCATACTCACCCCATTACTAGCTATGAAGAGAGGTTGAGTAGATTATTATTTACATTAGAAAGACGGAGGTTGAGGGGGGACCTGATTGAGGTCTACAAAATTATGAGAGGGTGGATAGCAAGAAGCTTTTTCCCAGAGTGGGGGACTCAATTACTAGGGGTCATGATTTCAACGTGAGAGGGGAAAAGTTTAAGAGAGATATGCATGGAAAGTTCTTTATGCAGAGGGTAGTGGGTGCCTGGAACGCGTTGCCTGCGGAGGTGGTAGAGGCGGGCACGATAGCGTCATTTAAGACGTAACTAGACAGATACATGAATGGGCAGGGAGCAGAGGGATACAGATCCTTGGAAAATAAGCGACAGGTTTAGATAGAGAATCTGGATCGGCGCAGGCTTGGAGGGCCGAAGGGCCTGTTCCTGTGCTGTAATTTTCTTTGTTCATTGTTCTTGATCTACACTCTCTGTAGTACGATGTGCCTGTACAACACATTAAGATTACACTTTTCACTGTACCTCGGTACATGTGACAATAATGAAACAAATCTCACTCCATCTTTCACACACACAACAATTGAGTGAATGAATGTCTCACTCAGGCTCCCCAGCATTTTCACCACATTCTCTTCTTCATTTGCCCTCCCCATCACTTGATCCATCTGTCAACATTCTCCATCATTCGAGACAACAATGTGTAGAGCTGGATGCACACAGCAGGCCAAGCAGCATCAGAGGAACAGGAAGGCTGACGTTTCGGGCCTAGACCCTTCTTTCAGACACGCACGCCTCTCTCATCCTCTGAAACCTCCCCCCTTTTATCACTGGCGCAAACATTCTCTCTCACTGAAATAACTTCTCCCTCTCAGCCTTCTCGGTCTAGGCCCAAAACATCAGCCTTCCTGCTCCTCTGATGCTGCTTGGCCTGTTGTGCTCATCCAGCTCTATACCTTGTTATCTCAGATTCTCCAGCATCTGCAGTTCCTACTATCTCATTCTCCATCATTCATTCTCTTGCCCTTTGTCAGTTTCTCTCAAACTCAGTGTTTCCCTCACCCTCTATCACTCTATCACGCTCTCTCTCTCTCTCACACACCCACTCACTTTGTCCGGCAATAACGTTATTTCAATTTATCACACAGTCTCATTTCATCACCCACTCAAACCCTTGGTCACTCTCTCACACAGTCACACTTTCAGACCCGCACGCCTCTCTCATCCTCTGAAACCTCCCCCCAATATCACTGGCGCAAACATTCTGTCTCACTGAAATAACTTCTCCCTCTCAGCCTTCCCGGTAAATGTGTTCACTTTATTCAGCGTGC
The DNA here is from genome assembly GCF_021869965.1 of Rhincodon typus. NCBI lineage: Eukaryota > Metazoa > Chordata > Chondrichthyes > Orectolobiformes > Rhincodontidae > Rhincodon > Rhincodon typus. The sequence goes on from NC_063350.1 coordinate 52,760,187, forward strand.
TGTGTGACAGCTTCCTGCAGTCTGCCTCTCCCTGGGAGAGCAGGGCCACCTTGGCCTGGGAGAACGTTGACGAAAGGTTGAAGGAATGTAGCCAGCGTTCTGATGGCAGTCAATGATCTGGGCCCGAACCCCCAGTGTAACTGGAAACAGCTGGGACAGGAATTCCATGTGGCCTCATGTTCAAAACAGCCCCGTCTTTGTCTCATGGAGCCCTGTGGCTAGTGCCATGCATTAACAGGAGACCTATCCGCGCTCTTTATTCATTTCGCTGTGATGGTGTGGCTGAGGGCAGCAGCTGGAGAACGAAAACACATTCTCTGTTAGAGACATGGACTGATTTACACAGTCTTGAGATCGCCTCTCCGCATCTTGGTCTTTTTTTATTAACCCCACCCCTCCGTCTTCCTGGCTCAAGCTTCAGGTTCTGTCCTCGGAGGAAAGGAAAAGCATTCCTTGATCTCGGAACTGCCAGCCACCAAGAATGCAGACTGCCTTTGTTTTTACAGCAGTAACTTCACTGTCCCAGCATGTAAACAGGACACTGTCAGTGAGAGTGTGTGTGTCAGGGAGGGAGGGGGGAAAGCACCACGCTAAGGGGTAAAGCTAGCACATGGCAAAGGTGGGTGCAGCAGCCCTGTCAGTGAGAGAGAGGGTATATTGGCAGGTGACAGAATCAGGGGGTGGGGCAGGCAGATATGTGGGTGAGGTGGGTGGGGAGTTGGTCAGTGACTAAGGGGATGATAGAGAAGGAGCAGGAACAGTGGGGTAACAGGGGAGGAGGAGGCCAGGTGGGTGTGAGGTATCAGGAGGGGACAAGATCCTTGGGGTCAGGGGGTGGTCAGTGTCAGGGGGTCAGTGCGAGGGGGATCGACGTGAGACCGAATCAGTGTGGGGGTGGGTCAGTGTGGGGGTGGTCAGTGTGGGGAGGTCAGTGTGGGGGGTGTCAGTATGAGGGGGGCAGTGTGAGGGGGTCAGTGTGAGGTGGGTCAGTGTGGGGGGGTCAGTGTGTGGGGTGTCAGTATGAGGGGGACAGTGTGAGAGGGAGTCGGTGTGAGGTGGGTCGGTGTGGGGGGGTCAGTATGGGGGGTCAGTATGAGGGGGGCAGTGTGAGGGGGAGTCAGTGTGAGGTGGGTCAGTGTGGGGGGGTCAGTGTGGGGGGGGGG
>NC_063350.1:52761849-52776918 GCF_021869965.1 Rhincodon typus
GGATTCTTTTTTGGTTCTTATTGCGTGGACGGGGTGTGAGGGATGAGTTGCGGGAGATGTGGGAGACACGGTTGAGGGCGTTCTCGACCACTGAGGGGGGGAAGTTACGGTCCTTGAAAAACGAGGACAACTGAGATGTACGGGAGTGGAATGCCTCATCCTGGGAGCAGATGCGGCGGAGGCAAAGGAATTGGGAATAGGGGATGACATTTTTGCAGGAAGGTGGGTGGGAGGAGGAGTATTCTAGGTAGCTGTGGGAGTCGGTGGGCTTGAAATGGATATTGGTTTCTAGGTGGTTGCCTAAGATGGAGACAGAGAGGTCCAGGAAGGGGAGAGAGGTACTAGAGATGGTCCAGGTAAACTTAAGGTTGGGGTGGAAGGTGTTGGTGAAGTGGATGAACTGTTCGAGCTCCTTGTGGGAGCACGAGGCGGCGCCGATACAGTCAACAATGTAACGGAGGAAGAGGTGGGGTTTAGGGCCGGTGTAGGTACGGAAGAGGGTTTGTTCCACGTAACCTACAAAGAGGCAGGCATAGCTTGGGCCCATGCGGGTACCCATGGCCACCCCGTTTGTCTGTAGGAAGTGGGAGGAATTGAAAGAGAAGTTGTTGAGGGTGGGGACAAGTTCAGCTAAGCGGATGAGGGTGTCAGTGGAGGGGGACTGGTCGGGCCTGCGGGACAGGAAGAAGCGGAGGGCCTTTAGGCCATCTGCATGGGGAATGCAGGTGTATAGGGACTGGATGTCCATGGTAAAGATGAGGTGTTGGGGACTGGGGAATTGGAAGTTCCGGAGGAGGTGGAGAAGTTTTGGTTTATCAGGCAGTCAGTACCTGAAAGGGTTAACTGACATCCTGGGATAAACTTTGCCCATCAGGGTATAAAGGACTGTTCCTGGGAAAGGCTAACCAGTTGTGGTTCTAAGTTCCAAGATCGGTTCTTGTGCTAAGATCCAAGTTGCTAACTCTTAGGTTAGGGATACTGTCACAAGGGACAATTTCAGATATACTGTAACTAGCTATTAACATAGACTTAGTGTGGTATTCTTCCCCATATAATGTCAGTAACTTGGACCAATGCCAAGAAGAAGGGTTGGTGACATTGAGTCTCCCCAAGGGATCTCACTACAACTGAGACTGTGCACGCTGAGACAGGTACATTTCGTCATCTATAACAGATTTATTGAGAATATCTTACATTCGTGATCCCTATTTTTGAACTGATCCACAAATGGAAACATTTCTACATTTGTCTTCTTAAAGCCTTTCTGGTAGCTTGAAGCTCTCCCTCAGTCTTTATATTTCTGCAGAAAACAGCCGCAATCTCTTCAGGTTTCTTCCCACTACCCACCCTCCACCCAGTTTGCAAACCGTTTTTGTGCCTCCTCTGGTTGCTCAGGGTAGAGATTGGGAATTCCTGAACTTCCTGCCCACAAACAGCTCGCCACGGCCTTCATTATAAACAAAAGACCTTCTGAGCGAGAAGGAGAGCACTAGGACCCCAAGGGATGCAAATAAATTGGGAACACATTTCTTTAGAAATTGGCATCAAAATTCCTGTCGGAATCTTGTGCATAAACACAAGGCTGGATTACAGCATGAATACTTGAAATATTTGAGGTAATGAGATCTGCCCAGATCCTCAGGCTGGTAGTAGCTGTGTTTCAGTTTGTGGGACTGTAGTTTCATCGAATCCAGCTCTTTTTATCTGTCAGACATGGGAACACAGTCTCCTCACCGGGTCTTCCTAGTGCTCACCCTCAGCACTCTCTTCCTGTGGCTTGAGTCCAGCTCTGCAAAGGGACACAACTCCACCGGTGAGTTCGGTCTTCTTCCTCAGAGCCTCTGAACTGAGACAATGGGGAATGTTTTATGGTTCACTGATTCACGAGGGTAATGAACATGAATCAATTTCATCCACCATCATTGAGTGAATGAAACAAGTTGTCTCTGTGTCCTCTTTACAAGTCTTTTTTTTTAATGCTATCATTGAAGTCTTCTATTTATTTCACTACCATCTTTCTCAACTTTCACTCTATATTTCTCCTGACTGCAACTCTGTTTGGCGTCTGCTTCACTCTTCCTCCCTTGGCTGCATCTCTCTCTCTCTCCGTTCTTAACCATCTGTTCTAAACATCAAATCTTTGACAATGGCTTCTTCCCTTCTTGTTCCATACTATTCCCTCTGGAGTTCTCTCAGGATCAATTCTTGGACACCCCCCTACTTCCTATTTCTCATTTACTGTACACCCCGACAACATGCATAGGCACTAAATGAGTTTCACTCTATATTCCGGCAACACTCTGCTCTTCCTCAGAAGTACGCCTCTCAACTGCTTCACTGCCTCTGCATTCTCAGAATATTTGTGTGCCATCCAGTACAGAATGTCTTTCAATTGAATTTGGGAGGTCACAATATAATTCTGAGCTGCTGTCTCCCTGTTCAATGCGCTCATCATCTCTCTCCTTTGACACCGTATTTTCTCTCCAAACTCCTTTATTCCCAGGTCCTGAGCAATGGCTTGTTGAACAAATGGATCTTAGACTTTGGGAAACTGTTTCTGATTGTGCTGATTAATTATACAGAAGAATTGTGCATCATTGGCCAGAGTGTGAGTGTTTATATCGTGAGGGTGACAGGGGAATCAGACTGGTCCCAAGTTTTTTTTCCCCCTCTGGGTCACTGGTTCTGGCTTTTACAATCCACTTCCTGGGTCTGAGCTGAGTATTTGTCTTGAGGTAATGTCAGAGCTCCAAGCCATGAAGCTGTTGGCCAGGGTGTTGAATCCAAATTGACTGTAACTGAATCCAAGCCAACAACAATGACTTTATTTCCATAGCATCTTCAATGTTAGAACATTCCACAGGAATGTAAGAAAAAAAAATAGATCACAGTGAGCCATTGACGGAGATTTTGTTCAGAATCTTGGTTAGAAAGGAGCTGCAAAGTAAAATTAGCCACTCAATCACCTTTTGTGTCAGTTGTAGCCACTTCATATGAATCATCTGAGATGCCTTGATAAGGTGACTCAAATCTTTCCCATTATTGTTAGTGTAAATTACTGGTACTATGTGGGAAAGGAAATCCTATTAAACCTTCAGCAAGAGAGAGAGCCCAATCTTGATAAACAATAAAGGCTTATTACTTAATAACTACTTGCATTACATCTGAGATACATAATGTCAGGTTTCAATTAAGAATAAGCCTCTTAATTGTGAGCTACCTGCACTTAGTGCTTGCAACTGAAACTGTAACATTGCTCAGGCACAAGAACTGAACTGATTGGCTGCTCCCAGGTCCTTTATATCCAAATTGTTATGTGGACATATTGGGGACTAGACTGATGGGGTTGGATTTGTCCTGTTTCTTGTCACCGAGATTGGAGGGTTTGAGTCAAAGCAAGAGGCTGGATAGGCTGGGACTTTTATGCCTGGAGTGTCGGGAGGCTGAGGGGTGACCTTGTACAGGTTTATAAAATCATGAGGGGCATAGACAAGGTGAATAGCCAAGGTCTTTTCCCCAGGGTAATGGAGTCTAAAACTAGAGGGCATTGGTTTAAGGTGAGAGGGGAAAGATTTAAAAGGGACCTAAGGGGCAACTTTTTTCACACAGAGGGTGGTGCATGTATAGAATGAGCTGCCAGAGGAAGTGGTAGAGGTGGGTACAATTTCAACATTTAAAAGACATTTGGACAGGTAAATGTATAGGAAGGGTTTAGAGGGATACGGGCCAAATGCTGGCAAATGGGACTAGTTCAGTTTAGGAAACCTGGTTGGCATGGATGAGTTGGACCAAAGGGTCTTTTTCCACACAGTATGACTCTGATTCTATTATTCTATAACATACCTGGGCAATTTTCCACATTGTTGGGTAGATTTCAGTGTTGTAACTGTACTGGAACAACTTGGCTAGGAGACTAGCACGTTCTGGAACATAAGTCTTCGGTAAAATTGCTGGAATATCATCAGGACCCGTAGCCTTTGCAGTATCCAGCGTCTCCAACCATTCGTTGGTATCAGATGGAGTGAATCGAATTGGCTGAAGACCTGTATCTGTAATGCTGGGGACCACTGGACGGGGCTGGGATGGATCATCCACTCGGCACTTCTAGCTGAAGATTGCAGCCTAGAGAATTATTGCCATTTAGGTTGTGCTTGCTATATTCCTACCTAACACCCTAAATTCTGATCGCAGGACAACATTGATCATTCTGCCTATGGTTTTGGTACCAACATGACCAATGCCTGCTGACTGTTGAGCCCTGCCTCCCAGGGTGCTTTGCAGCAGTTTAGTGACATTGTCGGTCCTCAGCTCTCGGGAGGCAACATACCAACCTGCATTCATGTTTGTTGGGGAATTTCAGCTCTCATGGCATCTTACTTGTTGACTGCCTGGTGGTCACCTGTTCCCTTTCTGCCTACAATACTCCTCATTGAGAATTAAGTGAGGGGGAATGAATTAATGGTTCATTATGTGGCAAGTGACCAGGAGGCCAGGTTCAAACTTGTGGACTGAGGCAATGATGACCCCCAAAGTAATCTACTGTGTTTGGTCTCCCCGGTGTAAGGGAGACGGTATTGTGAGCAGCAAATACAGTAGACAGGATTGAAAAAAACACAAGTGAAATTGTGCTACAGCTGGAGAAGTTGTGTTTGAAGGATGGCGAGAAGGTAAAATGGTAGGTATCATACCACCTGCGTTTGGTGTCACAGTATGATAGAGGAATGGACTATGGTGTCACAGAGGGAATGGTCCCTATGGAATGCTGACAGGAGAAGTGTGGTGTTAATGAAGGGGCTGTTTTGTCCTGGATGGTGTTGAGCTTCTTGAGTGTTGTTGCAGCTGCACCCATCCAGGCAAGTGGGGAGTATTCCATCACACTCCTGACTTGTGCCTTGTAGATGGTGCACAGGCTTTGGGGAAATGAGTTACTGACTGCAGCATTCCCAGGCTCTGATCTGTCCAGTTCGATAAAATTCCATCATCTGCCTAACACCTGGACAAACTCATTCTGCTGAGAACTGATTCCATCTTTAAAACAGAGTCAAAAGTCTTTCCATCTAACTCCATTGGCAGGGCCCGGCATTCCGGGCCTGGATTTGCCCCGATTATAATTAGGGCAGCGACCTTCTCAAGGCCAAGAGAAAACTCGATCGTCCTGAAGCCTGACTGCCCTCACAGTGAGACAATTGATCTGAGCTAACACAAAGTGATTTCACTGCCCACTCTCGATCCCTGCCTCTCATTTCCCCTGAGCGTTGATAATAGTAACCTTTCATGTTGGCATCGAATGGATGGAGAGGCAGTTATAAGGAAGTCTGGACTCAGCACAAGCTCCCTTTTCATTGGCGTTGGGGGCAGGGTGAGTCTTGGAGGAATATCCATTCCCCTCAGCATGAGGAATGCAGGAAATGGCTGCAATTAGAGAACAGCAAGAGTTTGCCAGGCAGTACAGAAAAGATTCATTTAGTCTGTGCAGTCAGCAGCTTCCTAACTAACCTAAGTGCAGTTTGCCTGTGGTAGAATCTCAGGGGCTTGTAGTGAGATCCCTGTAATCGCTTTCCCAGTGATTGTCCGAGAATCTCGATTGTCCATCTGTGTCTCTGACAACAACAGGAATTGGCGTTGGTACCTGGCCAGGAATGAACAAAAAATCCCCACAAAATGTTGGACAGAATTAAACAGACCAGGAGCTAGAGAAGGAGACGTTGAGATAAGTGAGCGAAGAGCTGTTTTTGAAGAATCGGAGAGGAGAGGTCTGATCTTGGGAAGGGATTCCAGCCTTGGCGCACAGACACCTGGACTCAGGACAGTCAGCGGTGGGTCAAAGTTCATTGGGATAAGCAAGGGGTCTGAATTGAAGACATCCAAGAAATTGTAGGGGCATGAGGAGGGTACAGACATAGGGCGGGTTGTGGGTCTGAAGGAGGTGACAGGGATAGAGGTGTTAGAGCTGGAGGAGATGACAGAGATAGGGAGGAGTGTAGGGGCTGGAAGAGGTGACAAAGATAGGGAGGGATGTAGGGCTGGAGGAAGTGAGAGATGGGGAGGTTTATGAGGCTGGACGAGTTGGGAGAGATAGGGGGAGGCGACTGTATGCTGGATTGGAGACAAGAGCAAGAGTGTTAACTTTGAGGGGATCAGAAATCATGAGCCATTGTGTGCCAGTTATTATGAACACTCATAATAAAATTATTTGTTTTATTATTTGGGAATCTGAGTTCTAAAGTGGACAGAACTTGTAAAGCTTTACTTTTGGATTTTGTTTCTATATTGTGTGTGTTAAACAGAGGACACATAGTTTTTGTTTCATATTTTATTTCCTGTGAGAGGTGTTACACCATCTGGAAATTTGTTCACATGTATTTCATTGTGACTCTTACAAACGCTCAAAGTGATTATTTCAGTGCTTTGGAATAAGGATGGAAGAAAGAATAAAAATGGGTTAAGTAGCAACAAGTCATCTTGTGACACAGGGACACAGAGCAGAAACAATTCCTTTTCAAACCACAGAACTATCCAGAAGGTTAGTGAGTGTGGAGAGTCTTTCAGAGACAGAGAAAAGAGGACTGCAGCAGCAGAAGTGCAGTTTAGCAGTCTTCAAAACAGTCAGGGCAGAAGGAATAAATGAATTAATATCAGGAGGAGAAAATCTCCAGAAACAGAAGGCTGTGGAAGAGGACTTTAAGGAACACCCCTCCATGTTAAGAAATAAGTGAGCTCTGTCAGCAGTTTGCTTAAATTCTCAGGAATTGACATAGACTAATGAAATCACATCAAGACAATGCACAGGTTGGCTGCAAGGAAACAAATCCAGCTATGCCAATTAAACAAGGAACTTTAAATTGGAAACAGGGTTACCCTTCACTGAGGCGTAGTGCGCAATTGTTAGTGAAACTAAAAGATCTGAATACTTAGTTTGGAAATTTTTAACAAGCCCTTTTCAAATAGATCTTTTGTATGGTGAAAAATATTTTGCTTTTTTTTTGCTTTTTATTATCCTAATCTTTGTTCTTTTGTTAAACGTACACTGGCAGCCTCTTTTGAATATGTTCAGTTACTGACCATCATGGTAAAGAGTAAACAAAAATAAATGTTTTTGTCAAACCAGGACTCACTCTGGGACCAGACTTGTTCAATATTAGCACCAGCTAGGATCATAACACAAATGAATACAGCAGTGATAGAGAACTGGCTGGGCAACAAGAGACAGAGAGTTGTAGTGGAAGGGAGTTTCTTAAAATGGAGAACTATGACCAGTGGTGTTCCACAGGGATCCGTATTGGGACCACTGCTATTTATGATATACATAAATGATCTGGAGGAAGGTATAGGTGGTCTGCTTAGCAAGTTTGCAGATGACACTAAGATTGGTGGAGTAGCAGATAGTGAAGGGGACTGTTGGAGAATACAGCAGGATATAGATAGTTTGGAGAGTTGGGCGGAGAAATGGCAGATGGAGTTCAATCCAGGCAAATGCGAGATGATGCATTTTTTTGAAGATCCAATTCAAGAGCGAACTATATGGTAAATGGAAAAGCCCTGGGAAAAATTGATGCACAGAGAGATCTGGGTGTTCAGGTCCATTGTACCCTGAAGGTGGCAACGCAGGTCGATAGAGTGGTCAAGAAGGCATACAGCATGCTTTCATTCGTTGGACGGGGCATTGAGTACAAGAGTTGGCAGGTCATTTTACAGTTGTATAGGACTTTGGTTCGACCACATTTGGAATACTGTGTACAGTTCTGGTCGCCACATTACCATAAGGATGTGGATGCTTTGGAGAGGGTGCAGAGGAGGTTCACCAGGATTTTGCCTGGTATGGAGGGTGCTAGCTATGAAGAGAGGTTGAGTAGATTAGGATTATTTACATTAGAAAGACTGAGGTTGAGGGGGGACCTGATTGAGGTCTACAAAATCATGAGAGGTGTAGACAGGGTGGATAGCAAGAAGCTTTTTCCCCCAGAGTGGGGGACTCAATTACTAGGGGTCACGATTTCAAGGTGAGAGGGGAAATGTTTAAGGGAGACATGCATGGAAAGTTCTTTATGCAGAGGGTGGTGGGTGCCTGGAACGTGTTGCCAGTGGAGGTGGTAGAGGCGGGCACGATAGCATCATTTAAGATGTATCTAGACAGATACATGAATGGGCAGGGAGCAGAGGGATACAGATCCTTGGAAAATAGGCGACAGGTTTAGATAGAGGATCTGGATCGGCACAGGCTTGGAGGGCCGAATGGCCTGTTCCTGTGCTGTAATTTTCTTTGTTCATTGTTCTTTGATGGGTGAGCAGAGCTTGTTTAGGGAAAGGGCAAGCTGAGAGTCCAGCTATGTTTCTGATGATGGAGGTCTGTACAAAGGAGATGTGGACAGGGATGGATGCAGGGGGTGGGAAGCTGTTGGAGTCAGGGAGATAGTGAACAGAACCAGGAAGAGACGACATAATGTGTACCGCTGCTGTGTCCTAGCTTTTGGGCTCTTCCTTCACATCAACCAAATTTGCTGTTGTTAAAGATTATATCTTTTGATTTTCTAGTATTTTTAATTGGGCAATGAAATGTGATTTTAAAAAAAAATGCCGGTTTAAACGCTAAGGAACTTTGAAGGATTGCTGCACTTTTTTTAAACCTAATTTATTAACACTCATTGTAAGTCTTTTTACACATCTGCTTGTTCAAGCAGTGTTCTTTATGACCACTGTTTAAGCCTCTTTTGATTGCAGTCTAAGGTTCTGTGTGTGACTGTAGGATACTACAGGCTGTGCCTTGTGTTTGCAGCGGTTAAATTTGGCAAGTGTCCTCGGAGATTGGTGGTGGCAGTGACAAAACGGGGATGCCGTTGTGATGAAGACTGTCCTGGGCCAGACAAGTGCTGTGTGTTTGACTGTGGGGCTGTGTGTGTGCCCCCAGCATTCAGTAAGTATCATTCCTTTGTTTCCTGTGTTGAGCCCTGCGCAAATACAGCTGGGCACCACATCACAAAACCACACTTGGGAACACCTCACAATGTTATCTCTGAACAGACCTAAGGAGTAAACCACACCACGTACCTGAGGACCAGGGTGACACTGGAATGGGGATGGGTGGGGGGGGGCGCGGGGTGCGGTGTGGGGCACTGTGATTAGTGATGCAGATAGGGAAGAAAAAAAGTGAGGCATGAATTGCTCCAAAGAAACCACCTAAAAGCAACATGAAGAGACAAAGACTTCATCAATGACCTTCCCTCCATCATAAGGTTAGAAGTGAGGATGTTCGCCGATGATTGCACAATGTTCAGCACCATTGGTGACTCCTCAGATACTGAAGCAGTCCATGTTCACATGCAACAAGATCTGGACAATATCCAGGCTTGGGCTGACAAATGGCAAGTAACATTTGCGCCACACAGATGCCAGGCTATGACCATCCAACCACTGCTCCTTGACATTCAATGGTGTTACCATCACTCAGTCCCCCACTGTCAACATCCTAGGAATTACCATTGACCAGATTGTCCAACTGGACTCACCACATAAACGCATGGCTACAACAGCAGGCCAGAGACTAGGAGTACTGTGGTGAGTAACTCACCTCCTGACTCCCCATCCAGGACAAAGCAGCCCGCTTGGCTGGCACCACATTCACAAACATCCATGCCCTCCACCACTGACTCTCAGTAGCAGCAGTGTGTACTATCTACAAGATGCGCTGCAGAAATTCACCAAAGATCCTTAGAGATCTCCATCACTTTATCAAGGACAGACACTAAATGCTGGCCTAGCCAGCGACACACACATCCCATGAGTGAATTAAAAAAAAAGCGCTGAGTGCCCTCAAATGTGTTTGTATTGAAAACCTATCAACCTCTCTTAGTAATTTCACACTTCCAACTACATTAATTATAATACCATCTAGCTGTGTGTCATCAACAAACTTGGAAACATGGCTTTCCATATTTAAGTGTCATCTTAAGCTGTTAAGAAACACTGGTTAAAGACCCAACAGCCTCGACACACAATTAGTGCCATCAGAAATCAGTCATCAGTTAGTTTTCTGAAATTTCATGCTTGTTAATCCAGATTTCATCACTAATTGAATTCAGAACTTACCATTGTAGCAATCTAGTGCAATAATGTCGCCACTGTACCCTTTGATTCAACATTCACAAATGATGAGTGTTTTTGGGGAGAAGTTAATGTTTATAGAATTGAAGGACAATGGTTAACTTGGTGAGGAACTGACTGAGGGATAGGAGACAGTGAGTTGAGAGAGTGAGCAGTAGGATGTGAACACGGGGATCTGTCTGTGTGCTTTGAGGAGATTAAGTCAACTGGGCCTGAATTTACTGCAGTGTGGAAGACTGGGAGGAGATCAGATTGAAATGTACAAAATTCTAACAGGGCTGGAAAGACTGGATGCAGGGAGGGCGGTAGGATGTTTCTCTGGCCAGGGGTTCCAGAAAATTAGAATTAGAATTAGCTTTATGGTCACATGTATTCTAATGAGTATAGTGAAAAGTGTAAAAGTCACCGCTTACAGCGTTATCTCAGGTACAAAGATCCCTAGGTACAGTTTCTTCAGTTACAATTCTTAGAAAAAAAAGACCAGCATTGCAGATTTTAGGAGTAAATTATAAAGTAGAGAAAATAATGGGGTAATGGTGTTAGGATACACAGTACGCCATTTTAAACAGAGCTGAGGGGAAATTTCTTCACTTGGAGGGTGGTCACCCTGTGGAATTCACAGAAGGCTGTGAAGGTCAAGTCTGTGGATATGTTTAAGAAAGAAATAGAGAGATCTCTCGACCCTAAAGGTGTTGTGGGGAATGGAGAGAGAATTTCTACAATATTCATTCTCTCTCTCACTGGAGGCAGGGAGACACTGTCGAACATTTCCAGAATAACTATTCCTGCCATACTACCCAGCCATGACACATGAGAACATGAGAAATAGATATTGGAGTAGAACTTTCAAGTCCTCGAACCCTTCAGTGTTCAGAGCTTTGAGTATGGGAGTTGGGATGTTATGTTGAGATTGTGAGGCATTTGGTGAGGCGTCTTCTGGAATAATATGTCCAGTTCTGGTCACTCTGTTATTGAAAAGATGTGATCAAACTGGAGAGGGTTCAGAAGAGATTTACCAGGATGTTGCCAGGAATGGAGGGTATGAGTTATAAGGAGAGGCTGAATAGATTTTTTCACTGGACGGTAGGAGGTTGAGGGGTGACCTTGTAGAGGTTTATAAAATCATGAGGGGTATAGATAAGATGAATGGCAAGGTTTTTTTCCCTAGGATGGGGGATTTCAAGACTAGGGGGCAGATTTTTAAGGTGAGGGGAGAAAGATTTTAAAAAGACATGAGGGGCAATTTTTTTTACACAGAGAGTGGTTCCTGTGTGGAATGAACTGCCAGACGAAATGGTGGGTGCGGGTACAATTACAACGTTTAAAAGACGTTTGGATAGGTACATGAATGGGAAAGGTTTGGAGGGATATGGGCCAAATGCAGGCAGGTGGGACTAGTTTAGTTTGGGATTATGTTCAGCATGGACTGGTTGGACAGAGGGGGTTGATTCCATGCTGTATGACTTAATGACTCTGTAACCCACTACAACATTCAACATGATCATGGCAGGTCATTGGTCACATGCTCCCTTCCCTGTCATCCTGTTGAACCCTCATTGAGCTTATCCATGTCCCTTTGCAGATTCTCTGTGTCCTCCTCACAGTTTCCATTCCTGCCTCACTCTGTATCACCCACAAACATCGATCCAGAGCACTCTATCTCTCCATCATATTATGGTCAGCATGGACAGGTTGGACTGAAGGGCCTGTTTCTGTGCTGTATGACTCTATCTAACTCACCTGAGCTCAATTCCTGCATGGGGTCAAAGTGGGAAGGGGTTTCCTGCAGATTCTGGGGATCTGAAATAAAACAGAAAGTGGTGGAGAATGTCAGCAGGTCTGGCAGCATCTGTGAAGAGAGAAACAGAATTAATGTCTCGAATTCAGTATGACACTTCTTCAGAACTGAAGAAAGAGGTGGGATATGATGGGTTTTGTACTGTCCAGCAAATGGAACAGAAGGGAAGGTCAGGAAAAGGTCAGAGGGTGAGAGACACTCATGAACACAGATGCCCCAGAACGAGAGATATTGGGAGAGGTAATAGGCATGTGGAGAGACAGCGGTAGGTCCAGTGGAGATGTTAACCTCAATCTTCTGCTGAAAGCAAAACCAAGTTAAAACTGACACTGTGTGAGGATAGGGAGAAGACAGCTCCTCCCTCCTCATTATCCAAGACCCTAGACTTCCAGATGAAGCAGTGACTTACCTGCACTTCACACAATTTAGTCAACTGTATTTGCTGCTCACAGTGTGGTCTCCTCTACACTGGGGAGATGAAGCACAGGCTGCTTTGAGGAACACCTCCACTCTGCTCACAAGCATCATCCCAGCCATTTGTCACTTGCACAAATCACCTTGCCCTCACACTAATGTTTCTCCCAGCAATCACTGTTTACCAGCCAGGAGTGTTAAACAATACAGAGCCATGGATGGAACTCAGACACTCAGGATCTCACTCAACGTCTGTACCAACGAGAGGGGCTGAATGGCTGTTCCCAAAACCTTGCCAGGAGGAATGTCAGATCGGGAATGGGGTGGGCAGTTTTGCATTTCAGTATCAGATGCAGCTCATGACTGAGTGGAACACTCGCTTTCCACAGGTAAACCTGGGATCTGTCCTCGGAGGCATGGTGGAGTTGGAGTGTGTGCTGAATACTGTACAGACGACAGTGACTGTCTGGGGGATGAGAAATGCTGCAGTAATGGATGTGGCCATTCATGCACTTCTGCACAGAAAGGTACAGTACAACCCCCAGACACAACTGAGGTGAGGCCTCAGTACACATAACTGTAGCTAGTGTCTTGTATGAGGTAGTCCTTTCAAAGCTGAACCAACATGTTGTGGGTGGGGAGAGCCATCTTTTTGTGTATTGACATTAACATTGGTCTTCGTAATGTCAATTTTGTATGCAAAGCTTTTGTAGAAATCTTATTGAGTGCCTTTTGGAAATCCAAATATGTTACATCTACCTGCTCCCCCCATTAACCGTCCTAGTTATGTCCTCAAAAATTAAATCTCAAATTTGTCAAATTCTCCTTCTTATTTTGTCAGGGTAAAAGGAGAGCCTCAAGTGAATGTGCTCAGTATTCCCAGCTCCTGATTTTGTCTCCATTGTCTTCACACAGTGAAACCAGGAAGATGCACTCTGCCTCGGGGAACAAAGATGTGTGCTGAATTTTGCCAACACGATGGGGACTGCCCAGCGGAACAGAAATGCTGTAAAACCACCTGTGGACATGCCTGCTCCGAACCTTGTTAGATGCATTCCAGAACCCCGTTAAAACTCTGTTAGAACCTCCCTGAAATATTGTTATCGCTGTAGCATGACCCTGTGTAATCCCTGCTGAAATATTGTTTTGCTGAAATTATACTAGAGCTTTCCTGAAGTCCTGATAGAGTCTTATAACAGCAACATTGGAATTCCTTCAGGATCATTTCTAGAGAATCCGAAAGTTGCACTGTTGCATCCTCCATGGCGATGTTTTAGCCAATCAAATCACCCTTTTCCTCTTTAGTATAAATTGTTGTGATAGTTTGAAATTTGGCATTCTTGCATTTGTCCTGACATGTAGTGGCATGTCTCTCCTTTCAGCAACAACCCTGTATCATTAGCAAATGTGGATACGTTTCTCGTGTTTTCATCTAAGTCATTTTTCTAGGTTTTGAAGAAGTGAAGCCCTAGCACTGAATATTACTACACTGTACTGCAACCTTAAATTGCCCCAATTATCCCTACCCTTTGCTTTTTGTCCGTTCACTAATTCTCTACCTATACTAATATGTGACCCACAGTTTTGTACACAAAGCTTTTGTATACATCTTATTGAATGCCTTTTGGAAATCCAAATATGCTACATCTACTGGTTCACCTATATTCATCCTCCTAGTTACATTCTCGAAAAACAAACTTGAATAAATTTGTCAAACTTTTCTGGATGGGAACCTTGAACACTGGACAACACGGTAAGGGTTTGGTCATTTAGGATTGAGATGAGGGGGACATTTCCTCACTCTGAGGCCTGTGATTCTCTGAACTTATCACCCCAGAGAATTCTGGATGTTCCATTGCTCCCGGAGTGAAGCGCTCATTCATAGGCATAACAGCAAGTCTGGGATTCCGTGATATTTAAGGCTGATTTTAAATAGTCTCCCAGGGTGTCGAGAGAAATTGTGGAAAAGTGGTGTCGAAGTCCTGAGTAGACTATTCCTGCTCCTCCCTCTATGCTCTGGTATTCTCTAGTCATTATATCATCATAGAAAGCCTAATATCAGGTTTCAATGACATTTTGCCACCGACTGTCATGACAAGAAGGGTATTATGCAGGAATAGATGTGTGAGCTGGGAGGCAATGGGTAGCAGAGGCCACAGAAATGTAGAAAGCTCTGGGTTGTACCTCAGTGTGAACGTTTGGCTGAGCCTCAGTGCAGTGCTGGGTGAGGGCAGCTGTGTTGTAGGCACATTCCCCATTCTCCAGGCCAATGGCTGACCTTCAGAGAACACCCGAAACGTAGATTTTTCTGGTCATTGGTGCTTCTTGATTGAAGACTGATTTGCTGCCACGTGCCCTATGTTTGACTTTGAAATCACATCATTGGCTGTGAAGTGATGGCAGCTGCTGAGGTTATGGAAGTGTCTTTAGACATGGACTCAGGTGTTCTGGTCCAGGATAGTCAAATGCTGGATAGATTCTGACAGATACACCAGGAGACCCCTTGGAAATCCCAACACCCTCATCGCGGGGTAAATATCTGTGAAGTTGAAAGTCCCAAAGGGTGAATACCCTGTGTCTGAAACAACTCTGAAAAGGTCCCCAACTCAGAGAATTCTGAATGTCCTGACTAACCTCCCGGAACAGTCAGAGGAGAAATGTTACATGGATTAAAAACCCTGCCATGTCCTGGATAAATCACAACACTGACCCACGCACCACCTCCCCAACTTATTCACTGATACCCCCCTCACACAGAA
>NC_063350.1:52777418-52791418 GCF_021869965.1 Rhincodon typus
ACGTATGTCCTGTGCATAAAAAGCAGGACTAATCCAACCCAGCCAATTCCCGCCCCATCAGTCTCCTCTCAATCATCAGTAAAGTGATGGAAGGTGACATCAACAGCGCTATCACACAGCACCTGCTCAGCAATAACCTGCTCAGAGACGCACAGTTTGGGTTCCGCCAGGGCCACTCAGCTCCTGACCTCATTACAGCCTTGGCTCAGACATGGACAAAAGAGCTGAATTCCAGAGGTGAGGTGAGAGTGACAGGCCTTGATATCAAGGCTGCATTTGACCGAGTGTGGCATCGAGGAGCCCTGGCAAAACGGGAATCAATGGGTATCAGGGGGCAAACTCTCCAGTGATTGGAGTCATATCCGACACATAGGAAGATGGTTGTGGTTGTTGGAGGTCAGTCATCTCAGCTCCAGGACATCTCTGCAGGAGTTCCTCAGGGTAGTGTCCCAGGCCCAACCATCATCAGCTGCTTCATCAATGACCTTCCCTCCATCATAAGGTCAGAAGTGGGGATGTTCACCGATGATTGCACAATGTTCAGCACCATTCGTGACTCCTCAGATACTGAAGCAGACCATGTTCACATACAACAAGATCTGGACAATATCCAGGCTTGGGCTGACAAGTGACAAGTGGCAAGTGACATTCGTGCCACACAAATGCCAGGCTATGGCCATCACCAATAAGAGACAATCTAACCACCATCCCTTAACATTCAATGGTGTTACCATCGCTGAATCCCCCCACTATCAATACCCTAGGGGTTGTCATTGACCAGAAACTCAACTGGACTCATCACATAAACACAGTGGCTACAAGAGCAGGCCAGAAGCTAGGAATACTTCAGCAAGCAAATCACCTCCTGACTCCTCAAAGCCTGTCCACCATCTACAAGGCACGAGTCAGGAGTGTGATGGAAAAGTCCCCACTTGCCTGGATGGGCGCAGCCCCAACAACGCTCAAGAAGCTTGACACCGTCCAGGACAAAGCAGCCCACTTGACTGACACAATATCCATAAACATCCGCCCCCTCCACCACCGATGCCCAGTAGCAGCAATGTGTAATATCTACAAGATGCACTGCAGAAATTCACCAAAGATCCTTGGACAGCAGGTTTCAAACCCACAAGCCACTTCCATCTAAAAGGACAAGGGCAGCAGATATATGGGGACACCATCACCTCCAAGTTCCCCTCAAGGCCACTCACCATCCTGACTTGGAAATATATCGCCATTCCTTTACTGTTGCTGGGTCAAAATTCTGGAATTCCCTTCCTAATAGCATTGTGGATGAACCCACAGCAGGAGGACTGCAGCAGTTCAAGAAGGCAGCTCACCACCACCTTCTCAAGGGGCAATTAGGGATGGGCAAGAAATGCTGGCCAGCCAGTAACACCCACATCCCACAAAATGAATAGAAAAAAAATCCCAAACTAATCCCTGTTGCTCTCAATATGTCTGTTCCTGTTATTATCTTCTTACGTTTGGACTCATTATATAAATTTTATAATCAGGTTTTGATAGTTGAGGACTGGAAACCAAACTAGTGCAAACTAATTGGGGTATTTACACCATTTACAGAAACATTGTTTAGCAGGACTCCATTAGAACCTCCTTCTTTCTGGCCTCAGCACCATGTGATCTGACATCTTCTGAGGATGCATCTTAACTATTAGTTTAACAGCTATAACCTCCTCATACTACACCTCCCCCTAAGTTTTTCATTATTATTCTCCTACTCCCATCAGCCCCATTCCAAAGTCACCTCTGAGTCAGCTGGAAAGCCACTGAGGGATGGACCAAGGTGCCTGACTTTGTCCTCACTTGTCTCGGAGGAGAGTTAGGAAAACAGGCATCCAGTGGGGAGGTGAGGCGACAATGAGGGCGGTCACAGTTATTTCCTGCTCATCTGGGCTGTCTTGAAAGGCCAGTAAAATCTGTTTGCTGGGAGGGGGGCAAGGCATCAAATAGCAGTCTGTTCCATCCAATGATATAATGGTTGGAAGAATTGGAATGAGGATGAAGCAGATCATGACCAGGTCAGTGCTGGTCATGGAACCAGAGGGTGGGCCATTGGCTGTTCCTGCACCTTGAAGGTTGAAGGTGACTATATTGCTGTACATTAGCATGTTCTTCCTGCTGGTCAGTCTCTGTGGTGGGTCTTTAAGAGGGATTTGTTCTGTCCTGCTTCTGTTGAAGAGGGGTGTTGCAAACCTGGTGCTGAGGTGTCTGCTCCATGGAAAGCAGAGTAAATAGCTTTGGGATAACACAGTTTGGAGCTGGAGAGACACAGCAAGCTTGCATCGGCAATTAGACAAATAAAAACATGAGTGGGTAGAGTCAGGCTCACACACAGACCCAGGGCTTTAGTTTTGCTTTTAGTTGTTACAGTTGGGTGGGTTTTTGGAATTGAAGCTGCTAGATACAGCTCTCTCTCTGCTGTTGCAAAAAGTTTGAGTTCTCTCTCCGCTGCTAGATTCCTTCTGTCGATGTTCCTTCTCTTGGACTGGAAGAGATAGCAAGTGAGGGAAATCTGTTTTGCTGAATTTGCCTTTGACAAGGGTGCCTTTATGTGATAAAAACTGAAAGAACTGCGGATACTGTAAATCAGGAACAAAAACAAAAGTTGCTGGAAAAACTCAGGCAGCATCTGTGAAGAAAAAAATCAAAGTTAACGTTTCAGGTCCGGTGACCCTTCCTCAGTTCTGAGCCGAAACGTTAACTTTGATTCTTTTTCTTCACAGATGCTGCCAGGCCTGCTGAGCTTTTCCAGCAACTTCTGTTTTTGTGTCTTTATGTGATGCTGCTATATTGAAACAGTAGATGAGTAGTAGTTAAAAAAAATTGTTACATATTTCAATGGAGTTAAAGTTATTCCAATACTTGCTTTTATTGTTTGTATTTTAACTATGGTGGAAGAATAAAGTGTGTTTTGCTTAAAGCCTAGTTGTGTGACCAATTGAATTGCATCTGGAACACAGCACTTTACACTTTCTTTTAAATACGATGAAAGTTAGGGTCTAGGTTACCTTGTTGATATATTTTAAGGGGGGATTGGTTTGGACCATAACTGTGGTACCTGGCTGGATAGCATGTGAAGATTCAGGAGCTGAGTATGTGACCCCTGTACCTATCTGGATCTCAGGAGGAATCAGATTGTTGTGCCGAGGTGTGAATGTAACTAAGTGAGGCCAGATCAGTGAACAGGGCATTGAGTATACATTCAGACCAACTACTGACTTGTGGTGAAGTGTTGGCATGTAATACGATTGGGTGAAGCCATTAGCAAATGGTGAGCTGTTGCCTAAAAAAAAAAGTCTTTTGTTGTGAAAATTTTGTTAGAATTGCCATCCAGGTGCAGCCTTTTCAGTTGTTTGATCTGTGGATATCAGGAAGAATAGTCACCAAACACAGTCCATGTTGAGGTAGTCCCACAGACAGGAGGGCAAACAGGAAGACACCAGTCCAGCCGGGGGATAGTAAATCCTGGACAATCTTAGAATATGTCTTCATTGGCTTTCAACATACTGCCCCCGCCCAGAGCTCGATACAGACCCACTCCTCACAAATAGAGGCAGAGGAAAAGAATAACTAACTAGCGACTAACTTGGTAGTCTCGGTTTAATAATACTGGTGTATGTTTAGCTGGACAAGGTTAGGGTTAGGGTCAGAGGGCAGTTGAGGGTCAACCACATTGTTGTGAATCTGGAGTCGCATAGAATTTTACAGTACAGAAGGAGACCATTCGATCCATCGTGTCTGTACTGGCTCCAAAACACCTATCCAGCTAGTCCCATTCTCCAGCCCGATCTCCATAGCCCTGTAACTTCATCCCTTTCAAATATGTATCCAGCTCTGGTTTGAAACCTCCTATGGAACCCACCTCCACCACTCTCCTAGGCAGTGCATTCCAAATCCCAACAACTCTCTCAGTAAAGAAGTTTCTCCTAATCTCACTCCTGGCTCTCTTGCTGGCAATCCTGAAATTGTGACCCACAATGACTGACATACCAACTAGTGGAAACAGAATATCCTTCTTTACCCTGTCAAAATTGTTCATAATTTTGAAGACCTCAATAAGGACACCTTTCAATCTTCTCTGCTCCAAGGAATATAAGCCCAACCTCTCTAGTCTTTCCTTCTATCTAAAATCTCTCATTCCTGGTATCATTCTAATAAATCTGTTCTATACTCTCTCCCGACTTTAACATTCTTCCTTAAATATGGTGCCCAGGACTGACCAATAATTTGTAGAGGTGCAGCATCTCTTCCTTGCTTTTACACTCTATGCTTCCATTTACAAACCCAAGGATCCTATGAGCCTCTTAACAACTGGTTCAACTTGTCCGGGCACCTTCAGAGAATTATGTACATGAACCCTGAGGTCCCTCTGCTCCTGTACTCCCCTCAAAGGTGTACCACTGAGTCTGTATTGCCTCCTCATGTTCTATCAAAACGCATTACCTCACATTTCTTCGCCTTGAAATTCATCTGCCAGGTGTTTGCCCATTTGCACAATTTGTCAATGTCCCCCCTGGAACCACTCAGCATCATTGTCCCAACCTTGTATCACCTGCTAATTTAGAGATTTTACCTTCAACACCCATCTCTAAATCCTTCATATAAATCAGAGAAAGCAAGGGCCCCAACTCCAATCCCTGGGGAACATCATTTTCAACTCATCTCCAGTCATAGAATCATAGAATCCCTACAGGGTGGAGACAGGCCCTTCGGCCCAATAAGTCCACACCAAACCTCAGAGCATCCCACCCACACCCATCCCCCTATAACCCACCTAATCTACACCTCCCTGAACACTACGGGCAATTTAGCATGGCCAATCCACCTAACCTGCGCATCTTTGGACTGTGGGAGGAAACCGGAGCAACCAGAGGAAACTCACGCAGACACGGGGAGAATGTGCAAACTCCACACAGACAGTCGCCCAAGGG
This sequence comes from Rhincodon typus, assembly GCF_021869965.1. NCBI lineage: Eukaryota > Metazoa > Chordata > Chondrichthyes > Orectolobiformes > Rhincodontidae > Rhincodon > Rhincodon typus. The sequence goes on from NC_063350.1 coordinate 52,782,374, forward strand.
TGGAATCGAATCCGGGTCCCTGGCGCTGTGAGGCAGTTGTGCTAACCACTGTGCCACCGTGCCACCCAAGTCTGAGAAATGTATATCTATACATGTAGGCCAAACCAGGTAAGGATGGCAGATTTCCTTCCCTAAAGGACATTAATGAACAATTTGGTTTTTGACGATCGACAATGTTTTATGGTCATTGTTAGACTAGCTTTGAACTCTAGATTTGTGAATTGAATTCCCGTGGTACCAGACTGCATCTCATTGATTACCAAACGTCACCGCAGTGCCAACCTCCTCCCTATTACCTCACTGCAGCTGAGAATGTCGAGGTTGAGAAGCCACAAATAGTATTTGCTTCATGCAACCAAGCAAGATTACAGCTCAGGGAAAACCCAGGGGGAGGTTCTTGCTTAGTGAAGTTAGATGTCAACAGAAAGCAGGAGTTCTACCAGTGGATGAAAACTAGAGTGCTTTTTTTGGGGAAACTGGGGGAGCAAAGACCCAGAAAAGGAGTGTGATCTGAATAGGAGCGGTTATTAAGGCAGAACATGACAGAACAGCCTTTGAGAGAATTTCAAGTTCAGATTAGCTAAAGTGAAGAATTGTGTTCCCTTGTGAAGTTTAATTAGATGTGATGATACACTGTGTCACTAACATCTAGAGAGGGAATTGCTGAGAACTCCATAAGATTGATCATGTCCGTTATATAATGTGTGCTGTAGGCTTCTGGATCACTATTATTCATTTTTACCAGTTAATTCTGAGTGTTAGAAAGATGATGACTATGTACCATGGATTGCATTACTGTTCTAACTTATAAAGTATTGTTGTGTTCAAACCATGGAATCTTGGGGCTTTATTCTCTTTGTAAATTACCTAGATCTCACACTTCTCTTATTTTAAAAATACAGATTACTGGTCTCGAACCAAAAAATTACATAATTTGGTGATCTTGTCTGAGATCATGATATTATCTAACATAAAGGGGACTCGCACTATCTTCTATTGGCACGTGAGCAGCAAGAGTTGGGAGGTCATGTTGTGACTGTACAGGACATTGGTTAGGCCATTTTTGGAATACAGCCTTCAGTTCTGGTCCCCCAGCTATAGTAAAGATGTTGTTAAACTTGAAAGGGCTCAGAAAAGATTTAGAAGGATGTAGCCAGGGTTGGAGGGTTTGAGCTACAGGGAAAGGCTGAATAGGCTGGGGCTATTTTACCTGGAGCATCAGAGGCTAAGAGATGACTTTGTAGAGGTTTATAAAATCATGAGAGGCATGGATAGGGTGAATAGTCATTTTCCCCAGGTAGGGAAGTCCACAACTAGAGGGAATAGGTTTAAGGTGAAAGGGGAAAGACTTAAAAGGAACATAAGTGGCAACTTTTTCACGCAGAGGGTAGTGCGTGTATGGAGTGAGCTGCCAGAGGAAGTTTTAGAGGCTGGTACAATTACAATATTTAAAAGGCATCTGGATGGGTATATGTACAGGAAGGAGAGGAGGAAACTCTGTCACCAGAAGGATAAGAAGAAATCTTGGATAGATTGACAAGGTACCTGGATCGGATGAGATGTGTCGAAGGATTTTGAAGGAAATGAGGGTAGAAATTGCGGGGGCACTAACTATAATATTTCAGTCTTACCTGGATTCCTGGGAAGTGCTAGAAGACTGGAAGACTGCCAACACTGTGGCCTTGTTCAGTTAAAGTTTTGAGGATAATACCAGCAATTACAGACCAATCAGTTTAACTTGGATGGTGGAGAACCTTTTACAAATAGTTATTCAGGATAGAATTAGTAGTTACATGGAAAACAAAGGGTTCATTAGGAAGAGTCAGCATGGATTTCTAAAGGGGAAGTTCATCTTTAACGAATTTGCTAGAGATTTTTGAAGAAATAACAGAAAGGCTCAGTGAGGTAACACTGTTGATGTGGTATATATGGACTTCTGGAAGGCAATGATACTGTGAGGAAAGGTATAGGTCATGATATAAAAGGGAAAGTGGCAACGTGGATACAAAATTGGCTGAGTGATAGGAAACAGAGAGTACTGGTCAATTAAACAAACAGAGAATGCGGTAGAAACTCAATAAGTGGAGGGAGAAACAGAGTTAACATTTTGAGTCTGGTATGACATCTTCAGAACTGGATAGTCATTAATGGTCTATGATAGTTTTAAGGCTGGGGGAAGGTTTGTAGTGGTCTTCCCCAAGGGTCAGTATTGGGACCCTTGCTTTTCCTGATATACATTAGAGATCTGGATCTTGGTACACAAGGTACAATTACAAAGTTTGTAGGTGATATGAAACTTGGAAGAATTGTAAACTGTGAGCAGGACAGTGCAGAACTCTAAAAGGACATTGATAAGTTGGAGTGAGCAGATGGTGGCAGTTGATGTTCAGTGCAGAGAAGTGTGAGGTGATGCACTTTGGTTGGAAGAACATTGAAAGACAATGCAAAATAGGGGGTGCAGGAGCAAAGGGAGCTGAGTGCATCTGTGCACAGATCATTGAAGGTGGCAGGACAGGGAGAGAGAGCACTTAATAAAACAGAGAGTGTTCTCGAATCTATTAATAGGGGCATGGAGTTCAAGAGCAAGGAGGTGATGTTGAACTTGTGCAAGATACCTGTTAGACCTCAGCTGGAATATTGTGTGCATTTGTGGGCACCATATTATAGCAAAGCTGCGAATGCATTGGAGAGAGTGCAGAAGGGATTTACTAGGATGGCTCTAGGAATGAGAAATTTCAGTGATGAGGATACATTTGAGAAGTTGGAACTATTCTCTTAGAGAAAAGAAGGATGAGAGATTTGATAGAAGTTTTCAAAATCATGAGCGAGTTGGATAGAGTAGACAGGGAGAAGCTGGTCAACCTCAGAGACTCTGTAACACTGTCTGTCATTTCTTCCACCAGGGACTGGCAGACGAGGCCATGACACCAGACCATGCCAGCCTGGTCTGAGATTGCCACTCAGGTCAGTGTAGTCGCTGCCAGCTGGAGGAATGCCCATCAGTGCAGGGAGAAGGCCGGTGACTTTCTGTGTTCTGCCAGTGTGAGTGCCACCATCTCTCTTATATTTCACACTCGCTCTACCTCTGCCATTGTACCCTCCTCCCATCAAGGCTCACACTCTACTCCAACCCTGTTGCATGCAGCACCTCCCTCTCACCCTCTCGCCCATTCAACTGCCCCACAATGCCAACACTGCATTGGTCACTGCGCTGCCTATTCACTCACTCAGAACATCTCAGTCCCCCCTCTTCCAGCTGCACCCACGCTAACAGCTGTTCCAGCCACTTCCATGTCCCTTAATGCCTCCCTTTCACTCAACAGCCCCCAGATGGGGCAGGAAGAACCAAGATGGACAGTGAGCCACCTGGCACCAAACTCTCAACCCTCGTGTGGAGACCACCCTGACTGTGACTGCCCAACTGACTGTATCCAAAAAAAAGACTCTTGGACTCGTACCAGAGACTGCATTTGATTTACTGTGCAGGACCCTCAGCCTGAAAGCTATCTCCCTTACCTTGACTGAAGATTACGAACTGGCTTTGTGTCTGCACTAAATGACAAGGCAGTACAGAAGTACCGTGACCCTGGTATCTCTGTCTGAGGAGGGCAGACTGCAAAAAGGCAGTGGGCATCTGAAGTGAGTGAGTTCAAGGAGGGCACGTTAGTAGCTTTGAGATGCTGGGTGCTTGGCATCACGCGCAAAATGTTTGTGCAGCGAGGGGTTGGTGTGCCCAGCAATCGTATGGGGGGCACTGCAGTGTGTGCTGTACGTGGGTCAGAGATGTGCCATGATGGGGCAGGTAGGCACAGGTTGGACTCCAGCTTCGGTGGGTGTGGGGCACATGCAGTCAGTGGGCCCTGGCATTTTGAAACTGGAGGTGGAGGTCCTGTGCAGTAGGTGGTAAGCTGAAGTTGCCAGGTGCCCACTGTGATGTCCACACTGGGAACTGTTGATGTCTCGTTTCCTCACAGCGGCTGGTAGATTAGGAAACTGCACACTCATGAGGCAAGATATGCCCCTTGTCAATCAACGTTACTCCCTGTCTAACTCCCTGCCACCCTCACCATCTCACTGACACTCTTCCTCTCACTGTATCTCATTGACAGTCACCGCCAATCTCGGTATCAAACACATCAATGCAGTGACATTCTCTGGGGGTCTAGCTGTTGTACTTTAGCTTTCTTGGGAGTGACACATGAATGGCCACATCCATTCTCACAACATTTCTGATTCCCTGGGCAGTCACTGTCGATGGTGCATAATTCCCCGCACAGATGGACTCCAGCACTTTTCCAAGGACAAGACCCTGATTTTTCTGTAAGGAATGAAACACATCACGGTGAGGGCTGGAAATGTCTGTCAAATGTCAAATTAACCCTCATGATTACTGCTCTGACACCCCCTGTGTGACCCCTGGCACTCTCTGTGTCCCTTCATACTAATCCCTTTACTCTCAGTGAATGACAGTACAAATCCCAATTACTCTATGTGCACCTCAGTATTAATTCCCTTTGTGAGGGTGAGGAGTTCAAAACCAGGGGGCATATTTTTGAGGTGAGAGGGGGAAGATTGAAAAGGGACCCAAGGGGCAACTTTTTCAAACAGAAAATGGTTCATGTGTGGAATGAGCTGCCAGAAGAAGTGGTAAATGCAGGTACAGTTAAAACATTTAAAAGATATTTGCATAAGTACATGAATAGGAAAGGTTTAGAGCGATATGGGCCAAACACAGGCAGGTGGGACTAGTTTAGTTTGGGAACAAGGTCGGCATGGACTGGTTGGACCGAAGGGTCTGTTTCCATGCTGAACGACTCTATGATTCTACTTAAGTGCTAACCCCTGTTACTCTTTGTATACAAGTGTTTGAACATACAAATTAGGAAAAGGAGTACGCCATTCAGCCCCTCAAGCCTGCTCTGTTATTCAATAAGATCACAGCCAATCTGCTTATTCCACATTCCTGCTTACTCCTGATAAGCTTTCGCCTCCTTTGCTTATCAATGTATTTGCGTCTGCCCTAAAAATATTCAAGGATTCTGCTTCCAGCCCCTTTTCAGGTTCCAAAGACCCATAGCTTTTCATGAGATCAAACATTTACCTCATCTCTGTCTTAAATAGGCATCATCTCCTCTTTAGAACATAGAACAGTACAGTACAGTACAGGAATGGGCCCTTTGGCCCACGATGTTGTGCTGAACATGACGCCAAATGAAACTAATCCCTTCAGCCTGCCCTTGGTCCATATCCCTCCATTCGTTGCATATTTATGTGCTTATCTAAAAGTCCCTTAAATGCCCCTATTGTATGTGTCTCCACCATCCCTGGTAGCACATTCCAGACTCCTACCACACTCTGTGTAAAAACCTTGCCCCTCACATCTCCTTTGAGCTTTCCCCCCTCTCACCTTAAATGCATGCCCCTAGTATTAGACATTTCAACTCTGGGAAAAAGATCCTGACGGTCATCGCTATTTATGTATCTCATAATTTTATAGATTCCATCAAGTTTCCCCTTAGCCTGCACTGCTCCAGAGGAAACAGCCTGAGTTTTTCAAGCCTCTCCTTATAGCTCATACCATCTAATCCAGGCAGCATCCTGGTAAACCTCTTCTGCACCCTCTCCAAAGCCTCCACATCCTTACTGTAATGTGGCGACCAGATTTGAACACAGTACTCTAAGTGCAGCCTAATCAAAGTCTTTTAAAGCTGCAACATGACATCCTGACTCTTGTACTCGATTCCCTGATCAATAAAGACAAGCATGCCATACACCTTCTTTACCACCCTATCTACTTTTGTGACCACTTTCAGGGAGCTATGGACTTGAACCCCCAAGATCTCTCTGTACATCAGTGCTGTTCAGGGTGCTGCCATTAACTGTATACTTTTCCTTAGCATTTGATCTCCCAAAATGCTGCACCTCACACTTATCCGGATTAAACTCCATCTGCCATTTCTCTGCACATATCTGCAATTGATCTATATTCTGCTGTATCCTTTGACAACTTTCTACACTATCCACAACTCCACCGATCTTTGTATCACCTGCAAACTTACTAACCCACCCATCTACATTTCTTCTAAGTCATTTATATATATCACAAACAGCAGATGTCCCAATATGTAACCCCTGCAGAATACCACTAATCGCGGGCATCCAGCCTGAAAAACACCCTTCCACCACTACCCTCTGTCTTCTATGAGCAAGCCAATTCTGAATCCACACAGCCAAGTGACTGCAAATCCCATCCATCTTAATCTTCTGGATGAGCTTAACATGGAGGACCTTGTGAAAAACCTTACTAAAATCCATATAAACAACATCCACTGCTGTACCCTCATCGATCACCTTTGTCACCTCCTTGAAAAATTCCGTCAAGTTAGTAAGACATGACCTGCCCTGCACAAAGCCATACTGACTGTCCCTAATAAGGCCATGCTTTTGCAAATGATCATAAATTCTACCTCTAGGAATCCTCCTCAATAACCTCCTAACCACCGATTTGAGACTTACCGGTCTGTAGTTTCCTGGATTATTTCAATTTCCCTTCTTGAACAGAAGAACAACAGTAGCTACTCGCCAGCCCTCCAGGACCTCTCCAGTGGCTAGCAAGGATACAAAGATCTTGGTCAATCGCCTCTCTTGCCTCTCTCCATAATCTGGGATAGATACCATTGGGCCCTGAGGACTTATCCACCTTAATGCTCTTCAAGAGACCCAACACCACTTCTTTCTTGATCTGAAAATGCCATAGCATATAAGCATGCTCCACACAAATCTCACTGTCCTGCATATCCTTCTCCTGGGTAAATACCAATGCAAACTATTCATTCAGGATCTCACCCATATTCTCTGTCTCCAAGCACAGGTTCCCTCTTTTATCCTTGAATTGGTCCTACAGTTTTAAACAGTGACTCCCAGTCCTGGTTTCTCCCATAGGACAAAACCTCCTCTCCATGTCCTCTTTGTAAAGACCCCTCAGAATCTAGTGTGTTTCAATCAAGTTGCCTCCACTATAAAACAGTAACACTGCGATAAAGTTACAGCACAGTTAGAGACCTTTTGGCCCATCGTGTCTGTGCCAGGTGAACATAGGAGATGCCCATTCTAATCTTATTTTCCAGGACCTTGCCCATGCAGGTTCTAGAAATTCAGATACAGATCCACATTCCTTTTTCATGTGATTGAGGATTTCCACCTCCACACCCAAACAGGGCAGTGAATTCCAGATACCCATTGCCCTCTGGGTGAAAAATCTTTCCTCATTTTCCCCTAATCCTCCAACTAGTCGTTTTACATCAGTGGCCCCTGCTAATTGACAAGGCACGACCCCCCACCTCCTCCACACTCACTTCCAGGTATCAGTTTAGTAAACTTTCTCTAAACTGCTTCCAATGTATTTATATCTTTCTTTACATAAGGAGATTGGTGCTCTACAAATGAACATACATATACAATGTGATCTCGCTAGAGTTCTGTCTATTGAAGAACATTGTCCCTCTTTTTAATTTGGCCTCCTGATAAACAAGAACATTTGACATGCTTGCCTTCATTGGTCAATGCAGTGAGTATAGGAGTTGGGAGGTCATGTCGCAACTGTACAAGACATTGGTGAGGCCGCTTTTAGAATACTGCGTACAATTCTGGCCGTCATTCTATAGGAAGGATGTCGTTAAACTTGAGAAGGTGCAGAATAGATTTACAAGGATGTTGCCAGGGTTGGAGGGTTTGAGCTACAGGGAGAGGCTGAATAGACTGGGGCTATTTTCCCTGGAGCGTCAGGAGGTTCAGGGATGATCTTATGGAGGTTTATAAAATCATGAGGGGCATGGATAGGGTGAATAGTCAAGATCTTTTTCTTGGGGTTGGGAGTCCAAAACTACAGGGGCATAGGTTTAAGGTGAGACGGGAAAGATTTAAAAAGAACCTGAGGGGTAACTTTTTCACACAGAGGGTGGTGCACGTATGGAATGAGCTGCCAGAGGAAGTGGTGGAGGCTGGTACAATTACAACATTTAAAAGGCATCTGGATGTGTACATGAATAGGAGGGTTTAGAGGGGTACGGCCAAATGCTGGCAAATGGGACTAGATTAATCTGGTTGGTATGGATGAGTTGGACTGAAGGGTCCATTTCCATGCTGCATTATTCTATGACTTCCTTCCAATCCCTGTCACCCAATGCCAATCTTCATTAACACAAGAACAGAGATGAACGTGAGGTTTGGTGGGAAGGTTAGGGATGAGGGTTATTGCAAGGTGCTAAGTCCAGGAGAGGGAAAGGAGTAAATAATATCAGAATACAATAGATCAATCACTAAAGGTTGTGCCAAAGGTTAGTCCAGCCATAAAAAAAAGTTGGTTTTATTTCTAGAGAGAAAGAGTTGAAAAGTAACAAAATTCAAGTTTCGAAGCATGATTTGACCACACCTTGAAGACAGTGTGCAGTTCTTGTTACCATATTATTAAAAAGATCTAGAATGTGCATAGAAGATTTATAAAATGATTCCAGTGGGTTTACACATCAGGGAAAGATTGATAGGACGGGTCTCTATTCTCTCGTAAAATGAAGGCTAAGGGGTGATCCAGCAGACAGTATAAAAATGATGACAGGCTTTGATCAAGGGAACACAGAGAGAATGGTTCCTCAACGGGGGGGAAGAGAGAGCCCAAGGCCATCCATACAAAGTGGTCCCCAAGAAATCCAACTGGCCATTCAGAAGGAAGACCTGTACCCAGAGGACGGTGAGTAGGCAGAACTGGCCATGGCAGCGAGTGGGAGATGTGAATAGTATTGACACGTACAGGAGAACACTGACAAACATGGGAAGAAGAAGGGGTATAGACATTGATAGTGATAGGTTTGTCAAGAAAGAAGGTAAGCCACTAAGGTAGAGAATAATGCACTATTCCTATTACTCTCTGTGTCCTCTATACCATTCTGTTACTCACCGTTACCTTGATAATAATGCCTGTTACTCTCAATGTAGATCTCTGTGAATCCTCAATATTCTCTATGAGATGCACACTAAGGACTAACGCCT
>NC_063350.1:52791918-52799163 GCF_021869965.1 Rhincodon typus
TTTTGTTTTAATTCAGAGGAATGTGGGTGTCACTTTGTGCCTATCCCTAATTGCCCAATAGACAAGTAAGAGTCGACCACCTTGTTGTGGATCTGGAGTCCTATGTAGACCAGACCAGGTAAGAATTGTAATTACCTTTCGTGAAGAACATTCATGAACCAGATAGATTTTTCCAACAATGTTTTCATGATCGTTCTCAGACTGTTAATTCAGATGTTTCTTTTTATTGAATTCCCACCATCTTCAATAGTTAGATTCGACACCCAGTCCCCAGAACCTTATCTGGGCCTCTGGATTCATGATCTAGCAATTATACCACTAGGCCAACACTCCCATGTTCTGTGTGCAAATTGGTTTTCACAGTGACTGCATGTCAGTTGAAAACAATAATTCAGCGACTACAGGCAGTTTGGGGTATTCTGAAGGGCATCATATAAATAGGAATTGTTTCCATTATATCAGAATGTGGAATTCTCACCACAGCTGTAGACTCTGAGAACCTCACAGCTTGAAAGGAGAGTTTGGTCCATTGTGTCTGTGCTGTCTCTTTGAAAGTGATAACCCATCATTCTGCACTCTCCTCTTAACTCTGCAAGTCCCTGCTTTCGGAAGGATATTATTAAATTGGAGAGGGCGTAGAAAACATTTCCAAGGATGTTACAGAGGCTGGAGGTTACAGTTATAGGGAGAGGCTGGATAGGCTGGGACATTTTTCGCTGGAGTGTTGAAGGCTGAGGGGTGACCTTGTATGGTTTAATAAAATCACGAGGGGCATGGAAAAGGTGAATAGCCAAGGTCTTTTTCCCCCCGGGTAGGGGAGTCCAAAACTAGAAGTCATAGGTTTGAGGAGAGAGGGGAAAGATTTAAAAGGAGCCTGAGAGTGGTGTGTTATATGGAATGAGATGCCAGAGGAAGTGGTAGAGGTGAGAACAGTTACAACATTTAAAAGATATTTGGACAGATATTTGGAATTGAAAGGTTTAGAGGAATACAAGCCCAGCGCAGACAAATGGGACTAGGTCAGTTTAGGAAACCATCTTGGCATGGACGAGTTGGGCCGAAGGGTCTGTTTCCATGCTGTGTGACTCTATACGTGTTATCAGTCTAGGAATTTCTTGTTGAAAGTTACTGCAGGTTATGTGCAGACTCAGACTGTAAGAGAAATTCTCCACTCTTTCCCCTCCCCCATGCCTGTGCCCTCACCTCCCTTATCTCCGCTCAACTCTCAGGCTCCTTTGCAGTCTCAAGACCACTCTGGAGAGCCATAAGAGTGAAGGTTTCACTTGCTCCATCCATGATAAAACTAATTGACTCAATTTTTGAGATAATTACACAGCAGAAGAGAGACATGGCAAGAAACGAAAACCTCAATAATTAACACACCCAATGCAAAATTGCTTTGCATTAGATTGAGCTCAATATCTTTCTAACTATTAACTGAGATTATATTAAATATATTTATTATGGGAGAGCTTCACCTGATGTTTAATCTCTCTCAACCATTTTATGCGGTCCAGCTAGTGTGAAACGCGAAACTCAGCATCAGATTTTTCCCAGTGAGCTCAGGAAATCTTAGCCTGTGCACTTTTACTGAAATTCACAGTCAACCCTCATGTGCAACTACTCCCAGTTGTCTCTAGGCATTTACTCACAGCTTTTGGGGTGGCAGTGTCTTTATCCAGCTGCAATGGAGTGCAATCTGGGAGAAAGCATGCCTGAAGTTGGATTGTTCCGTCAGCCTTGTGGCAGGTGTCCCTGGGAGCTGAGTCCAGGGTGAATGAGGGGAATGTTGAATGCAGAGGGGGAGGTAGGAGGAGGTGGGCTGGAGTTTGGAAAGGGCCAATGGAAGGGTCTGGCACTGTGCCCAAAATTTAAAAAGTCAGAATAAATCATGCATTGGCTGCCACAACCCTCACTCCCCCTACCCCACATACTGCATGTGCCAACTTCTTACTTGTACCCATGCAGTGAGTTATTTGCTGCAAGATTCCTAGCCTCTGACCTGCTCTTGTAAGACCTACCTCTGTCGGGCTGAGCAGGACCTCAGCAGATATTAAACAGCATAAAGTTTTAAAATTGCATCCTTCATTATGTTGAAAAAAAGCCTTTTTTTCATAAAGTCATTCTCATCCCCTCCCTTTCACACCTTTATTTAAACCCATTTTACATCATTTTCTCTTCCCCCAAAAACTAACAACCCCTTTGTCTTTTACGCTGGGACCCAGCCTCTGTCAAAGTGTATAAGTATGGAAACATTTTCTAACACCTTCCAGTTCTGAAGAAGGGTCACTGAACTTGAAAGGTTAACTCTGTTTCTCTCTCCATAGATGCTGCCAGCCCTGCTGAGTTTCTCCAGCATTCTCCAGTGTTTGATTATTAAAAAGCCATTTACTATATTTGTATTCCTTGAACTTCATAATGCCCTATAAGCACAAGAATTTCATCTGGTGCACAATCTGTCAGAAAAGCAGGAATAGAACTCAGAGACCCACTTCAAAGACTCTCTAACCACTTGTGTCTATTAATCAAACTGTGAAATGGTAGGCACCTGACTGTGATAATAAGGGCTTGTGAAATCAATCATTCAGCACTAATTCAGGAATAGAGACATGCAGGTTTAGGTCTGCAGTCAGTATGAAAGAGTAAGCATTTCTTTTATATTCCAAGCACTTTTTCAAAAGTTTAAACGTCTAATGCTTTCTTACCTCGTCAGACTCCTTTAACAATATGTCCTGCCATTTCTGTAGACATTTTTAGCACTTGCTGTTGACAATTCCTTTGGACAAATTCTCAACAGGTCCCCTTGAGACTTTTGTGAGTTTCTGTTGACACTTGTAGCTGTTCATCTTTACAGATCCTCTTTGCATTTTTGACAGGTTCTCTTCACAGTTGCTTTGCACAATTTTGACAGTTGATTTGACAGATATATTAACAGCTCAAATGAGCTTGATAGCTGATGTGTTTATGTAGAATCATAGAATCCCTACAGTGCCTAAAGAGGCCATTGAGTCTGCACCGACCCTCCAAAGTGCATCCCACCCAGCCTCACTTCCTGCATTTCCCATGACTAACCCACCTAGCCTGCACAGCCCTGGACATTATGGGCAAATTAGCATGGCCTGTCCACCTAATGCGCACATTTTTCAACTGTGGGAGGAAGCCAGAGCACCTGGAGGAAACCCATGCAGACATGGGACGAACATGCAAACTCCACACAATCAGTCAGCCGAGGGTGAAATCGAACCCAGGTCCCTGGGGCAGTGAGACAGAAGTGCTAACCACTGAGCCACTGTGCCGCCCTTTTTATGTACAATCATGCCTACTTTTAACAATTTCAGTGTGTACTTCTCCTCTCTGGAACGGGATGTGACATCTTCAAAGGAGAACCACACCTTGCCCAAACGTGTGCTCGGGCCGCATCCAACATGTACCTGACCTCACTAAGAGGGCATCCTGACTATCCAAATGAATTTGCAAAGTTCAAACCTGCTCCGATTGGGACTAATCTGTTCAGACACTGAGGTCATCAAAACCATGCAGGAGCAGAGGCTTTACAAAGTGTACATAACCATTCCCACCGCCTGTGATACTCTACATAACCATTCCCACCCCCTGTGATAGCGTACATAACCATTCCCACCGCCTGTGATACTGTACATAACTATTCCCACCACCTGTGATAGTGTACATAACCACTCCCACCCCCTGTGATAGTGTACGTAACCGTTCCCACCCCCGTGATAGTGTATATAACAATTCCCACCCGCTGTGATAGTGTATATAACCATTCCCACCCCCTGTGATAGTGTACGTAACCATTCCCACCCCCTGTGATAGTGTACATAACCATTCCCACCCTCTGTGATAGCGTACATAACCATTCCCACCCCCTGTGATAGTGTATATAACCATTCCCACCCCCTGTGATAGTGTACGTAACCATTCCCACCCCCTGTGATAGCGTATGTAACCATTCCCACCCCCTGTGATAGCGTACATAACCATTCCCACCCCCTGTGATAGTGTACATAACCATTCCCACCCCCTGTGATAGCGTACATAACCATTCCCACCCCCTGTGATAGTGTATATAACCATTCCCACCCCCTGTGAAAATGGAAGGTGCCGTGATCAGTGGCTAGATTGGATTTTCAGACCCTACCATAATTGTTTTTCAGGGGTGAGGGTGTTGCTGAACACAATGATGAAAATCCAGCTCCATATTTACCATTTACTGGCCTTTTCATGCTTGTATTAGGAGATGGAAAACCCACCCATCCAAACGTTGTCCTCAATCACATGCCAATGAGGTTAAGACAGGACACAGTTGATGAACAAACTGCTTATTTTGAACGGTCAAGTAACTGAGTTATTAACCATTTCCAACACTTCAGCAGGGAGAATGTCTACTGTAAGCTCCTGGCCATTTCTTGGTCCATTTGCTTTTAAGACTCAACAGCAGTTAAAAGCACTTCAGCTGGTCCAGTTCTCAGACACTTGTCAATGGTTTTCAACAAGATGCAACCAGATATTCCTAGGACAAAATTCCCTTGATGGTTCGACTTTCAGAAATAATGGAATTGAACCGGGAACTTGTTTTGCCCATTTTACAAACGCAAAACTGATGCAAAATGGTTTCTTTTGGGGAGCAGCCTATATCAAGACAGCATCTGAAAGGATCCAACCTAACATTGGTTTGAGCCATTTTCTGGGACAAACAGGCATTAGGTGATTAATGTGTATTGTCTGACCTGTGTAAACTTAAGGTCATTCAGCACTCCACTGTCTGTGATATAATCCACAGCCAATCCTGTTTCCCAATCAGTCATGTGTTCACTGACCTTCATTCACTCTCAGTCGAGAAACGTCTTGATTTTCAAATTCTCATCCTCATTTGCAAATCCCTCCATGACCTTGATCCTCATTATTGCTATAAACCCATCCAGTTAACCCTCCGAGTTATCCACACTCCTCTAATTCTGACCTATCTCAAGCTTTCCGACGTCTGCCTTAACATTTCTTTATGTGTCTTTGTGTCATACGATGCATCTGGAGCAAACTGAGATGTTCCATTACGTGAACGATGCTGTTTAAATATAATTTGCCGTGGGTTCTGTTGTGTTGGGCCTGGCTTTAAATTGCTTTGGGATTAAAGGAACAGATTTTCAGCACAGAAACATTTGTGGGAATTGTTCTTGTGGAACCCTGCAAAGCAGAAGTTCTCCCGTGACTCCCCATGCCCTGCTTTGTCTCCCAACACTGCTGCCTTATGTCTATCTGCCTCACCTCGATTCTAACCCTAACCCTAACCCTGACCCTATTCCCCACTGCTGGTGAGCTGCCCCTAGTGGTGTAATGGGTCAACAGCAGCATGCTAAGACATGGCCCGGTTTCACATACGGCCTTGGGCCTCCTCCTTGGGGCCCATTTTAAAGCAGTAAGGGATGTGCACTTATTTCGAGTCTTGAGTTTGTCCCTCCCTTCTGTTTTCTGAGTTACCGCTATATCTGGAATGTAACTCGAATCCGCCGCGATGAAGACCGGTAATCTATTCAGGGACTGAGGAGGAGGAACTACCTGAGACCTGGGTTTTCTTGACCAACATGGCAGAAAGCCCATGGTCAGAAAGTGCTGGAGACAGGTGACAGATCAGGGAGTACCTGTGCAGAAAATGGGCGAGGTTACCACTTTTTAATCAGATCCATCAGCTCTCTCCCCCAGCCCAAATCCCACGGCCAAATTAAGAAAAGGAAACACCTGTGGTCAGGTGGCCAGCAGCAGAAATGGCCACAGTTGAGCATGCTGGGAACTTTTGTCAAGTTTGTTTCAACTTTGACCTCAGTTAAAACTACAGCCAGGTCATGTTGTTGTGACGTGTAGCGTCCTGTGGTGACCAAATAAGGCAAGTGTCATGGTGATGTGTAAACTAACTGGCACCGTATTGCCTTATATGGAGCGTGAAACAACACTGTTTAAGACTTAGTGTAAACATTCAGGAGTAGTTTCCCAGTAAACTCCATTGTCTGGGATCGAACAACGCGATCAGAATTTGATCAATTCATTGGCCGAGTGCCAGACATCTTGCTGGAAATGCGTCACATTTTCAAATATGATAACAGAACCAATAACTTTTTTCAGAGGAGGGGAAGCCTCCTGGACCACGTTATGCCCTGAGGTGACAAAGACCCACAAGGTGACACTTACACTGAGAACAGAGTTGTCCACTTCGCTCGAATCAGGGTAGTATTTGACTCAAGCCAAACTTAACCAGTTAAAATTAGGGTTAAATGCGGATTAAGTAAAGTAGGGTCAAGTGAAGTTAAATGAAGTGAGTTAAAGCTGAAGTTAAGTCAAATGAAATAAGAGGCAAATGTTGCAATTAATGCATGTTTATATTGAGTATAAATACTTAAAGAGTTAAATAAAGTAGGGTTTGTTGGATTAAGTTCTAAGTCAGTTCCCTGCCTTTTGTATTTATATAGAATTCACTGAAGCCTACAGTGTGGAAGCAGGACAATCAGCCCATCGAATCCACACCAACCCTCCAAACAGCATCCCACCCAGAACCACCCCAACCCTCTAACCCTGCATTTCCCATGGCTAATCTACCTGGCCTGCACATCCCTGGATACTATGGGGTAATTTAGCATGGCCAATCCACCTAAGCTGCACAGAGAGTCATGGAAACAGACTCTTTGGTCCAACTTGTCCATGCTGACCAGATATCCTTATAAATCTAGTCCCATTTGCCAGCATTTGGCCCATATCCCTCTAAACCCTTCCTATTCGTATACCCATCCAGATGCCTTTTAAATGTTGTAACTGTACCAGCCTCCACCACTTCCTCTGGCAGCTCATTCCATATAAGCACCACCTTCTGCGTGAAAAAGGTGCCCTTTAGGTCCCTTTTAAATCTTTCCCCTCACCTTAAATCTATGGCCTCTGGTTTTGGACTCCCCCATCCTACGGAAAAGACCTTGTCTATTCACTCAATCCATGCCCATCATGATTTTAAAAGGTCACGTCTCAGCCTCCGATGCTCCAGGGAAAATAGCCCCAGTCTATTCAGGCTCTCCCTATAAGTCTAATCCTTCAACCCAGGCAATATCCTTGTAAATCTTTTCTAAACCCTTTCAAGTTTCACAATCCTATCAGGCTCAGGTTTTAAGGTTTTTGGTTGACTCCCATCAGTTTCGATTTTTTTTGGAGTTATGGACAGAGGTGATGGTAGTTGTCTTTTCCTTA
>NC_063350.1:52799173-52802156 GCF_021869965.1 Rhincodon typus
TAGTTGTCTTTTCCTTAGGGCGGGGAAATTCAAGACTAGGGGGTATATTTTTAAGGTGAGAGGAGAGAGATTTAAAAAAGACATGAAGGGCAACATTTTTTTTAAACAGAGGCTGGTTCACGTGTGAAATGCACTTTCTGGGGAAGTGGTGGATGTGGGCACAATTATGTTTTAAAAGAGATTTGGATAGGTACATGGATAGAAAAGGTTTGAGGGATATGGGCCAGAAGCAGGCAGAAGAGGTGATGGCCTAGTGGTATTATTGCTGGACTATTAATCCAGAGACCCAAATAATGTTCTGGGGAGATGCTTGGCCTGCTGTGTTCATCCAGCCCTGCACCTTGTTGTCTCTAATGTTCTGGGGACTTGGGTTCAAATCCCACCATAGTAGATGGTGGAGTTTGAATTCAATATAATATCTGGAATTAAGAATCTAATGATGACTGTGAGTTAATTGTTGGGGAAAAACTCATCTTTGTCCTTTAGGGAAGGAAACTGCCATCCTTACCTGGTCTGGTCTACATGTGACTCCAGACCCAAAGCAATGTGGTTGACTCTGGGCAATAAATGCTACCTGGCCAGTGATGCCCACATCCTATTAATGAATTTAGAAAAAAAGAAGGCAGGTGGGACTAGTTTATTTTGGGATTATGTTCAGCACAGACTGGTTGGATTGAAGGATCTGTTTCTGTGCTGTATGACAACAATGAATTCCAGATTTCCAATTGCCTTTCCTCAGAGAAAATGCTTCCTGATGTCACTCTTTTACAGTCTAGTTCCCATTTTAAAGTTATGTACCCTGAGGATGAGTGATTTCATCCAATTTATCGGTGCTTTTGAAAATGTAAAATTTTAACAAGGATTCTTTTTAAGAATGAGAAGGACATAAATGGGCAAAAAACAAATAAATTTCCCATCGAAACTGATATCACTGAGACTTAGCAACTGTTAAATTGCTGTGAGATTTTCTAGTTGCCAACTGTGATGGGAATGTTAGGCCAAAGATATTCGATGGAGTTAACAGAAAATAGCAGCTTTATAAACGCAACTTCCCCACACAGCGTCCTGTTAATGAACTGGCAATGAGAATGTGGTGTATGGGTCTTAAGACCCAAATTTTTCCACCCCAGTTTTTTTTTGGGGGGGGAGGGACACAGAATCCACGGAACGCCATGGCAACAAGGTAATGAGAAAAAAAGCATTTCTAAATGATAGCTCCTGGGAGAGTGATAATTCTGCTTATTTAATCCTTGTGACTGCTGGAATATATATAAAAAAAATCAATAAAGTTATTAATTTCTGAACTTATGACAGACCCGCATCAAATCGGGGGAAGGGGAGGGGGTGGGAATGACAGGGAATGTGAATGTATTGTTAGAATTTTCAGGCTGTAGGCCACGACTGACAAAAAAAAATGTATGATAATTGCAGGTCGTGAGCTGGGGGTGAGCTTATTCTGATTATGAGAGACTCATTCAGACAGAAGATGTGCTCTGCTCCAGTCTGTATAGCCACAGTAGGTTTTCTCTGGTTAACAGCTGAGCTGGTAAATCTCTCAATGGGGCCATTTTGGACCCAAACAATGTCTAGACAGGCTACAGAGAGCAGATGAATTAGCAGTCGTTACATCCAACCTGGGCAGCAACGTTCATTGCTGCACTGACAATATAAATTAACACGCAACAGCATCACTCTCTCAATCTAAAGCCTACTGTCGAAATCTTAGCTTTCACACTTGTTTCCCCTGCCTCATGTAATTTTTTTTTAACACATAGATTGCTTCTCCATCCCCTGTGCATTCCACCTTCAAATTGTTCTGCCCACTGTCAGGAATAAACACTGCATGGAGAGAGAAAAAATATCTATAAACCTGCTCCTTACTGCATCTCCTCTTCCTCACTGCCAGCCCCAATATGTCAGTGAAAGTCAGCTTTAGCGTGTTATGATCCTGAAGCAGACGGCCAGATTTATGATAGGATCTGGCTAGGGACCTGTAATGTATTTTTTTAACAGAAGACGAAGTGTACTTACCGAGAGAATAAAGCCACAAGATTTTCAGATCGTGAACAATTAATTTTAAGAAACTTTACAAACATGGAACTGCAATGCAATCTACTGTGTAAATATATAAAAGATATCTAAAATATACACAGCTTATTTTCCAAAATCCAATGGAAATTAACCTGAGGTAAATATGGTTAACAAACGCATTGCAGTTGGGCTCCATAGAGTCATACAGCATGGAAACAGACTCTTCGGTCCAACCAGTCCATGTTGACCATAATCCCAAACTAAACTAGTTTCAGCCACTTGGTCCTGGCCCATATCTTTCCAAACCATTCCCATTCATGTACTTATCCGAATGTCTTTTAAACATTGTAATTGTATCCACATCCACCACTTCCTCAGGAAGTTCACTTCACATGCGAAGTATCCCCTGTGTAAAAAAATTGCCCTTCTTGTCTTTTTTAAACCACTCCCCCCTCATCTTAATAATGTGACTCCTAGTTTTGAAGACTCCATCTTAGGAAAAAGACACCTACCATTAACCCTATCTATACCCCTCATTATTTTATAAAACTTCTATCAGGTTGCCTGTCAACCTCCTACACTCCAGTGAAAAAACTCCAGAGCCTATCCAGCCTTTCTTTATAACTCGAACCTTCCATACCCGGCAACATACTACAGCAAACATTCCCCAAATTTGTATTTTTGAATGCGTTGACCTCTGAAGTCTGTGTGTGGTAGTGACTTCCATGTGTGGATGCCAAAGTGCCAGCATGCCAATGTAGGCAGAGCCTCCCAGCAGCTGCTTACAGAGGAAGGTGATCACAGAGCAGCGAATAGCATATACGGTCATACAAGATGGTATGAATTCATTCGCAACATTTACACTCCCCCACTACCACACACACACACACTTTCTTCCCCCACTACCACACACACACACACTCTCTTCCCCCACTACCACACACACACACAC
>NC_063350.1:52802556-52810460 GCF_021869965.1 Rhincodon typus
CACACACACACACTCTCTCACACATACACACTCTCTCTCTCACACACACACACAGATATTAATGACTCTGGGGACATCAAATCCCATTAAACATTACAAGGGGTTCAGATTTTCAGTGATGAAGGTTTTTTTCTGGAACTCATTGAACAATACTCCCCCGTGGACTGTCTCAATAACTTCCCACTTTCTGATAGTTCATTTTCCGAATTGGGTTGCAATATCCTGAATTCCCCTTCGCCATCAATCCCACGGCAAAATGTTAACTTTTCACAGACAGCTAGTTTCACCAAGCTGGTACTCTTCCTGTGTTTCTTCAAAATTTAATCTTGCTCAGTCGCACCAAGTAAGTACTCCCTGTGGTTTTCATTCACGCTAACTCTCAGAGTACTGAACTATTAATGGTACATTGCTTCTTCTGGGTTCTCAGGAATTTTCCTGATCGCTAACCCCAACATTTAGCTGCGTCACTTGTCTCCCAAGACTTCTCCTGAGTCTAAGTATCCCGGAGTCTGCTGAGACAGCTCCTTTTCTGGGTGGATATTCTTCTCCGTCACTGCACTGAATGGCAGCCTAAAGGTAACAAACTTCTCCTCGGACTGCCTCTGTCCTACTAACTAATCTAACTGGTCAATCACCCTTGAACTGTTCCTGTCCTATAAAATGCTTGCAATAAACTGCACCCTTCATCTGAGACAGTGTTAAATGTAGAGACCCAAACAGAGAAATGTAGCATTCTCTTGGAACTGGCTGTTAACTGAATGTTACAATGTACAGATTGCTGGCTCCTACACAGTACAGAATGAATAGATGGGTTTCATCACACCTTTCTCCTTGGAAGAAAGAAAGCATCAACAGACTGAAAGCTTCTTTACAATGGCTTTGACAGTATAACACGTCCTTACCACTATAAACTTCTAATAATGTGCCTATTACAGACTGTACAGCTAATCCTTCATTTAAACACTTACAGATATCAATTTGAGAAAGCTATAATTGCTTAACTCAATCAAAAGGGAGGACATATATCATGTGGGAATAGCAGGATTTAAACATTACTTCATTAATATGACTTGTTCCTCACATTCTACCTAATGTGGCTCAGTGGTTAGCACTGCTGCCTCACAGTGCCAGGGACCTGGGTTCAATTCTACCCTTAGGCAACTGTCTGTGTGGAGTTTGCACATTCTCCCTGTGTCTGTGTGGGTTTCCTGTAGGGTGCTCCAGTTTCCTCCCACAGTCCAGAGATGTGCAAATTCGGTGGATTGGCTGTGCTAAATTGCCCATGATAACCAGGTATGTGCAGGCTAGGTAGATTAGTCATAGGAAATGCAGGGGATAGGGTAGAGGGGTGGGTCTGGGTGGGCTGCTCTTTGGAGGGCTGGTGTGGACTTGAGGGGCCGAATGGCTTGCTTCCACGTTGTAGGGATTCTATGATGATTCTAACACCTTTTATTCAAACACTAGATAGAACACAAACAGTTACATTGGTTTTTGTGATGTTTTCATGATCAAGCAAAAGCAGGTGAAGACACATCAACATTTTGCACCATGCATTTGTACATTTCTGATATAATTGCAAATCAACGCTCTGGTGGTCTCTCTCTCTTCACGTCTGGATGTGTATCAATCATACTGTACAATACAAAGAACTTTATCTTGATTTCTCAATTTGTACACAGAACATGAGTTTCTCAGCACTCTTTTCCTGCGACGACAGAAATATACTTTCAACGGGCCTTTAATTTCACGATGGAGAGCATGTATTTCTGACTGACCACCAGCTTCAAAATTATCTTCCTCAAACACTTCCTAGATAACAGATTCTGTTGTATCAGATAAATAAACCTGCATTAAGGGGGTTTTGCTATTCTTACTCAAGTCATGTTCTACATTTCTAGAGAGATGTGCTACAGTCCTATGAATACATTCAACTTCTTCCCACTGATACATCAAACATGGAACTTCATTTCCACTTCTTTTGCAACATTTTCCAAACATTTGTTTACTCTTTTATTTTCCAACGCATTTTGAGGATGTTTATTCACTGAGCAATGGCTCTGCTTAGTACAGTTGCCTGTAAAACCATAAGAAATAGGACCAGAAGTAAGCCATTCAGCCCATTGAGTCTGCTCCACCTTTCAATAGCTAATCTGATAATCTTCAACTCCACTCTCCTGCCCTTTCCCACTTACCCTTGATTCAGTTACTGACTAAAAATCTGTCTGTCTTAGTCTTGAATATACTTAAGGATTCAATCTCAATAGCCCTTTGTGGTAAAGAATTCCACAGATTCATTATCCTGTGAGGGAAGAATTTCCTCCACAGTTTTAAATTTTTAACCTTTCAATCTGAGATTATACTGTCTAATCCTAGATTCTCTCACAAGGGGAAACAACCTCGCTGCATCTGTCAAGTTCCTATGAAACTTTCATGTTTCAATCAGGTTGCCTCTCATTCTTCATAATTCCAATGAATATAAGTGCAGCCTATCAAACATCTCCTCAGAAAACAGTCCCTCCATATGCAGTATCAGCCTAGTGAACCTTCTCTGGGCTGCCTGCAATGCCAGTTTATCTTTCCTCAGATAAGGGGACCAAAACTGTTCACAGTATTCCAACTATGGTCTAACTAGTACCTTGTATAGTTTTAGCAAAGCCCCTCCCATTTTTAATGCTCCATTCCCTTTGAAATAAAGGCCAATATTCCACTTGTATTCTCCATTACCTGCTGAACTTGAACACTAGCTTTTTGTGATTCAATGATAAGGATTTCCAAATCTTCCTGTTGTATAGCTTTCTGCAATCTTTCTCCATTTAAATAACATCCGGCTCCTCTATTCCTCCAGCCAGAGTGCATAATCTCACATTTTCCCACATCATATTCCATCCACCCTCCCCTAACCTGTCTCTATCCTTTGGCAGATTCTTTGTCTCTACATTCTCAGTAACTCCCTGTCCTCTTGCACAAAGCTCATTAATCAATTGACTTAGCAGACAGGACAGTAACTCTGGGCTTTCTCCCTAACTTATCTTACAAAAGCGTGGACTTTATCCCAGTTAATTATTTGGCAGTTTTGAAATTCTCGGCATCTCTACCTATCTTTTAACTGTTTTTTTTTATTTCTCTACTTTGTACCTAAGATTTTGTACCTAGTTATCTTTGTACCTAGGTATCTTTGTACCTAAGATGGTACAGGGAATAGCGACATTGTATGCATTTCACTATACTCCTGTATCCTGGTACTTGAGTACACGTGACAAAAAGACCTAATTTTAATTCTAATTCTAATCTCCTTCCCACCTATTTTGGTGCCACCCAGAAAACTTAATGATAGTCTATTCACTTTCCTCATCCAAGTCATTAATATAGATTGTTTTTCTTTCAAGAGTTATCTATAGAATCCTTACAAAGTTTTGACCACTTCACATGGGCATTCCATTAATTTTGGAAGTTCTTCTCCATGGCTGCTGGCCACTCCACAGAGTTTCCATTTACTCATCAGCCCCTTATCCTATTCCTTAAAAGTTTCTGTGGCTGCATGTAAACTCTGTTTAGTGCTTCCATTCTCACCTTCCTGGTTCTCCAGATTGCATTCGACTTCGAAACTGTGATTGCTCCTATCAAAAGAAAGTTCCCAAAGCTTGTCAGCCTGGTCTTGTAATCTGACTTGGAGCCGGCTTTTCTGATTCCTCAGCAATCCTTTCTGCCCAAGGCATCTTTCCAGTTACTTCGTGGAGACTTGAAGCTCGTCAGTTTTCAATTGAAGATTCGTTGTAACTGTATTACTTCCATAAGTTTATCATTCAGATGTTTCAAGTCCTCATTCATGTATTTCACTTCTTGTAACTGATGCTATTGCGTTGTCAACAGGTTTGCATTTTTTTTATTATTGATAAGCTCATTTTTCTTGTGTGAAAGTTGGTTTTCGGCATCGGTCAGGTTTTCTTTGGCAGATCCTAATCCCTAATGCAACCTTTGACATTCTTGCCATTTCAACATTTCATGGCTAGCAGTTTTTCTGCTTTCCTGTCTAGCCTCTGGCTAACGAACAATTTAGGGGAACAATCCAGGATACATCTCCTGCAAAGTCTTTGATTCAGCCCATCTCTGATGGGGTCTCCTGAAATTCTTGGAGACGCTAAGAATATCAAACCTGCCAAAACATTACAAAGGATAAAGTTCACCCTTTCGTAAGGCAAGCTAGAGAAAATTCCCAGAGTTACAGTTCTGTCTGCTAAGTCACTTGATAAATGAACATTGTACAAAGGGACAGGTTCATAAATCACAAAGATTCTTTATTAATGTATTCTCTTTCTTCAAACCATCTGGAACAATGTGATGGAAGTTTATAATATGTTATTATCATTATTTGAGAGCTTGAGTTCTAAAGTAAAGGTACAGCAAACTTCGAATGGCACCTTATGAAACAGCACTCTTGTTAAATAGGCAAAAATTATGTGCCTAAAATGCCACAAGTTTACTGTATTATCACAATCTCCACAATGTCCTAGTGGTCAGTTGAGGGTGTGAGTGGGAAGGCTCTCTGCAGGTAAGCTTTATCTCAGGCAAAATTGCATTATTATTTAAGTGATTTATGCTATAAATAAAGTATATCAGTGATGTGTATGCGCCATGCCTTATGTTTCTATTACTTAGTGTGTGTTTTTACATTATTAAGCTGGAGAGGGTCAGAAAAGATTTACCAGGATGTTGCTGGGTGTGGAAGGTTTGAGTTATGAGAAAAGGCTGAATAGGCTGGGACTTTTTTCACTGAAGCGTAGGATGTTGAAGGATGACCTTATAGAAGTTTATAAAATCATGAGGGGTATAGATAGGGTTAATGGTAGTTATCTTTTCCCAGGATGGGGGATGTCATGACTGGGAGGCACAATTTTAAAGTGAGAGGAGAGAGATTTAAAAGAGACATGAGGGGGAAATGTTTTATACAGAGGGTAGTTCACATGGGAAGTGAACCTCCTGAGGAAGTGGAGAATGTGGGTGCAGTTACAACATTTAAAAGACATTTGGATACGTGCATGAATAGGAATGGTTTGGAGGGATATGGGCCAGGAGCAGGCAGGGGGAACTAGCTTAGTTTGGGATTGTGTTTGGCGTGGACTGATCGGGCCAAAGGGTCTGTTTCCATGCTGTACGACTCTGTGACTATGTGAATCTCTTGATCAACTGGAATATTTGATCAACCAATATATTCCCTGTCCTGTAGGTGCCAGTTAATAAAATGTTTGCTGTAATTAGGTTTTTGGTTTTTAGATATGTGGTGACTTTTATAAAGGTTACAAAACCTATTTTTTAAAAAAGCATTTTAAGTCAAAATGACATTTCTAAGACATAATGCAATTTATGCTAAATGACTAGATAAGTTACCAGTGGGACAATTGTTTACTAATGTGTTTAATAAGTTCAGCTTCTTGTGACCCAAAAAGAGACAAATGGAGAGGACAGAGGCTAGAAGTGGGTTGAGTTAAAAATAATCCATACCTGCTGATGTGCTGAGTACAACCAAAAATAATCAAAGCAACTGGAAAATTCCCTGAGATTTTTCCTCAGAGTTTAATGAAAAAGATCAGCATCTGTATGCCTTGGGGAGAGATGGGGAGTATCACACCTGATTAATGTGGACTTGCTTAAAGAAATGTCTGCAACGTCATCAATTAAGTAATAAATTAAACAATGAAGCTATGAGTGATACTTCACTTGGGTTGAGTGTCTGTAAAGAATGTTGCTAGGAAAAAACACTGGGAAAAAGAGTTGAACCTCTCTTTTTGTCGTTTATGAAAAGATCTTTCTGAATTGCTATATATATATTTATTTTTATATTTTCTTTTGTGTAACACATTATGTTGTACTGCTAATAGTACATTGGCAGTCTTATGTGAATATATTTAATGATTGACCAACATGGCAATGAAATTACAAGAAAAGTATACTATATAGTCAATCCAGCCATGTTTCACTCTGGAATCTGATTTATTCAACATTAGCAGAATGGAAAAGCAACGGTCACAGGGATTACATAGTCTGGGGCAGTCAATGTGACTCCAGGATGGTGTGTTGGTATCAGTGTATTTCTTCATTAGTAAGTGGCTGGCAAGTGTAGATGTTCAAAGAGACCTGGGTGCCCTTGTCGATAAGTTACTGAGGGCGAACATGAAGGTGCAGCCAGCTATTAGGAAGGCTAATGGAATGTTAGCCTAGATTGAAGAGGATTTGAATACAGAGTAGTGAAATCTTGTTTCAATACTATCAGAACTCGGTTAGGCCACACCTGGAGTAACGTGTACAGTTTTGGTCTCCTTACCTCAGGAAGGATGTTACTGCCATAGAGGGAGTGCAACAAAGGTTCGCCAGCATTGTCTTGGGATGGCAGGAAACTTACAAAATATTTAAAGAGATGGACAGCGTAAGTGCAGGTAAGAAGTTTCACCTGCCTGGGGGTCTAGAGCCAGTGGGCACCATTTAAAAATAAGACAATGCCACTTATGTCTTTGATGGGGTGAGCTAAAGGCATTGAATGTGTTGAATTGACCATGATTGTATTGAATAGTGGGCAGACTCAGTGGATTGAATGACCTACTCCTGTTCCTATGTTCTTATGTTCCAACACCAGCTGAGAATGCAACAATGCAAGTCATATGATCAATTATCAACAATGACTGATCCACTTCAGTAGCTCTCAAAACATTAAATTATTTACTTTTGTTGTTAGAGGAGCATCTGCCATACCCTAAGCTTGATACATACATTTTCCTCACAACACATATTCCCACTTAGCTTTGCATCATCCACAAATTTCAAAAAGTTTCATTTGGCCCCCACCCCTCAAACCATTGATGTACATTGTTCTCCCTCAGAAACCCAACCTCTATAACTGCCGGAAACCTGATTCACCATGTCGGTGTTAAAGGAAGAACTCTCATGTCTCTCCTGAGCCATCTCCCTCATTCTAGCAGGCTCTGAAGGAACACATTTCAAATGCACCATTGTCACTGTTTCAACACCTTTACTGGTGCTGTCTTTTCCAAACATACCTTAATTATGCCTAGTGTTCCCACCAGTTTACTGCTCTGCACACAACACCCTGGTTTTATTGTAATGAAAACTTACTGGTTTCCTAATGCCATTTATATTCTCCATATTATATTTTTATTGACTGGACCACCTTCTTCTAAACCATATCAGCTAACCTCTTCGTTATCCAAGTCATGCTTCTGCTTTCTTCATCTCTTTGAAAGTTTTCTTTATTTCCTCCCTTCTCATGAGTACAAACAAAAACACTTGCCATTCTCTTTTAAATACAAGTTGTATCATTTCTTTCTCCTTTTCTGTTTCAAACTGCTTCATCTGTGACTGAATTTCAATCAACTCAAGCTGTCTTTTTAAAACCTGCATTAGGTTCTTCTTCTCCTATTTCCCGAAGCTGTGCTATTACATTAACTATCTCTTCTTTCTTAGCCACAACTTTTAACTTTCCTGATGGTGATCTTCGTCTGACCTTGGTAATTTTTAGATTTCACCCTGAGACAAATCCTTTCCCTGTAGAAAGTTTTTGGCCATTTTTGTTTCGATATGTTTAGTAAAATATGGTCAAAATCTTAACCAGCCTTAGTTTAAAAGTGATATTGCTGACTTTAAGTGATATTGCCTTTATAGAATCCCTACAGTGTGGAAGCAGGCCATTTGGCCCATCAAGTCCACACCAACCCTCTGAACAGAGTCCCATCCAAACACCCTATCCCTGCATTTCCCATAGCTAATCCTCCTAGCCTACATGCTATGGGCAATTTAGCATGGCCAATCCTCCTAACCTGCACATCTTTGGACCATGGGAGGAAACTAGAGCACCCGGTGGAAACCCACGCAGACACAGGGAGAATGTGCAAACT
>NC_063350.1:52810560-52810826 GCF_021869965.1 Rhincodon typus
CCCGGTGGAAACCCACGCAGACACAGGGAGAATGTGCAAACTCCACACAGACAGTCACCCGCAACTGGAATCAAACCCGAGTCCCTGCCACTGTGAGGCAGCAGTGCTAACTACTGTGCCACCTTGCCACCCCATGTAGACTATTGTTGACCCTCACACTATGGAATATTGCTGACTCACTGCCTATAGGATATTGTCGACTCACTGCCTGTAGGTAACTGCTGACTCACTGTCTGTAGGATATTGCTGACTCACTACCTGTAGGA
>NC_063350.1:52810836-52850884 GCF_021869965.1 Rhincodon typus
TGCTGACTCACTGTCTGTAGGATATTGCTGACTCACTACCTGTAGGATATTGTCGACTCACTGCCTATAGTATATTGCTGACTCACTGTCTGTAGGATATTGCTGACTCACTGCCTGTAGGTAATTGCTGACTCACTGCCTGCGGGATATTGCTCACTCACTGCTTGTAGGTAATTGCTGACTCACTGTCTATATGATATTGCTGACTCACTGTCTGTAGGATATTGCTGACTCACTGTCTGTAGGATATTGCTGAGTCACTGCCTGTAGGTAATTGCTGACTCACTGCCTATAGGATATTGCTGACTCACTGCCAGTAGGTAATTGCTGACTCACTGCCTATAGGATATTACAAATTCACAAACTGTGGGATTTTGCTAACTTCTATGGGGTGTTGCTTCGCCACTGTCTGTGAAATGTTGTTTCTGAAGAAGGGTCTAGGCCCGAAACGTCAGCTTTCCTCCTCCTTTGATGCTGCCTGGCCTGCTGTGTTTATCCAGCTCTACACCTTGTTATCTCAGATTCTCCAGCATCTGCAGTTCCTACTATCTCTGACTGGGTTATTGTTGACCCAGTCTCCGTGTGAGATTGCTGACTCAGAGCCTGTGGAGTATTGCTGACTCATTGGGATATTGCTGAAGTGCTGACTGTGGGATCTTGCTGACTGTGTGATATTGTTGCATTGCTGAATTTGTGATATTGCCGACTCAATGCTTGTGGGTTACTGTTAAATCTCTAAATGGGTGATATTGCTGACTCACTGTCTGGGATATTGAGGACTCGTTAACTCTGGGAGATTGCTGAATGATCAATGTTTGATAATGCTGATTCATTGTCTCTGACTCACTGAGGCAAATTCAATTGCATGGTATTCAAACCAAGTTGGATAATTGCCTAAGAGGAAATCTTTGTAGGGCTATAGGGTGAAGACTGAGGAGTGGTACTATCTGAGTCGTTCTTACAGAGATATAGCATAAACAGGATGAACTAAATGGCCACCTTCTAATCTGTAGCCACTCTTTGTTTTCATGATCTCAGATTATTTGAAAAACAGAATAGGTCACATAGTGCCTGAAAAGATCAAGGTTGGTTGTGACATTTTGGAGGTAAACCATTTATCTGGACATTTATTTGTCATCATCTTGACAGTTCATATTAATCCATCCCAAACTGGATTGGTTCATGCCCTCCTATTAGTTTTCATTGCCATTTCAAAAACTTATCTCATACTTTGTTCTGATAAAATCCTAACATTGTCTGGCATGATTAATTTTGAATAAATTCCACTGAATCCTTCACAGTTTGTAGAAGTGTTTGCTCAAGAATATTATCTTTGTGTCCAAACTTTGTTCTGCTGTCCATTAAAATCTCCATTATTATCTATGTCTGATAGCTTTCGTTAATCATCTTGCAATATGACCACCAATGGTAGATTCAAACTCAGATCCCACTGTCAAATGGATAATATTCTGGGACGTTGGATTGCTGCCCTATCAGAGAGAGAGAGATCTTCAGAAATACATCTGTTTGGACTGAAACTAGCTCCATATGTTGTTATCATACGTGCCACCTTTCCCACTTTTGTGGTCTGTTCTCTTTCAGTGTAAGATTGGCACAATGTCAATAGGCTAAGGTATTCTGTTTTCATGAAAGCCCACAATCTCAGAATCAGGGAGATGCCACTTCCAATCTCAGGGGGAAAGATGTTGACAATTAAACTTTCCTAAAGTCAAACCTCTCCCCTCAGGTTGGTCACTTGGAGACAGGGTGAGAAACTAGCTGGGTTTCTATGGGTTTCACACGGTTGCATTATGCATCACAGTGTCTACTCTGAGCCACCGTGTATTGGAAATGTCTGACAATGCAGTTTGCAGAGTTTACCAGATTTGATGCCTCAATCTTGAGCTTAGGAATGCTGAAATTGTTTGTGAAATCCTTATGGCCCTGTTACCGCTCAGTTGAAGAGTGGCCACCAGGTGCCTTCAGGGTCTGTGCTGCTCGGATGCGCTCGGTTCTAGATATTTACCCATTCCCAACTGGCGTATGGAGCTGCCTCCTCTCATTGCTCTACCTCCTGTATGACAGAATGATGGGCTGGAAACCAGGTGACCCACTGCAGTGGGCACAGAAATGTCAAACCAGGTAACACAAAGGAGTTTTCTGGCACAGGAACCCATCCCCTTTCGCTGTGGTCAACCAGGTTGCAAGCTGCACTCAGCTGCAGATGGGATGGTGAAAGCAAGGAGCTGCAGGAGAAACGGGTTGAAGATGTCACCCCAACCCCACTATTATCAGACTTTTGAATGGGACCTCTCAAATGTTAATTCTGATCTGTATCTCTGTCTCTCTCTGCACCTTCCCTGTGGCTGTAACACTGTATTCTGCACTCTGTTCTGCTACCCTGATGCATTCGTATGGTACAATCTGCCTGTATAGCACACAAAACAATACATGCCACTGTATCTCAGTAGGTGACAACAACAAATCAATTAATCAAGCTGGAAGATGAATATTCCTTTGTGAAGGATACCACCCCCTCAATAAACAGAACGGGAAAAGGGCAGACGACTAGACCTTAATTAGGCTCAGGAAAATAGGGTTTCAAAGCACCTGTTGACATTTTATAAAATCCATCAAAACAGATGAACTCTGTCTTTTCAATGATTTCCCAGAATGATTTACATTACAGCCTCCAGTCAGCTCTGCTGTCTGACCAGATAGAAATTCAGCATTGCTGTCTTTCTGAAGTGGAGAGAAAGGGCATTCTCCAATGCTGTCTAGTCCCTAGGTCGTCATATAATTACTTTTGGAAAAGATGTGAATAAATATCTCGCTGTCTGCACTCCTGTCACTCTGTGATCTACAATGTGCTGCATTGCAAATGGGCTGATTTGGGGGTTTCGGGTTGTGGTGAGGGGTGGGGAGAGGAGGGTGCATTGTCGGGGTAGAGCAATCTATCCAGCCCATTTGTCTCACACCTCCCTGCTGAGATCACAGCCAAAGTAAATGAATGGTTCACACACAGTCAACTCATTTCCACTTGTCGTGAAATGTTCATCCACGGGTCAGGAGCAAGTGCAGAAAATGGCAATTTATATTTAAAAATGAATATGTGTTCTTGTGATATTTACAGCTTAAAATGATGCCATCAGCTCTAATAAATGTCACCATTACCAGTGCAGTGTAATAATTAAATATTGACTATTTCATGGGACAATCTCACTGTATTATTGCTGGTGAAAAAGAAAAACCAGAAGCTGAAGCAGAACTGAAGGTTGCAAATGAGATTACATTGAGTGACTGGAATGGCCAAGAGGTCACAGCCTTTGATTTGTACCATCACCCCAATCTGTTAACTAAATGCTTCATTTCTCTCTGCAGACGTGCTGACTCGCTTTTGTCAGTGCCCATCACTTAACTTATGTATATCTGTGCCACACATCACAACCTCCTTCCAGTGGCAACCCATTCCAAATTTGCAAAATCCTGTTGACCCGATATAGAATTTTACAGAACTGAAGTAAGCCATTTTAATGTAGCCAAGTGTTTATGATCCACATGAATCTCCTTACCCCACTTCATCAGATCCCTTCTATTCTTTTCTCCCTCAAGCACTAATCTAGTCTTCCTTTGAATGCAAATGAACTGCTGTATCTGCTCCTTGTGCTGGTGAGTACTATATTCTCAATCACCAATTTCTAGGTGAAGGTATTTTCTCTTGAATTCTCTGTTGGATGTATTGATGACCATCTTGTACAGATGGTCCTCAGCTTATGAAGTTTTGTATTGGAGTATCAAGACTGGGCACACAACATTTCCTGTACTTATGAATGGCACCTTTACATTGTCATAGAGTCATACAGCATGGAAACAGACCCTTCGGTCTAATCAGTCCATGCCAACCATAATCCTAAACTAAACTAGTTCCAACTGCCTGTGCTCAGCTCATATTCATCGAAACATTTCTTACTCATGTACTTTTCCAAATGTCTTTTAAACGTTGTAACTGTACCCACATCCACCACTTCCTCTGGAAGTTCATTCCACATACGAACCATTACCTGTCTAAAAAAGTTGTTCCTCATGTCCTTTTTAAATCTTTCTCCTCTCACCTTAAAAATATGTTCCCTAGTCTTAAAATCCCTCAGCCTAGGGACACCTGCCATTGACCTTATCAATACTACACATGATTTTTTAAACCTCCATAAGGCCACTCCTCAACCTCCTACACTCCAGTGAAAACTCTCAGCCTATGCATCCCCTTCCTATAACTCAAACCTTCCAGTCCTGACAACATCCGGGTAAATTTCTTCTGAACCTTCTCCATCTTCATAATGTCCTTCCAATAACAGGGCAACCAGAACTGGACACGATATTCCAGGAGAGGCCTCCCCAACGCCCAGGCGTTCTGACTCGCATACAAATCAACTTGGGAACAGACTCCAGAATGCAGCCCCAGGATCGCCAGTAGTGATGACCTGCAATGTCAGAATCTGCGCAAGTGGAAACATCATTGTTGATTTTCAAAAAGGAAGCAACTCAATCCCCCGTTCTGAAGAAGAGTCACCGGACTCAAAACGTTAACTCTGCTTTCTCCCCACAGCTGTTGCCAGGCCTGTCTATTTTCAATCCAATCTGTCTCTGTCAGGATCTGGGACACTAGTTGTGACCTTTCGATGTGCCAGTCCGTTTGGATCTCTACATAAGGTTTTATTCAAACAAAAGTATGCAGGTATGTTTTCTTGTACTTTCCAATCAACCTGTTCAGAACTGTTCTGACACACCTCTAGAACTTGTATTCCTTGTGATAAGGTGGGCTCTGAGTTCAGTTAGTGGCTAATTGCTGTGAGAACCTGCTTCTAATTGTCAGCTGCTTAGATTATCTCGACAGTCAGGAAATAGAGATAAAATAGAGATAGAGATAAAAATAAAAACAGAAACGGCTTAATTGTATTCCCTTTTTAAAAGATTGTTCACTTGTGATTTAATCATATTCAATTGGGGATAATTTGTCACGACCTATCCATTAGGTTGCTGTTGGGATTGGGTGTGAAACTAGCTTTACAACTGGTTTTACCTTGGAAGTGAGTAGAGATTGGTGGCACGGTGGCTCAGTGGTTAGCACCGCTGCCTTACAATCCAAGGGACCTGGATTCAATTCCACTCTTGGGTAACTGTCTGTGTGGAATTTGCCCATTCTCCCTGTGTCTGCATTGGTTTCCTCCTACAGTCCAAAGATATGCAGGTTAGGTGGATTGGCCATGGTAAATTGCTCATAGTGTCGAGGGATGTGTAGGCTAGATGGGTTAGCCATGGGAAATGCAGGGATTTGGGCGGGATGCTCTTCAGAGGGTCAGTGTGGACTTGATGGGCTGAATGGCCTGCTTCCACACTGTAGGGATCCAAATGAGAATAATCTTTGGCCAGTCTGTAAAACCACTATTCCCTGCTGCCCCCTCGTTCTCTCCTGCCAGGAGAGTTAGGTTGAAATTGAGATCGAATGTATGGCACAGGGGTTGGTACTTAATGGGGGAAGGCATCAGCTGGTGAGCTGACGAGAGCCCAGCTCCCTTCTGGGAAGGTCTACCATGTTGGTTATGATCAGATATTGAACTGGGAAGTGGTGGTCCTGACAATCAGAGGCTGGCGGCTCCACTGAAAGACAGTGCCATTGGAGTAGGCAGTGGTGGCTGTTGGTACTGCACCCACCCGAGCTTGTGGTTTGCTGAGGGGAGTGAAGGAGGTAGGTGAGGGTGGGTCACAAGATGGGGGTGAATTGGAAGAGGTTGCAAGGAGGGGTTCAACAAGAAAAGGGAGGGCTGGATCTCAGCATGCCCCTCCTTTCTGGGAAGGCGATGGGCTGGTGGCATTATTGCTAGACTATTAATCCAGAAACTCAGCTAACACTCTGGGGAAACACGGTGTAGAGCTGGATGAACACAGCAGGCCAAGCAGCATCAGAGGAGCAGGAAAGCTTTTCTGCTCCTCTGATGCTGCTTGGCCTGCTGTGTTCATCTAGCTCTACACTGTGTTATCTCAGATTCTCCAGCATCGGCAGTTCCTACTATCTCTGTAACACTCTGGGGACCCTGGTTTAAATCCTGCTGCAGCAGATGATGGAATTTGTATTCCATGTAAAGGAATCTGAAATTAAGGGTCCAATGATGACCACGAAACTGTTACCCATTATTGGAAAAACCCATCTGGTTCACTAATGTCCTTTAGGGAAGGAAACCGCCATCCTTCTACGATCTGACCTACATGTGACTCCAGACCCACAGCAATGTGTTTCACTCTTAAGTGCCCTCTGGGCAATTAGGGATGGGCAATAAATGCTGGCCTTGCCAGCGACACTCTCATCCTGATGATAACTCATTCAAATAGAGACTGGGCGCCTTTGAACAAGGGATCCTCCCTAGGAGCCCATAAGCAACCACATCAGTGCCTGGTTTTCAGCCTGTAGTCCCAGGCTCAGTCTCCTGCCCACTACTGGGTGAAGTCAATGGCAGTGGGGGAGCGGAGAGGAGGCAAGACCCTTAAAAAAGCTATTACTTGCCCCAAATGCACATTTGAAACATAAACTACGTACTCAAATCCATAGAGAAATATGTACAGTGAAATCTCCACATAATCCTGCAAAATCCATTGGAGTAGAACTGATGCTCCAATATCAGGGTCAGTTCAATGTCCCCATGGGGGGTAGTGTCAATCTGCCTCCCTGAAAAAAAAATACAGCACCCTCACCGATTCCTGGGAATGTATTTCCCAAGATGGGGAAGCATCTGTCAAGGTGCCAACTGCGTCGAGGTTACCCGACAGGCCTGGATGGAAACCAAAATCAAACAACGTGTAAAAACACAAGATCCCATCCACCCACCTCTTCAAATACCCATCTGAGGCAATGTGTCAGCTCCAGCACTGAACTGTTCAGTACTGGTCTGCAGGCTGGAAGCAAGTCTCCAGGGACTGCACGAGAAGGAGAGGTTAAGTGGACATTAATTTCCCATTTAAGGGAATTAACTGGTGACAGGGTCAAAGGGTTCCATTGATTAAAACCGACCAGAGACAGGAAAGGGTAGTGACCCAATATCTATCCAGCACCAAACTCACCACTGGAGAGGACTTTAACTTCTGCCACTGAACAGCACTGTATAAAGTGTAACAAGTGCATTAGTAAATTGCTTTCATGGATTGTTAAGAGAAAAAGACTTGCATTTATGAAGCTATTGAAGGGAGCTTTCTCTATCACATTAAAAGAAGCAATGAGTAAATCAACTTTGCTTTTAGAAATCTTGCAGCATGATTAAGATCTGTGGGGACTCTCTATTCAGCCTCACACTCTCACTGATTATAAACTGTCTGAACATGCTTTCTCAGTGAACACTCACAGAGTGTGGACTATAACGCCCTTTCACACAAAGTCACAAGAAGTCCCAGGTGGAATGAGCTAATGTTGTGATGCAGCATGAATCTCTGATCTGGGTTCTGAAGCTCTGAGGAAGGGTCACTGGACCCAAAATGTTAACTTGGATTTCTCTCCATAGATGCTACCAGACCTGCTGAGCTTTTCCGGCAATTTCTGTTTTTGTTTCTAGTTTACAGCATCTGCAGTTCTTTCGGTTTTTATTTAGTGCAAAAGATAAGGCTGAAGCATTTGTAGACATATCCAGCCAGAAATGCAGCTGCCAGTGTTCAGCCAATTCCGACAAAGGCGATGGGCCCCAACAAATTCCAGCAATAATACTGAAGACTTGTGCTCCCTAGCCAAGCTATTCTATTGTAGCTACACCACTGGCATCTCCCTATCAAGGTGGGAAATTGCCCGGGTATGTCTTGTACACAAAAAGCAGGACAAACCCAACCCAGCTAATTCCTGCCCCATCAGACAGGTTCCCTTGACTGACCAATCCCCATCCTAACTCCCCACCTACACTCACCTTTACTGGCTCCATCCCTGCCTCCTTGACCTGACCGTCTCGTCTCCACCTATCTGCTCCTTTATCCACCTTCCGTCCATCTCCCTTCCATCCATCTCCCCCACTCTCTCTATTCCAGAGTCCCCTTCCCCTCCCCCATTTCTGATGAAGGGTCTAGGCCCGAAACGTCAGCCTTTTTGCTCCTATGATGCTGCTTGGCCTGCTGTATTCATCCAGCCCTGCACCTTGTTGTCTCGGATTCTCCAGCATCTGCAGTTCCTACTATCTCATATACAGGGAATAATACTCTGAAGATCAAAAGTGCAGATTTTAATGGCGCAAGTTGCAAACCTCTTTGGTATTTTAGCTACATAGCAGTGTCATGAACTCAAGGGGGTTTTCTTTTTGGAAATAGGAGCGATTAGCTGGGCAGCTTGTTCTTAGCAGGCTTTCCTCCAACTCATTCCTGAAAACAGCTATGTGATTTCTAGCAAGTCTTGTCGAAGAAACTACTCAGGCATTAACACTAAACTTGAAATAAATCAAATTTCGACAATCCTTCAACACTTAAGCCCTCAAGAAAATATTAATATGAAGCATTTTTTTGCGTCCATTTGTAGAAATGTTGGTGAATGGGGAATTGGAGCTGTGTTGGTTGCCTGCACCACTTCCTCTTGTTCATCCTCAGCTGGCAGCTCTTTAGCTGGTGGCAAGGCCTGTGCCCTCAGGATGGTGACTCTGGATGCAGCTGACAATTGAGAAGCCTGATAGCTGCTCTGTTGAGCATTGCAGGGTTCCATTTGTTGCTTGCTGCCCACTCATGGCTGAGTAATACATCATGTCATCAAAGGATACACCCTAGCACTCTGTAGCCATCCTCTGGTTTCTTTTACTGGTTCGATCAGAGACGGAACAGCAGACAGCTGCAGAGACAACACCAGGAGAGAGTTTCCACTGAACTGTCTAATCATCCTGAGTGTGGCCAGATACCAAATGGCCAGGGAATCCCATTCAGAGAAAATTAGCAAGGCAATGACCTGTATGTCGCACTCGGTTAAATGTAGCCTTGATATCAAGGTCTGTCACTCCCACCCCACCTTTAGAATTCAGATCTTTTGTCCATGCTTGAACTAAGGCTGTAATGAAGTCAAAAGCTGAGTGGCGCTGGCAGAACTAAAACTAGGCATCACCTTCCATCGCTTTACTGACGATCAAGAGTAGACTGATGGGGCGGTAATTGGCCAGGTTGGATTTGTCCTGCTTTGTGTGTACAGGACATAGCTGGGCAATTTTCCACATTGTCGGGTAGACATAGCTATATTAGGAAACCCTGGCTAGGGGAGAATCAAGTTCAAGAGTGTAAGTCTTCAGTACTATTGCCAGAATGTGATCAAGGACCATAGACTTTACCGTTACCAGTACCTTCTTAATATCATGTGGAGTGAATGAAATTGGTTGAAGACTGGAATCTGTGATTTTGGGCGCCCCCAGAGGAGGCTGAGATGGGTCATCCACTGTTCTAAAGAAAAGTCACACTGGACCAAAACATTAACTCAGTTTTTCTCTCTTCATAGGTACTGCCACTTCTACTGAGCTCCTCCAGCTTTTTCTGTCTGTTTTAGAATATTATTTCCAGCCTGCCTTCCCTCATTCCCCTGCTCAGCAGCATCACTTCCTGTTGTTATCCAGACTTCTTCAGCCTCACTTCCTGCTGCCATTCTCCACGCTCCTCCAATCACTGGCTTCTTCGGTCCCATGTTTGCCGCTGATAGGTTCATACTGAGCCTATCAGCCACAAGTAGGGGAGAGAACCAGCCTGTGATTGGAGGAACTGTTCCTCACGCAAATTTCACTTACAGTGAAGTGGAGGGAAGGGCTTGACTTTCCTCTGATTAAGTGTCTCTGTGGGTGAAATTTCCAGGGTGTTATAGGAATTTTCAGAGGAGCATTCCACTATACAAATACATAAATATTAAAAGGAATATTTTTTATACTGTATTTCTCACAACTGCTGGATACCTCAAACCCTGTACAACTCGTAAACAAAGCTTTTCGTTGTATTCTGGTACACGTGTTAATAAAATCAATCAATCAATCAACTTTACAGCCAATGCAGTGTCGCCACTGTTCTAGAAACAGCCATTTTCCACACAGCAAACTCCCCCAGATCCCAAAATCTCCCCTCCCCCTACCGCATCCCAAAACCAGCCCAGCTCATCCCCGCCTCCCTAACCTGTCCTTCCTCCCACCTATCCCCTCTTCCCACCTCAAGCCCCACCCCCATCTCCTACCTACTAACCTCATCCCGCCCCCTTGACCTGTCTGTTCTCCCTGGACTGACCTATCTCCTCCCTACCTCCCCACCTACACTCACCTTTACTGGCCCCATCCCGGCCTCTTTGACCTGCCTGTCCCCTCTCCACCTATCTTCTCCTCTATCCATCTTCTATCTGCCTTCCCCTCTTTCCGTATTTATTTCAGATCCCCATTCCCCTCCCCCATTTCTGAAGAAGGGTCTAGGCCTGAAACGTCAGCCTTCCAGCTCCTCTGATGCTGCTTGGCCTGCTGTGTTCATCCAGCTCTACACCTTGTTATCTCAGATTCTCTAGCATCTGCAGTTCCTACTAACTCCCCCAGATACCGATCTTTCATTAAAACCTAAAGAACTGTGGATGCTGTAAATCAGGAACAAAAACAGAAATTGCTGGAAAAGCTCAGCAGGTCTGGCAGTATCTGTGAAGAAAAAGATCAGAGTTAACGTTTCGGGTCCGGTGACCCTTCCTCAGAATGTCTGCTTTTGTTACCAATTTTTTGTTGTATGGTTTGATGC
Organism: Rhincodon typus; assembly: GCF_021869965.1. Classification (NCBI taxonomy): domain Eukaryota; kingdom Metazoa; phylum Chordata; class Chondrichthyes; order Orectolobiformes; family Rhincodontidae; genus Rhincodon; species Rhincodon typus. The sequence continues at coordinate 52,821,583 of NC_063350.1, forward strand.
TGCACAATGCACCTGGGTTTAAGACAGACTGGTTGAAGGGAAGGCAAAGGCAAAAATTGCCTTTAGGCTTAGACTTGAAAGTAATGCAATATATTATACAGTAATACTGAATGCAGCTTTACATAGTGATCACAGTTATACTAAGTAAAAGCCGAAAGAATTGCGGATGCTGTAAATCAGAAACAAAAATAGAAATTGCTAGAAAAGCTCAGCAGGTCTGGCAGCAATGGTGGAGAGAAATCAGAGTTAACATTTTGGGTCGAGTGACCCTTACTCAGAACCTTTTGATTTATAGTTATGTTAGGTAAGCACTAATTTGTCTTCTTTGTATGCTTGTGTCTATGTTCTCTCAGTCTTTCCAGTCTATTGAGTATGGTCTGGTGTAGTTGTGTGATCTGTTCTAACTCCATTCACATTGTGCTATTTCTGCTCACTGATGGACAGTGCCGTTACATCATCACAATGTTGCTCCAGGGTCCTGAAGGTCTTGCACAACAACATTAACCAGATAATCTGCTTTTGCGATGTTAATTCATGGATGAATATAGGTAGGATACCAGTTTCTTTCAACCTGTACCCTGGGATCTCCACTCTTTTAAACGAGAGCTATTAACAGGTAAAAACCAAGATGCCCGGACACTGCCCTCATTAGACACTCCTGGAATAGGGACAGCACCAGGTGAAATATAGAGTAAAGCCTACTCTACTCTTTTGAAACAGAAAATAAATCTTTCTCAACTTGGTTAAACAAAAATAAAGACCCTATTGCTCTGGGAAAAAGCAAAAACAAAGAAGCAAGCAAAAAAATGGGTCTCCCTCGACTCCATCCCCATCAACTTCTTTTGGGGCAGGGACCATGAGGGGCCGAAATGAAATAAACCCAAGGGGAACAAATAAACAAATAAATAAATCCCCACTGCTCCATATCCAACGAACGCTCCTGGGACAGGAACAACAACCCTGGGGTCTCCACACCGATCTGAGGATCAGACAGCTGGAAGGCAACACCCCCAGATAGCGCAACATTCCCAAAGTTCTACACTGGAATGTCAACTTTCATTCTCCATCTTGAGGCAAGAGTACTAACTGAGCCGTAGCTCACACTCCACAATTTGTGTTGTATTTACATCCAATAAAATCTTTTCAATTCAGGACAGTGACATTGTATTCCTTTCGTAATCGGATCTTTGCCATATTGTAGTCTTAGGTATCCTAGCTGTATCAATGCAGTCCAGGGCTTGTGCAAAATGTTGGACTGTTTGAACTGGGAATGAAGTTCAGTATATCCTGAAACAAAACCCTTTCTGGAATAGTTCAAAGGTTAGATTCATGTAGTAAGGAGATGGCTTAAGCTCAGTTGGTGGATGTTTGAGGGAAAGTTACTTTTATTATACAGTGGAATATTCCAGAATAGGGGAAGATTGATTCTGAATGGCATCAGAGACAATGATTAAATTCCTCCAATAGTACACTGGCTAACTGTCTTGATCCATTCAAATTGACACAATGGTCAAAAACAAAGTCTTTACTTCCTCAGGAGGCTAAGGAAATTCGGCATGTTCATAAAGATGCTTACTAATTTTTATAGATGCCCCATAGAAAGCATCCTGTCTGGATATATCACAATGTGGTATTCACTGCTCTTCCCAACACCGCAAGAAACTACAGAGCTGTGAACACAGCCCAGTCTATCACACAAACCAGCCTTCCATCCATTGATTCCATCTACACTTCCCACTGCCTCAGGAAAGCAACCAAAATCATCAAAGACCCCTCCTACCCTGCTTATTCTCCCTCCCACCTTCTTCTGTTGGCAGAAAATATAAAAGTTTGAATACATGTACAAATAGATTCAAGAACACTTTCTTCTCTGCTGTTATCAGACTTCTGAATGAACCTCTTTAATGTTAATGTTGATCTCTCTCTGTACCTTCTTGGTGGCCATGACATTGTATCCTGCACTCTGTTGCGTTATCCTGATGCATTGTATAGTATGATCTGCCTGTAAAGCATGTAAGACAATACTTTTCACTGTACCTCAGTACATGTGACAGTAATAAATCAAATACAACCAAACCAAGTTTGTGAAGAATTTCCTTTGTGCACTTTCTGAATCCTGTTGTTAGCATATCGATCTTAGGCGGTTAATAGCTGTGCTAACTTAACATAAGAACATAAGAACTAGGAGCAGGAGTAGGCCATCTGGCCCCTCGAGCCTGCCCCTCCATTTAATAAGATCATGGCTGATCTTTTTGAGACTCAGCTCCACTTACCCACCCACTCACCATAACCCTTAATTTCTTTACTGTTCAAAAATTTATCTAGCCTTGCCTTAAAAACATTCAGCGAGGTAGCTTCAACCGCTTCACTGGGCAGGGAATTCCACAGATTCACAACCCTTTGGGTGAAGAAGTTCCTCCCTAACACACAAATTAATTTCTGGTAATCAGTGTGCTGCCCAAGGACTTTAATCCCTCGGGTAATTTTCTGCAGAGAAATAAAGTGGATTGAAATGGTCAAAAGACTGAATTTCTAGAACCGTTTCCTGGGGAGAACAATGGATGGTGCACTGAGCCTGATGTTTTCCTGGGATGGTTACTGACTCTGTTACGTGGACTCAGATTGAAGTGGGCTTATTTACCAACAATTCCAAAGTTAGCTCAACAGGTGTGGCTCCAGGGATGGGATCAATGGGAGCATCTTTGTTGCCATTTTGGATTTGTCCCTCAGATTCCTTTGGGGAAGATCTAATCACAGACCTGAGCATTTACCAGAGTGCTGTACGTTTGCCTCCCTCTAACCCTCTGTCTGGTTGTTGCTGGATGATTGTCCCGATTGCCTGGAATCCCTTCTCTTGCCCAGTTCTTTCCCAGTAAACTATTTAATTCCCGTCAGGAGTCCATCGGTGTTAGTAGAAGGGGGAAGGGTGAGGAATCACTAAATAAGAAGCTACAACTACCTGAAAGACCTCATGAAGTTCAACATGGGAAAGAAAAATGCTTCCAATGGACATGGGAACTTTTCCATTTATGTTTTGGAATTAATCTCTCAATCTAATGTGGATCTTAACACTATCGCCCCTCTTCCATGTCTTTCAACGCTCTTGCCAATAGCAAATCTTGCAATCTCAGTTTGGAAATTGTCATTGGACCCATGAGCTGAAGGACCTTTTTGGGGAAACAGTTCCAAATTTCCACTGCCTTTTGTGTGAGAAAGTCTGTCCAAGTCCATGCAGAATAGCCTGGCTCTGATTGTACGATTACACTCCATTATTCTGCTCTACTCCACTAGAGGAAATAGTCTCCATCCAGCTACCCCATCAAATCCATTCATCAAACTCCTCTCTTTTCTTATTTATCCAAAAGCTTTCAAGTACAACTGAATGATATTTTCCATCAACAAATCACTCCGTTACTTATCACCTTTATCCATCACCACTAAATTACTTGTGTGTCCAATTAATGACCCCATCAGGGCCAGCGCAAAGACACAGAAAGTAGGGAGAGAGGGAGGGGATTGATTGATTAATCATGAATTCAATGCCACAATTACAGAACTCATTAATCTTTTACAAGTAATGGAAGACAAGTCAATTTATGCAAACAGAATTTGACTCGTTTAACTTCAATATTCTTGCCTTTCAATGTTCAGCAACATACTTATTCTCACTCGCCTCAGGTGGCTTTACCAAATAGTCATACTTTCTATTTGCCATCACCCTGTAGCAGAATGATAAAATAAAGATACACAGAATGGATATGCCCCCAAATGAGTAATTGAACAGCTACAACCAGTCCCACTCAGCGCAAGCAACAGCAGAGTGTAATTCTGGTAGACAGCGGTAACCAACAGAAGAGCTGCACCCAAACTTTCTGAGGAAGAGATATGCAATAAGTTAAGAGGCTTTAAGACTACTTACTGCAAAAAGTGGACATCCTGCAGTGTTGAGAAAGAACTCATTGGGTACTGAATGCCCTCAGAAATGAATCAATGGACAGCTAGGAGGTTTCATAGGAGTGTGAACATACAAATAGAGTTTAAAAGGGTGACAGATCTGAATAGCGGAATTGCTGACCTATGGAAATGTTATAGCACAGAAGGAGGCCACGCAGCCCACCATGTCTGTACTGGTTGAATAAACTAATTGAAATGCCATTTCTCAGTACCTGGCTCATGACCTTGCGGGTTACAGCTCTTCGGGTGCAGGTCCAGGTTTCTTTTTTCATGTGCTTGTGGTTTCCACCTCCAGCCCCCATCTGGGCAGTGAATTCTCGAAAGCCACTACCCTCCGGCTGAGTAAAGGGTTTCCTCCTGTCCTTTCTAATCCACCTATCCATCATCTTAAATTGGGCTCCCTGGCTATTGACAGGCCCTTTCTGTCCACTCCATCCAAGCCCCTCATTATTTCATACACCTTGAGTCAGCTAGTGACAAGCCTATTAGACTAAAACCAAAAATGGGTATAAACTGGAACTGTACAGTGTAGGTTATCTGAATGATTATAACTGAGACTAATACAATGGGAGTGTGAAAACAGAACCTGAACTGATACACATGGCCCTGGCTGTTTCAAGACACCTTTTACCTGTAATGCTTTAAGCACCAAGCCCACGTTATTGGATATAGAGGGGAGCAGTAAAGGTGCAAGGAGATGATACACTAACTGTGCTTTCTAAGGCTCACATCGAGAGCTCAAAGCTTCACATCCCTGCACTCAAGAATGGCCCTTATTGGTGAATGAAGCCACTTCATTTCAATTTTATTCTGGCACAGTTTAAATGGCAAACTCTGATTCCACCTGAGGCTGACAGACAGTGAGGAGCTCTTGTTCCAGGTTTTTTATCAAAGGACTGAAAGTTAATTGCAGGATTTCACTGTTTGAGGCCAAATAAAAGAGAAAGAATTACCTCTCCAAAAGCAACAAGTTCACTCCAATATTGGGTCAATATTGGGCAAGCAGACCTATCCCTCCAAATCAGTTACCATCCCACCATCTGGGCAAATTCTAACAAACAATTAGGAAGGTAAATGGAAAGTGGGCATTTATTGGAAGGGATTTGGAGTATAAAAGCAGGATAGCCTTGTTACATCTATACAGTGTGTTGATGAGCCTATAACTGGAGCACTGTGATGGCCTAGTGGTATTACTGCTGGACTGTTAATCCAGTAGCCCACATGACGCTCTGGGAGCCCGGGTTCAAGTCCTACCACAGCAGATGGTGGAATTTGAATTCAACAAATACCTGGAATTAAAAATCTAATGATAACCATGAATCCATTGCTGAGTGTTGGAGATAGAAACCCCTCTGGTTCACTAATGCCCTTTAGGGAAGGAAACTGCTATCTTTACCTGGTCTGGCCTACGTGATTCCAGACCCACAGCAATGTGGTTAACTCTTAACTGCCCTCTGGGCAATTAGGGATGGGCAATAAATGCTGCCTAGCCAATGACACCCTCATCCTGTGAATGAATTAAATAAAAGATTTGATCTTTTTGTATAAGGACTCTTGGAGGCAGCAGGTTTGTTCAGCTGAGATGAAGAGGTTATCTTATACAGAAAGGTCAAGCTGGTTGGGTTTTGACTTGTTGAAAGTTATAAGATTGAAAGTTGATCTTATTGAGTAAAACAAAACCCCAAAAGACCTGCAGATGCTGGAAATCTGAAACAAAAACAGAAATTGCTGGAGACTGTCAGGCAGTCAGGCAGTGTAGAGAAATCAGAGTTAATGTTTCGAGTCCAGTAACCCTTCCTTGGGAGATTTTTCTGCTTGGGGGGATATCCTATAACAAGATGGCATAGTTTCAAAATAAGGAGTCTCTGAATTTGGATGGAGATGAGGAGGACCTCCTTCTCTCAGTGGGTCATTAATCGTTGGAATCCTCTTCCTGAGAGTGCAATGAAGGTTGGTCAGTGACTCTATTCAACGCTGGGAGAGATAGACTTTTGAACAATAGGAGTGTCAAGGGATGGTGGAGCAGGCCAGTGTAACATTAGACATATCATTCTGCTCCTCAAGGTAACAGCCATGGTTTTTCAGCATCAGAGGAGCAGGAATGTTGATGTTTCGGGTTGGGATCCTTTTTCAGAAATGTCTGACTCGAAACGTCAGCTTTCCTTCTCCTCTGATGCTGCCTGGCCTGCTGTATTCATCCAGCTCCGCACTGTGTTATCTCTGACTCAAGCATCTGCAGTTATTGCTATCTCTGAGCCTTGGTTTTGTTACCTTTTATGTAGATCAGGATGTTGGAACAGAATAGAACATTCAGTGCCTTGAGTCTGTTCTCCCGTTGTTTGATTTGATTCGATTTGATTTATTACTGTCATGTGTACTGAGACACAGTGAAAAGTGTTGTCTTACATGCTTTACAGGCACATCATACTGTACAGTGCATCAGGGTAACAGAACAAAGGGTAGGATACAATGTTAAAGCTAGCAAGAAGGTGCAGAGAGAGACCAACATTAACATTAAAGAGTTCTATTCAAAAGACTGATAGCAGTGGGGGACAAGCTGTTCTTGAATCTGTTTGCGCGTGTGTACAAACTCTTATACCTTTGACCAACGGAAGAGCGTGGAAGAGATTATAACCGTGGTTGATGATGTTGGTTGCTTTCCCGAGGCAGCAGGAAGTATTGTTGGTGTCGGGAGTCGAGTCTGTGTGATGGTCTGAGCTGTGTTCACAACTCTCTGTAGTTTCTTTAGGTCTTGGGAAAAGCAGTTGCCATACCACGCTGTGATGCATCCAGATAGGATGCTTTCTGTGGTGTGTCTATAAGTTTGATCATGATTGTCTGTATTCACTCCTGAACTGGCTCAAGCTCTAATTTTGAAGTTACGGCCTTTTATCCCTCTTTATCTGAATTTCTTGGCATTTCCCCTGTAAACTCTTGTTATTATCTAAACACCCATGATTGGATTATTGTTGAAACTTTAAAACTCAAGGAAGCAAGACAAAGTTGTACAACCCATCTTCATAACGTAACCCAATAGTAACTGGTATTATAACAAAGGCTCAAAACAAAGTCCTGCAGTTGCTAGAAATCTGAAGAAAATGTAGAAAATGCTGGAGAAACTCAGTAGAGAGCGTGGGGAGAGAGAGGAAATCCTTCAACTCTGAAAAAGAATTGTACCGGACTTGAAATGCCTACTGCGTTTTTCTCTCTCCACAGATTCATTAGTGAATCTATCGGCAGTAAATGTAGCAGAGAGACAATCTCTAATTGGAGAATCATTGGTCAGGGTAAGAAGGGGACAGAACAAATGCAAGTGAGCAAACAAGGGAGGCTTTCTGCTTCTTGGGTAGCTAAGACTGGATGGCTGGGATGGGGCAGTATCTACTGGGGTGGAAGAAAGACACTGCAAGATGGGGAGATGGAGGCTTCAAGAAGGGAGAGAACAGTTCTAAATCTGTCAACGAAGGAGCTAACAAAGAGCCAGGAAGGCTTGACATCACTGGGTTAATGAATTCCTTATGAATGAATGCAGAATCTCTAGCTTAAGTGTACGTATGTTGCGAACTACTATATGCAAAAAAGCAATGGTTGCCATTGAAAGGAATACCGTGGCAGATGGAGGGGTAAGTGTGGTAACTGTTTGCTTAAGATCTTCCAGGTTTTAGCACGCATCATGCAAATGCATTAACAATAAGTCCACCAGCCTGTGGAAGTTGTATTTAAGGGTGATCCCTTTTTGTGCGTCACAGTGAGTATCAATTATTTTGAAAAACACTTCTGAGAGTCATTGTTGATGAATACTTTTAATTCCGTTTTCGTATGAATCTGACTAACCCATGACATTGGCTCAAATACAGAACGGCATGTTACGATGTGACTGTGTCAGCTAATAAATAGGTTAGTGAGGATGAAAAAGGAGCCCATGAAAACTAAAAAGGAGCCTGTGAAAATCAGAAGTAATTTTAAGACAGTCTCAGGAGGAGACCTAAGACAATATATATATTGTGGCTTGCTTCTGCTCCCCAGTGCACTGCTATTCCTGTTACAAAACCATGGACCATTATCACTCAATGTACCCTTAATAGAGTTTGTATTGTTGATACTGTCTTTCTATGTTCAACCTTTGTATATGCAGTACAATATTAATGCCACATGCATTTGCTTTCCTCTGTATGTTTAATTAACTGTCGTTGATTGGACTGATCATTCCTTTTGATTTTGACGCTCGCTTTGCCATTTGTTTTGTGGCACGCATCGTCCCTAATCTCCCTTGCACTCTCACCTTTTCCTGACCTTCCTTTCTGCTCTAATCCCTCCTCCCCATTTTTCTCCACAGTACAAATCCCCGCACTATTCCACCTCTCTCTTCAGTTCTGAAGAAGCTTCATATTGGACTCGAAATGTCAACTCTGTTTCTCTCTCTGCAGATGCTGAGTTTCTCCAGCACTTTCTGCTTATATTATTGATGTGGCTGATGATGACTTTACCTGCAGCCAAAGTATTAGTGGTTGGTTGTTAGTTAGATCCCTGAAGATTCCTCACTCAGTGTGGCACGGTAGCTCAGTTTTTAGCACTGCTGCCTCACAGCGCCAGGGACCCGGGTTCGATCCCACCCTCGGGCGACTGTCTGTGTAGAGTTTGCACATTCTCCCCGTGTCTGTGTGGGTTTCCTCCGGTTTCCTCCCACAGTCCAAAGATGTGCTAAATTGCCCATAATGCCCAGGGATATGCAGGCTCGATGGATTAATCATGGGAAATGCAGGATTACAAGTCTGTTCTGCAGTTAGGTTAGATCTATGACTGTCTATATTCACTCCTGAACTGGCTTGAGCTCTAACTTTGAAGTTATGCATCTTTATCTTAATTTCTTGGCATCAGAGAAAATCACAATGCCCCAGGTTGCTCTCTGCCACAGTTGAATGTGACAGGTCAAGGAGACCTGATACTTTGGGATTTACCTATTTCGATATTCACCCTCCTCCTTAATTGATCCCCGTGCTGCTCCCCATGAAGAAATCATGCAGCGAAAATGATGCTCACATTGCATGCAGGACACTGATGGGCTTATTAGGTTTCAGCTTGCGAGCCAGGGACAGGTGAAAAATATATGTCGTGCACCCAGTGTGGGTGAGCTGTCAGGTGTGTCAGTGTGATTCATTCTGAAGTGTAATTTGAGACAGCATCATCATCTACGAGTTTTTAATGATATTCCTTCCGCAGAAATTTGTCATTTCTGCAATATGTGTGGTTTAACCATGAAAGCAGGGGAGAAACATTAAATCTCATTTCTATTGATCAATGAGACACACAATTGTTCCGTTGAGAAGCTAAGAAAAATGGCATAATTTCTGGGCCCTGGTGGGATAGTACTTTACGGTCCAGGCCATTTTTCTTTGCAGACATTTCAGGAGCTAAGAACAGAAGCCGCTGAAGCAGGGCCAAGGCTGCGAATTGATGTGGAATTGAGTTAAAACGATGCAGTCTGGAGCTGGGTACTTGGCTTTATCACTAAGTCATCATCCCACCCCTCACAACTGCGAGATTTCAGAGGACAGCCTTGCCATTTGAAGCACCGGATTACAAATTCTGATGGAATCTGTGCCCTAAGACCCCTCCCCCGACGCTGAATCCACAGGGAACACAAATTCGAAGACTGTACGGAATCCTCCTGGTCCCATCTCCCTGGAATTGGAAGCAAACTGTGAAAACGTTGTGTGTTGGCTGCAACGATGCATTCCCAGTTCCGAGCTTGCACCAATTCAACTAGGTCAATCAGCTCTAGTAGCAAATTGGTGAGGTTGCTGGAACCTCCTAGCATTGAAGTTGTAAGAGTTAAGCAAACCGTATACATTATTCCCTGTAATAAAGTGATATCAGCACAAGGGAAGATACTAGCCAGTGAGCAGCTGGTGAGTGTTTAAGTATTGAATGTATTTGTGTTAATTCAAGTAATAGTCTCAAAAATGAGAGGCAACTCAGGTATACAGAATATACATCCTGTTTCATTTAGGTTAGGAAACCTCTAGAAGGATCCTGACCCAAAATGTCAACTTTCCTGCTCCTCTGATGCTGCCTGGTCTGCTGCGTTCCTCCAGCTCCACACTGTGTTATCTCTGACTCCAGCATCGGCAGTTCTTACTATCTCTAGAAGTAGGGCCTATCAGCCGCAATTTAAAACAGGGACAAAGCACAAGGTGAGAGAGAAATGACTTCTGTGTTTGATGCATGCTGTCTCTGGCCATTCTCCTGAAAGCCTGAATTTCAGACCCAGGTTCCAACACTGCTGGGCTTGTGTCCAACCCAGTCCCTGAGATGCGCTTTCAAAATAATTATAAAAAGGCAGTCAGACTCAGAACTGGGAGCATACATGCCAATGATCCCAATAGATGATGGTAATCTTGTTGCCTGCCAGTCATGTTTACCAGCTGCGGATGAGTTGGCAGGTGGAGTTTTGGCAGCTCTTACTAGAAATCTATGGAAGACAATTAAGCAGCACTGGGCTCTTTCTAGTATTTTTCCATACGTCCAACTCCAGGATTTAAACAGGACTCCATTTCCTTCTATAGATAGTAAGAACTGCAGATGCTGGAGTCAGAGATAACACAGAGGAACACAGCAGGTCAGGCAGCATCAGAGGAGCAGGAAAGTCGACATTTTGAGTCGGGACCCTTCTTCAGAATTGGGGAGGGGGAAAGGAGCTGGGAAATAAATAGAGAGAGGAGGGGTGGGGCTGGGGAAGGTAGGTGGGATGGTGATAGGTGAGTGCAGGTAGGGAGTGGTGGGGACTGGTCAGCGGGGAGGGAGGGACGGATAGGTGGGAGAGAAGATGGACCTGAAACGTCAACTTTCCTGCTCCTCTGTTTCTTTCTAGCTGCCTTGTCCAGTCAAACAGCCCATTTACCTCATTTTCAATATCTTTAAGTTCATAAATAAATGCATTGGAAGAAAGCATAAATAAGATATAGAGATAACACAGTGCGGAGCTGGATGAACACAGCAGGCCAGGCAGCATCACAGGAACAGGAAAGTTGACGTTTTGGGTCGGGGCCCTTCTTCAGAAAAAATAAATGGCTTTTGCTCAGTTTTAATTGCCTCTGTTCTTGGAGGAAGATAAAAAGGCAACAAGTTGGCAGAATTTCTGAACTCAAGAGCAATGCACTGTGGACTCTGGAACTCCTGAAACAAGAACAAAACGAGCTGGATAAACTCAGCAGGTTAGGAAATATCGAAACAGAGCTTATGACCTTTCATCAGAACTGCGTACTTGTTTTGGAATTTATTAAATAACTGACTGAACTGAAGCACTAAACAATAGACCACATTAGGCAAGCTGCTTTCTATTCTTTCTCCTTGGTGCTGACAGGATGTGGATGATGTCTTTGTTTCTCCCCAATGCCTTTGGTCCCTTGGCTTCTTGCTGTTCTCTGGACACATGTGAGGTAACTGTTCTGAGACCCTCCCAGAGGATGCCCACGTGTAATTGTCCTCTGCCTACACGTGAGCTAGCTCTCTGACCCTTTGCCTACGTACAGCCTAGGCATCTTACCCAAGGCTTACGGCTCAATTTTTGCACAGTTTGCTGTACACAGTGCAAACAATCTGTTAATTAGAACATCTTCACAAGTGAATTAGCTGTTTACCACACTCCCTTGACTGCTTTCAATTCCTGAAGATGCCCCGGGTAATCTAGGAGGGTTGGCACCTTTCCTAAACCACATCAAGCCCATCAAAACTAAACTGCAAAGTCTTTACTACCTACCATTCTAAATTTGCACATCTGCACTGCAAAGAAAGTCCCTAGCTGATATAGCTGCTGTTTCTAACATCTTTTCATCCCGGCTATGATTGTATCATCTAGTGATTATCCTCCTCCTTCCACTGATTGAACGGGGGACATTCTGCGATAAGGCAAATGGAATAGGTTCATGGCGCTGAGTCATTCTGTGCTTTCATACCCATAACTATCTCCAATTGACTGGCGCTCTACCAACAGCTACCATGAGGGGAATGTATTCTTCTCAGAGCAATTTGAAGCATTATATCTGCGCCCTAAAGTGTTTCTGTGTACATTTTGTTCCTTGCATCCTGTAAAACACAGAAAGACTTGCATTTACATAGTACATTCCATGATCTTGGGACAGTCCAAAAGAAGCAATAACAAGGCTGATCAGGGGTCAGCAAATAGCTCAGGAATGAGTCAGAGAATGTAACTGGGACAATTTACTGCGATCAAAAAGAGAAAAAAGGCTATTTTAGATCCAGCATTGTGAGATGAGACAGGGTTGATTAGTAATGTTTTGGATGGGATATCCTGGGGAAGAATAATGATAGTATAACAGTATTAAATGTTAGATTTGAGAATGATATTGCTAAGGCTGAAACTAGGGTCTTAAAAACAAACAAAAAGGATGAGTTGGCTGAGGTAAATTGTAAAATCTGAGTAAAAGTATTGATAGCAATGACAAACATTTTAAGAAACATTTTAGAATTCTCATTAAGGCACATTTCCTTACAGAATAGAAATAGCCAAATGACTTCCTTCTGTACCATAAATGACTCTGTAACTAAATAGGTAAAAATGGGCAGAGCAGTGCAAATAAACCTGAGTCTCTCAGAGATGGACACAAGAGATTTTATAATGGGGAACAAGGTAGTGACAAAGACATAAAGCAAATATTTTAAATCCATTTCCACATTAGAATTCATAACAAAAAACGTCCTGGGAATTTTGAGGAACCAGGGATTTCGGAGAGTGACGCAGTTATTGTAACTTGTATTAGTATGGGAAATATTCTGCAAAAATTATTGATTCTCCTGCACATGATTGCCTACTTCTTAGAGTTCCCAAAGAAGTGACTTCAGCATTCAGGAATGCATTGCTTTTAACCTTTCATAATTCCCTACATTTTAGAACAGTTCCCAAGAATTGGAAGTTAGTAACTGTAAGACAACTCTTCTGACCAGATGGAGAGGGGAAACAAGATTGACACCAATAGCAAAGAACCTGCCAGAATCTATTATTAAGGATTTGTAACAGGGTATTTAATAAATCACGATATGATTAGAAACTGAGTCATCTTTGACATATTTGTTAGAATTTTTGAGGGTGGAATTAGAGGGTGGATAAAGGCGATCCAGTGGATTTTGGCACATTTGAATTTTTAGAAGGAATTGATAAGGTGCCATAATGTTGCATAAGATCTGTTTGCATGGAATTAAGGTTCATGGATCAAAGATTGATTATAGGATAAATATTGCATTTTTACCTCTACTCCTTGAGTAGTGAGTTCCATCTTCTAGCTATTTTCTGAATAAAGAAGGTTTTCCTTAATTTTCTAATGGATATATTGGTCTTCCATGCTCCAAGCTCTGAAACGTTAAACCCTGAAGCCAGAGCTCCGACTATCATAATAAATCCTGCACCACATTCCACTCACCTAATACACGTCTACTTGCTGGTCTATGTTGTTTCCAATTGTCGACCCCTCAAATTCTTAGCTTCACATATTGTCACTGGGTCAAACCCCTGGATGTCCCTGTGTGACATGGGAACAAGGGAACTAGAAAGAGGAGATGTCCACTTGACCCATTGTTTCTGCTCGGCTATTCAACTTGATCATGTTTGGTCTGCCTCTTCAACTCAATTTTTCCATGTCTCCATGTCTCTCAATATCTTTATAGAAATCTACCAATTTCTGCAAGGGCAAACTTCCTTCCTGCATCTACCAGGTTGAGCCCCGTAACATTGTTGTCTGCTTCAATGAAATCACCTCTCATTCTTCTGACCTAGAGATCACACAGGTCTCTCCCCAGTGGACAATCCCACCATCCTGCCGTCTGGTGACAATACTTGGACAGGAACTTTACCATATGGACTGCAGTGGTTCGAGAAGATTTGAGAGCGCAAATTGCAAATCATTTTTCACTCAACCTTTGACCCAGAGGAATTGCAAATGTTGTATCTTGGTTCAGAAAAGGGTATAAGAATAAACTGAGTAGCTACAGACCTGTCAGTTTAATTTTGGTGGTGGGGAAAAGTCTAGAAACAATTCGAGATAAAATGAACACGGATAAATCTGGAATTATTAGGGAAAGCCACAATGGATTTCTTAAGGGAAAATCTTGCATATCTAGCTTGCTGGAGTTTTTTAAAGTGGTAACAGAGAGTATTGATGAGAATGATAAATGTTCAAACATACAAAATATGAGCCAAAGCAGACCATTTGAGCCTGTTTCGCCATCCAATAAGATCAGGGCTGAGCTCTTTGTGTTTTGAATTTCACATTCCCATCTACCTCCGGTTCCCTTTGCCAAACCAGAATCTATCCACTGCTGTCTTCAAAGTATTCAATGACCCTGCCTCCACTTCCTTCTGAGAACTTCCAAGGTTTCACAATGCTCTGAGAGAGAAACATTGCCTCATCTCTGTCCTAAAAGGGTAACTCCTCATCTTAGAAGTGTCCCCTTTTTCTGGACTCATTCACAAGAGGAAATTTCCTTCGCACATCTACTTTGTCAAGTCCATCCAGTATCTTATACACGTCAATCAAACCACCCCTCACTCTTGTAATCTCCAGCGAAAGCAAGCCCAGGCTGTACAACCTTTCCTCATAAGGCAACCCACTCATTGCAGGTATCAATGAACTGCTTGCAATATATTTGCTTCATTCTTTAAATAAGAAGACCAAAACTACATCCAGTATTCCAAATGTGGTCTCACCAGTGCCCTGTAAAACTGAAACATAATACCTTTCCTTTTATGTTTAATTCCTCTCATAAAAAAGGATAATTAGCCTTCTTGATTGTTGGGCCTGCATACTTCACTCTCTGAAACCCTTGGCTCCACACTGCTCCCTATATGCCCTTCTTTTTCTTTGAAAGCAGATTTAAAATATTTGTTTAATGACTGCCATTTCCTTATTCCCCATTATAAAATCTCCTTCTAAGGGACTCAGATTTATTTTCACTGCTCTATCTGTATAACTAACTACATACTAAGTTATAGGGTCATTTCTGGTACAGAAGGAGGTCATTTGGCTATTTCTATTCTGTAAGAAAGTGTGCTTTCATTGAGAATTCTAAAATGTTTCTTAAAATGCTTGTCATTGCTATTGAATCTTTGAATCCGATTTCACAATTTGCCTCAGCCAATTTGAGACTCATGCACTAAAACACCCAGATCCCTCTGCCCCTCAGAATTCTACTGTCATTCTCCATTTAAATAACACTCTGCTTCTTCATTCTTCCTGCCAAAGTGAACAACTCCACATTTTTCCATATTTTATATTTCATCCGCCAGATTTTTGCCTACCTATGACTGTCAGCAATTTCCTTACATCTTCTCCACAAAGCACGTTTATATTGAACTTGGTCATCTGTAAATTTCGCCATCACACATTCACTCCTCTCACCTGAATCATTGATGGAAATTATAAAATGTTGCGACTCTAACATAGACAGAGCCCTGTGAGCTCCACATATAACACCTTGATAATCAGACAAAGACCCATTTATGTATACTGTCTGTTTTCTACCAGCCAGCCAATCTTCTACTCCTAGTCTATGAATTTTGAGGATTATTAGATCAGCCATAAACTCATTGAGAATGAATAGCAGACTCAATGGGCTGAATAGCCTACCCCTGCTTTTGTGTCTCATGAAAAAGACATGCAGGGTTACATTTCATCATTCCAATGGTGCCATGCCATGCACTGCCAAACATGAAGGTCATAGTTGAAAATAAAAATCCCCTAGATACCCCTGTGTTACACGTAAGGATGGTTGCTCACTTAGAGTGCTGTAGACCAATTAAAAAGGAAACAAAGGCCTCTCGCTTACCTTGAGTATTGGAAATCAAACATAGTCAAAAGGCATCAGAATTGCAGAATCTCAACCAATTTGCAAAACTAAGGATCATCAAGCCAAGTGTTCACCTACCAACATCAATGTTACAAGTAGCCTTCATTGTAAGGTCTACAATATTTAACTATCATTCATGAACAGGTTCTGAGGCTGATCTGTATATCTGTCCATTTAACTTTTATCTTTTTGACCCACCTTTTACTTCGAATCTGTGTGTGTGTGTGTGTGTGTGTGTGTGTCTGTGTGTGTGTGTCTCTGTGTTGTGTTAGTATTCCTTCTCATGTAATTAAAAAAAACTCATTCTTTTTGTTTATTCAAGAAAGTCTGGTTATCCACAAGGAATCAAATACTCTGTTCAGTGAGGTGGTATGGTGACTCAGTGGTTAGCACTGCTGCCTCACAGCACCAGGGACCTATGTTCAATTCCACCCTTGGGTGACTGTCTGTATGGAGCTTGCACATTCTCCCAGCGTCTGCGTGGGTTTCCTCCGGGTGCTCTGGTTTCCTCTCACAGTCCAAAGATGTGCAGGCTAGGTTGGTTAGCCACGGGAAATGCAGGGTTACAGGGATAAGGTGGGTCTGGGTGGAATGCTCTTCGGAGGATTGGTGTGAACTCACTTGGCTGAATGGCCTGCATCCATGCTGTAGGGATTCTATAATTAGCCATGTTGTAACCAATGAACGGGGGTGGGGGTCAATAAAGAAGGGTAGCCCCTTGATCCCCCTCACCCGGGAGCCTAACTGATTAGTGTATCCTACCTGGAATAGTAATGAATTGGGGAATTTTGCCTGGGATCTGGCCATAACATGGGTTAAAGCACAAACTGAAGCAATTTAGACAGATTAAATTGTGAGGAAATGTTCTTACTTACGAAAAGAACGAGAAGTCATAGGACTAAAGGAATGAGGAAAAGAAGGAAGTTTACACACAAGTGGTTTGGATCTGAAGACTGGCAGGATTGAAAAGTGAACGAGATGTTTAGTTGGAAAGGGACACTCTTCAAAGAGCAATGGACCTCTGGCTTAAAATGTGGTCAAAGGTCAGGGCAAATTTTGTCAGCAACACAGAATAATTATGGAAAGAATATCTCGTCTTCTTCTATCTCTCTATCCCTTTTGACCATACGCTTGATGGAGAAGGGACAAAAGGTTCAACAAGGTGCTTAGCTACCACACTAAGTGGCAGAGAGAGAGAATGGACGTCAAACATCAGAATGGGATTATCAATGAAGACCCCTTTTCTGAGCCAGGTCAACACACAAACACAATTAGAAAGAGATGGTCATCTCCAGCACACAGCGTTCAATTGGAGCAATTATTATTTGTACAGATTTTGCTGGGGCAGCAATGCAGAATGTGAAGAGACATTGAAAGAAAATTGATAAATGCAGTGAGCTCATTAGCTATTCACATTCATGGAGCAGGGCGTGTGTGATATCAGCAGTAAATTGAGCTGCAAATTTCAAGAGTTCTAAAGAGAACTGAAAAGCTGGGAAACTTCAAATCAAAAGGCTGAAGAAAGGACAAGATCAAAGTGTGTCACTGGAAGGCAGACAGTCAGCGCTTAGGAAAATAAAAATGCCTTCCTGAAACAAAGCAGCTTCAAAGGCTCCCCGTGTGCGCATGTTATACAAATAAAAGAGGCTGTTATTTCATATTCATACCAAGAAGACACATAACGTGCAGTTAAAAAAAGAACTGTCGTCTGTTATAATGCTACTGATATCACTTCTATAATGTGTGGGTGTGCTTTAAAGTGTCTATTGCATACCATATCATAAGGAGTGATCTATTATCCTTCAGTGAGCTATCGGATATAACTGTAAGGGTTGACCATGTGTAACAGTCAACTGGATGACTTTTGATCTAAAACAAAACAGGATCTGCCACATAGCCCACGTAAATGTTCACCATAGATTCTCAGGGATTTAACTGCATTGTGATTGTTAACTACTTACTGCTAATTACTGCAGAAATTTGAAGTGACACGAGGCAACTTCTAGATTTTCCCATGCCTAATTCTAGCAGCAATCTCCCGGCTAATCGACGAAGACGAACGTGTGTTAGCAGATCTACCATCTTCCCTTCGAGAAAGAATAGTGAGTAGCAGCTCAAGTTTAAACTGAATGTTGCAGTGTTTGCTAAGAAGAACAGTAATTGCGCAGCATCAACAGAGCTTAAAGTTTTTGAGACAAGTGAATTAGAAAGTGAAGGACTATATCCAATAAACTAGAGAAGATGCTGATGATCAAATGGGCCAGCTGAGGGAGACCTAACATTGGGCCCCAGCCCATGAGAATGTGGCACAATGGGTTAATGTATATTGGTAAAATGGTTGTGCCATCACACATAGAACTGCCAAGTCTACAACCACAGAGAAGTGAAGAAAAATGGTATTGCAGAATTAAAAGCCTGTGCAGCGTGGCCCATAGGATTCATGAAAAGGTGTGATTTAATACTCCTTCTGAAGTCAACAATAAACTTCGTCAAATGCCATCACCCTGACAATGAGAGAAGAACATTCTCTGCATTCTGATTCTGCATCAGAAATATGGATTCATTGTCAATGAGTTTTTACAACCAGTAAACAAGACCATTATCAAAAATGTGGAAAGAAATATACTTTGTAAAGACAACTGGCTACTTGAAGATGTAGCTCACAGTGGTTCCATCTAGTGTGGTGACAGCACAACATTACATCAGATAGAATCATAGAATTCTACAGCACAGGAGGAGGCCATTCAACCCATTATGCCTGTACTGGCTTCTGAAAGAGCTACCCAGCCAGCTAGTCCCACTCTCCAGCCCTATTTCTTCAGCCCTTTAATTTCATCCCCTTCAAATATATATCCAGCTCTCTCGTTTGAAACCTCCTATGGATCGTGAACTTCAGGCACAAAGCTATTCTCAAAGAACAAATTTCAGAACGGCTTTGTCATCCATGTTCATGAGAAAGACTGGATGGGTGAAAGATGTGTGGAGTTTGAGACCAGGAGGGTCATGCAGAGCAAAAAAACACTTTCTCTTTTGGCACGTGTTTAAATCCCAGTTTCTCAATGATGTGGTCCATGACATGAGCTCCAATAAGACTGAGGTGGTGGTTATTCCCAGGGCTCTTGTGAGTGTTGTCCAGCCCTGGGTGTGGGCCGAAAAAACCTCTTAGGGACGGTATCCCAAAGAAGTGAAACAATTGGATGTTGGAGGTGAAGAAATATTTACCATGGGCAGAAATATGTCAACACTCTTACCAGCAACATGGTGCTAGAAACATTTATAGAAACGTTTTAATATTGTCAAAAGCGTAACATGTAAAATGTGGAACATCAAGTGCACTGGGTGGTTCTGAGGACGATGACTTACGGAAATGATGACGCTAACACATGGTTGATGATGCTAACAGGAAGATCTGTGCGTTAATGTTATACAACCAGACCATTGGTATGTTGATTGCTTGGTGATTCAGAGAGTGAGCAGGGTGACAATGAGAGATTTCAGTGCAAAATATTGTCGCTAATTTGTAGCTAACATCATCATATTGTTTTTGATAAATGTATGTTAGCATCTAATTCTGTTAATAGAAAACTAAAAACCGAGGACTTAAAGGTGACATGGAAAATTAATGCTTGAACTAATAAGTTAAGTGTATTCAATTGTACATAAAGGATTCAGTGGTGCTCCTGTGGTGTAGTGGTAGTGTCCCTATCTCTGTGCTAGGATGTCTAGATTCAAGTCCTACCTTCTCCTGAGGTCTGTAATAACAGCCTTATTTTTAAAAAATTACAGAATCCCGAAAGTGTGGAAGCATACCATTGAGTCCACACCAACACTCTGATGAGCATCCTGTCCAGCAGACTGTGGGAGGAAACCAAAACACCTGAAAGAAACCCTCCCAGATATGAGGAGCATGTGTAAATGCCACACAGGCATTTGCCTAAGGCTAGAATTGAACCTGGGTCCTCAGTGCTGTGAGGTAGTAGTGCTAACCACCGTGCCACCATACCACCCTAGCATTGCTAAAGGAATAAGCCAGGAAGTGGCTGGGTTTTCTGGTGCACAGTTGGTTGAAATAAAACTTTAACTAGGAAGTGTGTGCCCAGACATTTACTAAAAACATTTAAATCTAGTGGGTGTTAATATATACTGTCGGTATTATTATCAAACAAATGTTGGAGAATTTCTTTGAATTCTTTAGTTTAGTTGGTTTTTATTTCATTCTGTTGTGACAGTCTTTTTTG
Source organism: Rhincodon typus (assembly GCF_021869965.1). Taxonomy (NCBI): domain Eukaryota; kingdom Metazoa; phylum Chordata; class Chondrichthyes; order Orectolobiformes; family Rhincodontidae; genus Rhincodon; species Rhincodon typus. The sequence goes on from NC_063350.1 coordinate 52,841,634, forward strand.
TGTCCAAATCAAGCCAACATGCCAATCTTTCAAAAACAGACCTTATAGAGGTTTATAAAATCTTGATGGGCATAGAGAAGGTGAATAGCAAGGGCCTTTTCCCCAGGATAGGAGAGTTCAAAACCAGGAGGCATATTTTTAAAGTGAGAGGAGAAAGACTTAGAACGGACATGAGGCTTTTTTTTTTACACGGAGAGTGGTTTGTGTGTGGAATGAACAGCCAGAGGAAATGGCGCATGCAGGTACATTTACAACTTTTAAAAGACATTTGGATAAGTTCATGAATAGGAAAGGTTTGGAGCGATATGGGCCAAATGCAGGCAGGTGGGACTAGTTTGGTTTTGGAACATGGTTGGCATGGACTGGTTGGACCAAAGGGTCTGTTTCATGCTGTACGACTCTACGTTGAGGTTTGGGTGAATAATCTGTGCAGAAGTTGACCCCTTGACTTTGGTCTAAAACATTGGTGTCAGTTATTCAACCTTGGCCTGAGTGTATATGATAGCTGGTGTGTACACTGTCTGGCTTGAAACCTAGAGGATCAAGGAATCTGTAAAGGGGTTAATGATGGATTAAGTGAGTGGGCAAACATTTAGCAGATAGAGTATGTACGGGAAGGAAAGCAAAATGTTATTTAAATGGAGCAAGGCCACAGAATGCTGCGGTACAGAAGGACCAGGTATCCTTGTATATAATGTGCAAAAAGTTAGCATGCAAAAGTTAACACAGGAAATTAGGAAGGTAATTGCCAAGGTAACTTGCCAAAATTCCTCTGACAGCACCTTCAAGACAAGGGCAGCAGATGCATGGAAACACCAAAACTTACAAGTTCCCCTCCAAGCCACTTACCACCCTGATGTTACAGAATTATTACGGTGTAGAAGGAGACCATTTGGCCCATCTTGCCTGCACTGGCTCTATTCCCTACTACCATTCTCCTGCCATACTCTACATTTCCCTATAAATGCCGTACATTTCTAGCCAAATAATCATCCAGTGCCCTTTGAATGATTCAACTGAATCTGCCCCCATCACATTTCCAGGCAGTGTATTTCATACCTTAACTGCTGGGGGTTTTTCCATATTACATTCCTGTTCTCTCGTTCCATTTTCTTTTACAAGCAGAAACAGCTGCACTCTACCTTCTCTATCTAGCCTGCTCATAATTTTGAAAAACTCTATTGAATCACCTCTCAGCCTTCTTCTCCCCGAGGAGAACAGTTCCAACTTCTTCAATCTATCTGCATAACTCAAGTTTCTCATTTCTGGAACCAATCTACTAAATCACATCTGCACTCTCTCCATTATGTTCACATCTTTCCTATAATGTGGCGCCCTCAACTATACACAATACTCCAGCTGAGGTCTAAGAAGTGTCTTGTATAATTTCAACATCACCTCCTTGCTCTTGTACTCTATGCCCCTGTTGATAAACTTGAGAATATCGTCTGTTTTATTAAGTGCTCTCTCTCCCTGTCCTGCCACCTTCAATGATCTGTGCACAGATACACTCAGTTCCCTCTGCTCCTGCACCCCCTATTTTGTATTGTCTTTCAAAGTTCTTCCAAGCAAAGTGCATCACCTCACACTTCTCTGCACTGAACATCAACTGCCACCATCTGTTCACTCCAACTTATCAATGTCCTTTTAGAGTTCCGCACTGTCCTCATCATAGATTACAATTCTTCCAAACTTTGTGTGATCTGCAAATTTAAGAATTGTCCTCTGCACATCAAGATGCAGATCATTAATATATAATGGATTTGGAACTATATCACTGCACCTTCATTGGGACTGAGTTAAATTCCTGAACTCTCTCCCTAACAGTACTGTGAGCGCTCCTGCAACCCAAGGACCTCAATGGTTCAGAAAGGTAGCTTCCCACCACCTTCTCAGGGCATTTAAGGGTTCGTAATAAATGAATAAAAAGAAATTGTCCTTTCTTTAAAAGGGGGATGAGTGTAAAAGTAGAACGTAGGAAGACCTGCCACATCAGTGCAGGCCATTGGTGAGACCATACCAGGGGTATCTGCTGTTGTTGTCACTACCTCTTACATGTCAGAGTTGGGTCAGGGGAGGCAATAGCCTAGTGGTATTATTGCTGGACTGTTAATCCTATGACCTAGGTAATGTTCTCGGGACCTGGGACCAGGACAGATTTTGAATTCAATAAATATCTGGAATTAAGAGTCTAATAATGACCATGAATCCATTGCTGATTGTCAGAAAAACCCATCTGGTTCATTAATGCCCTTTGGGAAGGAAACCGCCATCCTTACCTGGTCTGGCCTACATGTGACTCCAGACACACAGCAATGTGGTTGACTCTTAACTGCCCTCTGGGCAATTAGGGATGGACAATAAATGCTGCCTAGCTAGTGACACCCTCATCCCATGAATGAATAAAGGAAAAACAAACTTATCAAACTTACCTCCAGGCAAGGGAGACCAGAATAAAACATCACAAAGCCACTCTGAAAGCTTTGTTGAAAATTGACATGAATGGATGGGAGGGACTTGCTGCTAACAATGCCATGAGGCAGCTCCTCAACCAGCAAGCTGTAATACAGAGAAATACTGACCGCACAGGTTGGAGAGACAAGCTGAAAGAAGAAGGAAGGATGGCACAAGCCTGGTTCAGAAATTCTTTCCTCAGAGCAACTCCTGACCTGTCTACCCGAAGACCAAGACTGGCACATGTCATGCTCAATCTGAGGATGATGATGAGCCAATGACAATGTACAGTTTTAGTCTCTTTATTTAAGGAAAGTTAAGCTGTGTTAAAGGCTCTACAATCTTTACAGCACCCCTCACCATCTCCCACCGCTTTCTCTGCCACAACCCTCCAACAAGGTGCATTTATCGAGCTGAATGAACTGATAGGTTAAATCCTTAAATAGGAGAGACTTTCAATCATTATTGGAATCTAGTCGACATTACTAGCTACAGACCTAGCCCTAAAATGAAATATCCTCCTCCTATCTCCTATCTATATATCCTATCTCCTCCCTAACTCCCCACCTACACTCACCTTTACTGGCTCCATCCCCGCCTCTTTGACCTGTCCGTCTCCTCTCCACCTATCTCCTCCTCTATCCATCTTCTATCCGCCTCCCCCTCTCTCCCTATTTATTTCAGAACCCCCTTCCCTTCCCCCATTTTCTGAAGAAGGGTCTAGGTCCGAAACGTCAGCCTTCCTGCTCCTCTGATGTTGCTTGGCCTGCTGTGTTCATCCAGCTCTACACCTTGTTATCTCTATCCTCCTCGTTAGGAGTTTTCAGACGTCCAAAGTTATCTCAGGATAAAATATATCTGCAAACATACATTGCCACAGGTGTATGAGTTAACCAACATCAGTGCACTGAATCCTGACTTAAGAATAGTGGATTTTTTAATTTATTTGAGTGTGGATGTTTGATGTATTAAGTGAGTCTACAACTGTTTAGTAATTATTTAATAACATTTCATTTTAAGAATCAATCCTGGATTACCTTCCAGTAATGGTTGCAATATTATACAGAATGTTAGAATTAAAATAGTCAATCTATTTAGAAATAATATTTTAGTAATGAATCCTCTCTGAGATTACCTTGGTTATATACATAGAAAGAAATAGTAACAATTTCTACTTGGAAGTGTCACACAATTTTCAAATCGACTTGAAGATACAAATAAATATTTTATAAAATAAGAATCTACAGTCCCTGTAGATGTTTGTGGGTTTTTGTCTTTTTTCAGCATTGAAGATGAGATCTAACCTTGACCTCGATGTTTTGTGTTAAGGTTGGGTATCCACGGAAAGCAATGTTTTAAACCAATTCTTTATGTCTCTCTATGTGATTGGAAAAGAGCTCCTAATATTTATCATTAAATCCTCTTATTGAAGACATTATTCTTGATGGATCAAAATCATTTCTTAAAATGTCCGAACAGATGTAAAGTTATCTATATCCCCTCGTGCTGTCTGCATAGTTGGATATGAGCTTGCTTTTAGCATCTTTTCATAGACTGCCTTTATTTTATTCTGATACTAATTTTAAAATTCTATTTCAACGTTTTAATTGCTGCATTAATTTGATCAATTTCTTCACACTCTTCACATTGGAGGTAGGTCAGAGAATCTTCACTAGGCTGACCCCTGGCATGGTGGAATTGTCTCATGAGGGTATTTAAACATATTAAACTATATTCAAAATGTGAGATATAGTGTTTCGGTAAGATACAACAGGACAGGAATTATGCAGTTAATGGTAGGGCCCTGGAGAGTGTTGTTGAACAGAGAGACCTAGGGGTGCAGGTAAATAGTTCCTTGAAAGTGTCATTGCAGGTAGACAGGGTAGTGAAAGTGGCATTTGGCACGGATGCCTTCGTTGGTCAAAGCACCCAGTACAGGAGCTGGTCATGTAATGACTACACAGGACATTGGTGAGGCCACATTTGGATTACTGCATACAATTCTGGTCGCCCTGCTATAGGAAAGATGTTATTAAACTGTAAAGGATGCTAAAAAAAATTACAAGGATGTTACAGAGACTGGAACATTTGAGTTATAAGGAGAGGCTGGATAGGCTGGTTTGTTCTGGAACATTGGAGGCTGAAGGGTGACCTTATAGAAGTTTATAAAATCATGAGGGGCATGGATAGGATGAATAGTCAAGGTCTTTTCCAGAGGGTAGGGGAGTCCAAAACTACAGAGCACAGGTTTAAGGTGAGAGGGGAAGGATTTAAAAGGGACTTGAGGGGCAACCTTTTCCACACAGTGGGTAGTGCATGTATGGAATGAGCTGCCAGAGGAAGTGGTGGAGGCTGGTACAATTACAACATTTAAAAGGCATTTAGATGGGTGCATGAATAGGAAGGTTTGGAGGGATATGGGCCAAACGTTGGAAAATGGGACTAGTTCAGTTTAGGAAATCTGGTCAACTTGGACGAGTTGGGCTGAAGGGTCCTTTTCCAATCTGTTCGGCTCCATGACTCTATAACTCTAAGAATCATTGGAGTTTAGAAGAATGAGAGATAATGCTAGTTAAGCATGTAATCATGGCTCCTGATACATTGAGAGGATATTTCCTCTCTAGGGGGAATCTTCACCAAAGAACAATGAAAATAGTCCAGGCTGAGTTGTAGAGTTTTGACTGACCAGTGGTATGAAATGATATGATCTAAATATGCTTTTTGAAAAGATTATCTGGACCCATGTACTTTTAAACAAATAACATTTTACCAAGGAAAAAGATACAAGGTGCGACAGCACCACTGTCACACCCCGCAAGGGGCAGGCAGCTTAGATAATGTTGTACAGTCTGGACACTGTCAGAGAGAGAGGGCATGTGCTGAGGTTCGGGATGGGATAAACTGTTGCATGCTTCCAATTCAGGGAAAGAATTAGACCTGCCTGAAGAGCAACCATTCATTGCACCCTTTCTCTTTTTCTTTGAAACCCCTCTCAGCAAAATGTGTGAGTTTAAGACCCACTGAAACTCATCTTTCCCACTTTCCTACTGGAGCACAGTAGCAGCTGTTATCAGTCAGGGCTTTTGCTTAACATTCAGATATTCTACCCTGTCCTCACACCTTCCAATGATGCCAGATACAAACACACACCATTCACTTCCTCCGAAAAGCCTCACCTACAGCAGACACGTCATCCAAATACAGTACAGCACAGGCATTGAGTTTCTTTCCCCTCTCTTTAGCGGAATAATATACCAACAGGTGGCGATAGACCCAACACTGCAGCTAGGTAATAGGATCACGCAGACACTGAAGAGACTAAAGGATGCAGGGCAGATAACCACGACGGACTACATGAGAATGAAACCAGAAGGCACAAACATCACCACCCCCCCTGACCACCACCACTTCTAAGGACTGCCTAAAGTACATAAACCAGACATTCCCCTCAGACCTATTGTCTCCCTACCAGGCCCACCTTCACACAAACTGGCCAAGGGCCTACAACAGAGATTGAAACACCTAGTAGACAGATCACCCCATTTCATCCACTCAACCCAGGATTTCCTTATACCCTCAAGAACATAAATATCAGTGACAACGAGATTACGGTATCCTTTGACGTCACAGCTTTATTCACATCAATCGACATCCCACTAGCCAAAGAAACAGCGGCCACATTACTAGAGGAAGCAGCAACGCAGACCATCAGCAATGACAACATACTTAAACTACTAGACCTCTGCCTCACCACACACTTAGTCTTTAATTGTCAAATATACAAACAGATCAACGGTACACCGATGGGGCCACCCATCTCAGGACTCATTGCAGAAGCAGTCATGCAAAGACTAGAACACACCACCCTCCCCCACATTCAACCTAAACTGTGGATCTGGTACATAGATGACACATTGTCATTTTTAAATGCCACAAATTAGAAGAGACCCACCACCTCATCAACAGCGTATTCACAGGGATTAAATTCGCAAGGGAAGAAGACAACAACAATCGGCTTCCATTTCTGGATGTTAAAGTATGACCAACGGGGAGTTCCAAACCTCGGTATACAGAAAAGCAACCCATACAGATCAAATCTTCAACTTCCACAGCAACCACCCCAACATCCACAAACAAAGCTGCATTAGGACACTGTTTAAACGGGCCAGAACACACTGCAACACCCCGGAACTACACAGGAAAGAGGAAGAACACTTATACAAAATCTTCGCTATAAACGGACATCCCTGCAACTTTATTCACAGGTGTCTGCTAAATAGACAACAAGCGGGATAACACAGTCCGCAATAACACACTGGCCACACTGCCAATACCTCAAGAGCATATCAGAACTGACAACAAGACCCTAAGACCACTAGGAATCATAGTGTCCCACAAGCCCACAGGTGCTCTATGACAAACACTCACAAGGATTAAAGACCCCATTCCCACAACAAGCAGAACCAACGTAGTTTACAAAATACCATGCAACACTGCCACAAGCATTACATCGGACAGACAGGAAGGAACCTAGCCATCAGAACACACGAACATCAGCTAGCAGCAAAACGACACAATGAACTCTCCTTAATATCAGTACACTCAGATAATGAAGGCCATCAGTTTAACTGGGACAAGGTAATCATAGTAACCCAAGCCAAACATAGACACACACGAGAATTCCTAGCGGCAATCAACAAACATGTAGAATTGGACCCCATATACAAACCCATACAGATCAAAACCGGAAATGACAGTACTCACCATAACGGACCGGACAGTATAAATTCCATGCGGAGTAGAATAACATCGCTTCGTCGGAGGCCTCACTGATGTTGTCACCTAGCATGGTGATAAAACGTCTGAACGAGAACAAGCCAGCTCGGCGAGCAAGTCAACAACCTCAGGAATAATATACCTTAAACAAGTACCTTTGGTGTTGCCTATCAGTCTGCCAGTTACCCCTGCTGATAACCAATTGTAATGGTACAATCTGGAGTTGAGAATCCGAGTTCAAGAGATGTTTGTAAAAGGCTTTTAGGAATTTACACTAATTGTAAAGTGATCAATGGCAATTTGCTGGATGACAAAAAATACTGGTCCATGTCGCCTGGTGACCCTGGCTCTGGAAACAGTGCCAAGAGGAAGAAAGCTGCTGTGTGGCTGGTAGTCACAAAGGAAAGCTGCAGACCTGAAGGAGAGCTGTAAGCAGAGGAGCTGGGGAGTGAAGGTGATCAATGCACAGTTGTAGGCACAATGGGAAGGCAGCCAAACAGAAAGAAGAACATTGAGATTTCTTCTGAGAAGAAGAAGCAAATCACTCTCAAGGAGCGATAACTATTTCTGTTTGACAGAAAAGAAGACAGGAGCTCATGGAGGCTACTGTCTGTGTGGAGTTTACACATTCTCCCCGTGTCTGCGTGGATTTCCTCTGGGTGCTCCGGTTTCCTCCAACAGTCCAAAGATGTGCAGGTTAGGGTGGATTGGACACGGGAAATGCAGGGTTACAGGGATAGGGTAGGGGGGAGTGGGGCTGGGAGGGTTGCTCTTCAAAGGGTCGGTGTGGACTCACTGGGCCGAATGACCTGTTGCCACACTGTAGGGATTCTATGATCCAATGAAATGCATCTGGGACTGCCAACTGCTGCTGAGTGAACACACCACGACTGGTGCCCAGATGCCAATGTGTTGATTGAGTGCTCGTGGTCAGATGTGATCTGGTCACTGACAGAGAGGACCCTCTCTTGCTTCCAATAGATCTTTTGATCCCTGAAGAGCCTCTTGTGCGGGCAGTCAGTGATAACCAGCACCATGGGAGAGGCTGCAACCCTGTATGATGCCACGTGCTCATTCTGCCAGCTTCTCTCTGGGAAGAGACAATTCAGTTACCTCTCTTACACATCGGCAGATGGCACACTGCAATGTGTTGCTGGTACCTCCTGGCTGAGAGTGGAAGGAGACTGAGGCGTGTATGTCAATAACAGCAGTTACCTTCCCAAACACTGGCAATGCCATTCTCGATGACCTGTGTGGAAGTTCCGGGAATAAATAAATCTGAATACAGCGGGTGCTGGAAATCTGAAACAAACCCAGAGAAAGTGCTGGAGAAACACTGGCAACACCAGTGGAGGGAGAAACAGAGTGAACGTTTCAAGTCGGGTGTCACTTCTTCAGAACTATGGGGTCAGATAGGAAGATCTCAGGGCGGGTGAGAGGGGGCGTCAGGACTGGTGGGGGTCGAGGGTGCTGGGGGGTCGGTTTAAAGTTATCCAGGAGTTAGACTAGGATTTTAATTGTCCAATACCTCCTGGGTAACTATTAACTGAAAAAGAACTCCCTGACTTCTCCGCCATTAATGGATTATTTCAGAGGGCTCCAGACATTGGGGATTTGCCCATTGCAGTCTTCAATTTCCCATGCAGCCAGCAGAGGCTGGCATTTCTACAGGGTCCCAATGCATAACTCAAGTTTGCGCTGCTCCAACAACACTCTGCCCTTTTTGAATATCTGGGGTCACATTTTGCAGAAAACTCTCCTGGATGCACTCAAAATAATTGCCACTTTTCTGGCTGTTACTGACTGATCATCACCAACTTTCTCGAAAGCTAATGTCCCCCATTAAAACCATTCTGTTACATGCTTCATTTATTTAATCTAAATGGCTTATTTTTAGATTCGAAGCAAGTGGGTGACTTACTTTAAGTTACAGGTAGGTTCATTCCAACATTTAACTGAAGACTGAGATAACAAGGTGTAGAGCTGGATGAACACAGCAGGCCAAGCAGCATCAGAGGAGC
>NC_063350.1:52860884-52932918 GCF_021869965.1 Rhincodon typus
AACAACTTCTCTTTCAATTCCTCCCACTTCCTACAGACAAAGGGGGTAGCCATGGGTACCCGCATGGGCCCAAGCTACGCCTGCCTCTTTGTAGGTTACGTGGAACAATCCCTCTTCCGTACCTACACCGGCCCTAAACCCCACCTCTTCCTCCGTTACATTGATGACTGTATCGGCGCCACCTCGTGCTCCCACGAGGAGCTCGAACAGTTCATACACTTCACTAACACCTTCCACCCCAACCTTAAATTTACCTGGACCATCTCTAACACCTCTCTCCCCTTCCTGGACCTCTCTGTCTCCATATCGGGCAACCACCTAGAAACCGATATTCATTTCAAGCCCACCGACTCCCACAGCTACCTAGAATACTCCTCCTCCCACCCACCTTCCTGCAAAAATGCTATCCCCTATTCCCAATTCCTTCGCCTCCGCCGCATCTGCTCCCAGGATGAGGCATTCCACTCCCGTACATCTCAGTTGTCCTCGTTTTTCAAGGACCGTAACTTCCCCTCCTCGGTGGTCGAGAACGCCCTCAACCGTGTCTCCCACATCTCCCGCACCTCATCCCTCACACCCCGTCCACGCAATAAAAACCAAAAAAGAATCCCCCTCGTCCTCACGTACCACCCCACCAACCTCCGGATCCAACGCATCATCCTCCGACACTTCCGCCATCTGCAATCCGACCCCACCACCAAAGACATCTTTCCCTCCCCACCTTTATCTGCTTTCCGGAGGGACAACTCTCTCCGTGACTCCCTTGTCCGCTCCACACTCCCCTCCAGCTCCACCACACCCGGCACTTTTCCCTGCAACCGCAGGAAGTGCTACACCTGCCCCCATACCTCCTCCCTCACCCCCATCCCAGGCCCCAAGAAGACTTTCCACATCAAGCAGATGTTCACCTGCACATCTGCCAATGTGGTATACTGCATCCGCTGTACCCGGTGTGGCTTCCTCTACATCGGGGAAACCAAGCGGAGACTCGGGGACCGCTTTGCAGAACACTTACGCTCGGTTCGCAACAAACAACTGCACCTCCCAGTCGCGAACCATTTCAACTCCCCCTCCCATTCCTCAGACGACATGTCCATCCTGGGCCTCCTGCAGTGCCACAACGATGCCACCCGAAGGTTGCAGGAACAGCAACTCATATTCCGCTTGGGAACCCTGCAGCCCAATGGTATCAATGTGGATTTCACAAGTTTCAAAATCTCCCCTCCCCCCACCGCATCCCAAAACCAGTCCAGCTCGTCCCTGCCTCCCTAACCTGTTCTTCCTCCCACCTATCCCCTCCTCCCACCTCAAGCCGCACCTCCATCTCCTACCGACCAACCTCATCCCGCCCCCTTGACCTGTCCGTCCTCCCTGGACTGACCTATCCCCTTCCTAACTCCCTACCTACACTCACCTTTCCTGGCTCCATCCCCGCCTCTTCGACCTGTTTGTTTCCTCTCCACCTATCCTCTCCTCTATCCCTCTTCTATCCGCCTCCCACTCTCTCCCTATTTATTTCAAAACCCCCTTCCCCTCCCCCTTTTCTGATGAAGGGTCTAGGCCCGAAACGTCAGCCTCTCTGCTCCTATGATGCTGCTTGGCCTGCTGTGTTCATCCAGCCCTGCACCTTGTTGTCTCTAGACCAGAAACGTCAGCTTTCCTGCTCCTCTGATGCTGCTTGGCCTGCTGTGTTCATCCAGCTCTCCACCTTGTTATCTCTGGCAGACAAAGGAGTTGCTAACGATCAGGCTGGGAGGGTGAATAGTTGTTAATGGAGACAGTTAGTGACCATCAATAGGTCGTGTGTAATGACAGGCTATGTGATAACAAGGCTGGTGTGTGGGTTAAGGGGCTGGGATGTGGGAGAGTTTAGGCCCTAAAATTATTGAACTCAATATTGAGTCCCGAAGCTGCAGGGTCCCCAGGTCGAAAATGAGGTGTTGTTCCTCCAGCATGCATTGAGCTTCGCTGGAACGCTGCAGCAAGCCTGAGACAGAGATGTTGGCCAGGGGGCAGGGTGGTGCGTTAAAGTGGCAGGCAATTGGTAGCTCAGGGTCTTTTTTGTGAGCAGAACGTAGATGTTCTGCAAAGCGGTCACCCAGTCTGCGGGTGATTAAGGTTAACTCTGATTTTGTTTCCTTCACAGATGCTGCCAGACCTGCTGAACTTTTCCAGCAACTTCTGTTTTCGTTCCTGATTTACAGCATCCGCAGTTCTTTCGGTTTTCAAAAATAAAACTTACACTACCTCACAGTTATGCACAGTATAAGTTAGAAAAATAAGAACTAAAGTTAAAAAGATAAATATTACAGACTTTCATAAAGGGCCTGCAGTAGATCCACGCAGGGGGCTTCCACACATGATCCGACTGGACTCGTAAGCTGCTGACCTCTCGCTCCAGGCCACAGTCCAACAACAATTCTCACTCCGTTCCAGGCATGTTGTCCATCCCGCTCCAGCCGTCAGCCACTCTGATGATGGTGCCGCTGCTCCAAGGTAAGCTTTTTTTTTAAAACACGAAAAGAAACTTTTGAAAAAAGAGAGAAGAAAAGGAATATAAAGAGAAAAAAAGTGGATGGAATGGATAATCCATGGACTGAGGAGCCTAGACGCTGCTTACTCCTCTGCCACTGCCGCCATCTTATTAAGGAAGTGATAGGGCGATCGACCACGATCTAGAAGGGCTGAATGGCCCACACCTGCTCCACTGTTCCTGTGGTAACAGGGCACTCGAAAAATTACAACATCATTGCACAGAGACAGCATGGTTTTTTGAACGAAAAATCATGCTTGGGAAATTTATTCAAGGCTTTTGAGAATGTGACTTGCATAATAGATGAAGTGGAATTAGTTGATGTAATGTATTCAGATTTGAAAAAAAATTGAATAAGGTGCCATACAAAACATTCTTGTAGAAGGTCTGAGTAATGTATGAGTAGGTATAAAGAATTAGCAAAAGTTCACAAAACAGATTGTAGGAATGAGGAAATCATTTTTACGATGGCTATTATTGGTGGAATGCTGCAGGTTGTTGTTGATGACTTAACTGTGTACAATCTAGCTTTTTTTTCGTTCATTCATTGCCTATCCCTAATTGCCCAGAGGGCAGTTAAGAATCAATCACATTGCTGTTTCTCTGGAGTCACATTGTAGGCCAGGCCAGGTAAGGATGGCAGATTTCCTTCCCTGAAGAACATTAATGAAACAGATGTATTTTTCTGACAACCCACAATGGTTTTGTGGTCATTGGTAGATTCTTAATTCCAGATTTTCTTCCCCATTGAATTCAAATTCCACCATCTGCCGTGGCGGGATTCGAACCTGGGTCCCCAGAACATTAGCTGAATTTCAGGATTAACAGTGTAGCAATAATACCACTAGGACATAGGCTCCCCATCTGATCCTCCCCCAATCTAATGTTTAAAGTAGGCATTTAGGAATTTGGTGGAATGATGGAGGAGGTGACGAGATCAATGTGGTTCCCCATTGATTTCACATCAGGATCATTCCCAGAAATATTTGGAGATATATTTAGGATCTGTCAGTCAGTAGCCCATTCCTACATCCAGTAGGTGGTGGATGTTTTGTTCTGGGGAGCTGGGGACTACATCAGGCTTCTATCTGATCGGGCCAGAGCGGCCGAGAGAGTGATCAGATTCTGCAGAATTCCCTCAGGTCCCTCAGCTTATAGATTGCTGCATGTGACCATCAATGCTCCCTCAGAGCAGCGGATCCGTTTATTAACTGGATGGGTTACCATTTCCTCAATGTTCAAACAGATGCATGCACAGTTCCCAGGAAGTTGACCTGACTCATCCAACCAGAGACAGTCTTAGACACCTCAACTCTCCAGTGCTTGGAATGATCTCATGGCTGGTTCCTAGGTGGATCTACCAAAGACACGACTAGTTGTAACTATGAGGGACTTTAATACTGAGGAGAGGCAAGCTACAACTGCTGCCACATGCGTGGTCATCAAACAGACCATTGGGCTCCTGCAGATGTGGTTTCGATGATTTTTCTGATCTGAGGAGCTCTACAATAAGGCCCATCAAGTCTCTTTACAACACGATATTCCAGAGAGAATTGTCTTGGAGATGGGGGATCACAGTGAGGGTGTCACTCCGAGGTTGTGTACTGAAACTGGGCGGTGAATTTGGGGAGACAGTGATTTGGCGTTGATGTCATTGGCATAGTAGTCCAGAACATCTTGGCCAATGTTCCAAAGCCGTGGATTTGAATCCCATCATGGCTGATAGTGAAATTTGAATTCAATATAATTCTGGAATAAAAAGCTTGCCTAGTAATGACCGTGTAACCACTGTCAATTGTCGTAAAAATCATAACTGGCTTACTTATATCCTTTAGAGAAGGAAATCCGCCATCCTTACCTGGGTTGGCCAATTTGTGACTCCAGAACCACAACAATGTGGGTGACTTTTCACTGCACTCTGGGTAATTAGGGATGGGCAATAAATGCTCATGATGACACCCACATCCCATGAATGTATATATATAAATAATACATAAATTTGGTTATATACATGTAGGGATGGCTATTGTGTGTCAAAGTCCGTTGTGTGAATCCCACATTAACTCACAAGTCTCCTGAAATTCCTTGTAACAAAACTGGACACAAGACAGGCTGTTGGCATCTTGCTCTGGCGTATGCAATGCCCAGGGCAGGTGACCTCTGGGTGGCTGAACCCCAGGAGGAACCTGGCACAGACTGTACCACCTGTATCATTGTCATAGTCAGAGAGTCTTCACGGTCAATGTAGGGGAATGCTTTGTGATAAACCCCCTCAGGCATCTGCTACATGATGTTTTCACAGCTGAGCTGCCCTCTTCTGTGGACGGGGGCTATACCTGGTAATGGGGCAGCTGTCTCTGTGCTATCATAATACCAGGCTCAAGGATGACCCCACACTGTGGTGAATGTCTCTTGCATCCACTCAATAACGTGCACCACCTCCTGACAAGGGTCCCCTACCCCTTCCCCTTATATACCAGCCACATGGCATCAGGATGGATTCCTCTTTCTGACATGCAAATACTGTCTGTGAACTCTGACAGGTCTCCATTCATTTCTCCCATGGCCGCTCCAGTAGCTGCTATCTCATTGAACACTCCTGAGGCTTGGCATGTGTGAGAGTCTGAACGTGCTGCTCTGAATCCTCTGACTGAGCGGACAAAGCTTACATCCGCCAGCCTGGAGTTGTCTGCGTCGTGTTCATCAGCGGGTGCTGCACTCTCAAAATGCCCGAGAGCGAGGTCTCACATCGTTCAGAATCCATCAACATAGCACCATCCAGGTCTGCCCTTACGGGAGAGAAGAGATCACTGTCAATAACATCCTCATCTACCACCCCTCCTCTCCCCCGCAATATCCTCCTGCCAACCTTTTGACTCGGAGCCTCTAGACTTCCAGAAGGTATTCCACAAGGTACCTCGTAAAAGTCTGATCCAGAAGGTTAGATCCCAGGGAGGGTAAGGGTGGAGTATTGACTTGCATAGAGGATTGGCTGATGGGTAGAAAGCAGAGGGTCAGGGTGGATGTGTCCTTCTCTGGATGGTGAACTGTAACTAGTGGGGTAGTGCAGGGTTCAGTGCTTGGGATCTCAACTACTTACAATCTACAAAGTGATCTGCAAGCAGGGACACAAAGTTTACGGATGATACCAAATTAGGTGGGAAAGCAGGCAAGTGATGAGGAGTTAAAGAGTTTACAGGTGGATATTGATAGGCGAGGAGAATGGGCCAGAATCTGGCAGATGGAATTTAATGTGGATTAGTCTGAGATTATCCATTTTGGCCAGAAAAATAAAAGGGCAATTTATTATTTAAATGGGGAGCAGATTCGAAGTGCATCAGTGCAGAGGGATTTGGTTGTCCTTGCGCATGAATTGCAGAAGGTTGGTATGCAGGTGCAGCATATAATAAGGAAGGCAAATGGAATCTTGGCATTTATTGCAAAAGGACTTGATTGTAAAAGTAAAGTAGGGTTGTTACAATTATATAAGACGTTGGTGAGACTGCACCTGGAGTATTGTGTCCAGTTTTGTCTTCTTACTTGAGGAAGGATGTGGTGGCGCTGAAGGCCATTCAGAGGAGGCTCACCACATTGGTTCCAGGGATGAAAGGGCTGTGGTACGAGGAGCGGTTGAATAGTTTGGGCTTGTACTCGCTGAAGTTCAGAAGAATGAGGGGCAATCTGATTGAGATTGATAAAGTGCTAAAGGGGATTGACAAGGTGGATGTTGAACAGATGTTCCCCATTTGTGGGACAGTCTTGAACAAGAGGGCATAGATATAGACTGAGAGGGGGTAGGTTCAGAAATGAGATAAGGAGAAACTACTTCTTTCAGAGGGCTGTGAAGCTGTGGAACTCATTGCCCCAGAGTGCAGTGGGGGCAGAATCAATCAACAGATTCAGGAAAGGAATAAATACGTTTCTGATGAAAAGTGGGAAAAAGGGATGTGGGGAGCAGGCAGGAAAGTTGAGTTGAGATCGGGATAAGATCAGCCATGATCCTGTTAATTGCCTACTCCCATGTTCCTAGCCAGGACCGTCCATAAAGGAGAGACTAGATCACTGTTAATAACATAGCAGGAGAGACTAGGATCCAAGGGTATAGCCTCAGAGTGAAAGGACTACCATTTGGATTTGAGATGAGGAGGAATTTCTTCAGCAGAAGTAGGTAAATCTGCAAAACTCATGCTACAGAGGGCTGTGGAGGCCAAGTCATTGAATGTGTTTAAGACAGAGATAGATAGGTTCTTGATTGGTGAAGGGATCGAGGATTACAGGGAGAAGGCAGGAGAATGGGGTTGAGGAACATGATCAAATGGCAGAGCAGACCCAATGGTGCAAATAGCCTAGATTGTACAGTCATCTAGTTTAAACATCCTCATCCACCCAAATCCTTCTGCCAACTTAGAGCTTCCTGTGGTCATCCAGATCACAAAGACACCAGGACTTTGACTCCTCAGTGGATTTGATGCCTTTAACCATCACCTTACTCTGAGTTTAGCTCACTGTTCACGGTGCACAGATGTCCTTCATCATTCACTAGGCCTGGCTTCACCTCACCTCCCTGGAATGCTGTAGAAGACAAAAAGGCTGCCATCTTGCTTGGTACATGCTCAAGTCTCACTGGGGTTATCGAATTACTTCCATCACTGCACCCCGTTTAAACGACCACCCTTTCTCCCTCTGGCTCCTCCAGATCTCCTTCATCGACTTCACCCTCACCCTCCTGCCCTCTGACTGCAGACCCTCTCTCTCCATGCCCTCCATGCCGCCTGCCAGAGCACCTCCAGGGAGATGTCCCCGGAGCCTGGATCCACTCACCCTCTCTGCATGGGCTCATTTCTGCCACGTTCTGTGCACCCCCCGGGCTCAGAGTGGGCTGGAAACTGGTGCGTAGACATGATACCAGGGAATGAGCTGCTGGTACCAACCGTGACATGCCACCTCCCTACTCCCCCCAACCTCGCCAACACCCCCTCAACCGTACTGTCGAGGGGTTTGGGTATCATTGGGTATCAAACACAGGAAATCAACAAGCAAGGATAACAAGCAAAAAGGAAACCATGAGGTAATCCAGCCTCTGTGGGAAGAGAACTATATCAAATACAAAATCTCTTTTTCTCTAATTATCCTGGGAAGCGTGCTTGAGTAAATGGCCCTACACTCTTTGGAATATAGAAAATTAAGAGGTGATCTCATTGAAACAGGTAAGATTCTGCATGACCTTGGCAGGTAAAGAAGAGGTGTACCTCCAAGTTGGGTCCCTAGGACCTAGGGTCAGATTGTCAGGAAAAGGGGTAGAGCATTCAAAAGGGACGATTATTTGGATGAAAATGGCAGGCAAGAGTATGGGGAGAAAGCGAATGATTGGCACAAGATAGTGGTGCTAGTGTGAAGGGCCAAGCAGTGGGCTGAATGGCCTCTTTCTGTGCCGTAACAGTTCTGTGATTCTGCCTGAGAAGCGAAGAGAAGTCTTCAATCAGGGGATTGTAAAATCTCTGGACTTCTCTGACCAAGAAGATGAACGCCCCATTGTCCAATAAATTTGAGACTGAGATTGTTCGCCTCAAGGGAATCAAGGGGCACAGACTGTGGGCAGGAAGTGAAGGCCAATGGTCAGCAGAAGAGCAGAGCAGATTTGAAGGGCCGAATGGTCTGATCCTGATCCTATCTCAGAGTTTCTCATTAAAAGAGTAGAGTTCTGAAGAAGAGTCTTTGGATTCGAAACATTCGCTCTATTTCTTTCTCTCTCCCCATGAATGCGGCTAAACCTGCTGAGTTTCTCCAGCAATTTTCTGGTTGCCATTCAGACTGAGAGCATTCGCAGTGTTTTGGCTTTTATTCTCATAGTTTCTTGTGTGTCTTTACTGCCCTCTACAGTAAAGAGTCGCCAAGCATGAGCTTGTTAAATCATACCTGGATTACTGGCGTAGTGTTAGCTGTCATAGCTAAGGAAGAGCATCAGAGTTGGGGGTGGGGTGCATTGAAGGCTTGCTAGAGACAGGTTCAATTGAGGGATTCCAGAGGGTGGTTATTCAGATAGAAATGGGACACAAGGATATGAGGAAAAGGCAGGAGATTGGCATTAGGGAATAGAATTGGAGCAGGCATGATGGGCTGTATGGTCTTCTGCTGCTCTGTAACGATTCTCTGAAAGGCTAGTCTGTCGGATGAAGGGGCTGACATGTGAGGAGAGACCATTGTTAACCCATTATTATATCAGACCTCTCAAGGAGAAAGACCCATCACCAGTTTCTCAGGGGGGTGCTAGGCGTGGGCAATAAATGCCAACCAACCCAGCAGTGACCGCATCTGGAAGAAGACTAAAGGATCTGATCTAGTGGGCAGAGCAAGGTCCAGCGATTGGGTGTTCAGGGTATTGTAGCTAGTCTCTGTCACCCCTGGGTCACCAGGGAAGATGAAGCTGTGTTGCCTTGCCTCTGGGAACAGCAGCGATGCTAAAAGCTGCCATTCACTCAGACTGAGCGACGGTAGGTCAGAGCAAATGCATTTCCTCAGTGCTGGGGCTGTGTTCCCCTTTAAATCCAGCAGAGAGTAGAAACTGGAAGACATGCCGAGCGACCCAGGAAATTAAAAACCTCTGTGTCATTCTTGACTGGATCAACTTTTATATCAAATCCAGTGTTTGAAATTCCGCCCAGAAACCCACTCCACACAGCTTTTGTAGTCAATCCCAGCTATAATGTAGCTCAGCCTGATGAAAGGGGTGGGGAGGCATGGATGTAGTGGATTCACATAGTAACCTTACTGCACTTTACAGACGCATGTTTTTATTTCTGGGTGAAGGGAGGGGGATAGTGGGTTGGATGATCGCTGCAGATGGTTCATCTTGATGACATTCAGCAGGAGGAAGAGAGCAATAATGATTTCTGACAACATGTACCCTGATAGCTCATTCGTCAGTCATGGCACTGAAATGGATTGACTGCAAATGTCTAATATCACAGAATTGTTACGATGCAGAAGGAGGCCATTCAGCCCATTGTGCCTACCCCAGGTCTTTAAATGAGCATCATTTACTTTGAGCCAGCCTCCGGCTTTGTCCCCACAAGCCTCACACGTTATTTTTATCCAAATATTCATCCAATGCCCCTCTTGAAGGTCTCAATTGAACCTGCCTCCACCACATTTCCAGGCAATGCATTTCATACCCTAACTGTTTGCCGTTTCACCTCGCAGTTGCTTCTTTTGCAAATCACTTTAAACCCACGTCCTCTCACTCTTAGTCATTTTACAAATGAGAACTGTTTCCCTCTATCTGCTCTGTCCAGACCCCTCACGATTTTGAAAACCTCTATCCAATCACCTCTGATGCTCTTCTCTGCAGGGAGACCAGTCCCAACTTCATTCATCTATCCTCACTACTGAAGTTTCTCATTCCTGGAACCCTCGTATACCACTTCTGTACTCTCTCCAATGCATTCATGTCCTTCCTAAAATGTGGTACACAGAAATGTGCACAGTACTCCAACCGGGGTCTAGCTAGTGTCTTATTCATGTTCAGCATCACCTCCTTGCTCATATACGCTTGTGAACAAAACCTGGAATATTGTATGCATAATTAACGGTTATCCCTACCTGTCCTGCCACCTTTATGAATGAGATAACACAGTGTAGAGCTGGAGGAACACAGCAGGCCAGGCAGCATCAGAGGAACAGGAAAGCTGACGTTTCGGGTCGGAATCCTGACTTATTAGTGTCTTCCCCCAGGTTGTATATTCTGCTCCAGTGAGCAGTACCCTTCATTTTATACAGTCTCTCCATGTTCTTTATACCAAAATGCATTACCTCACACTGCTCTGCATTGAACTTCATCTGCCACCTATCCACCCAGCTCCTCCAACTTGTCTATGCCCTTTTGAAGTTCTACACTGTCCTCCTCACCGTTTACAATGTTTCTAATTTTTGCATAATCTGGAAACTTTAAAATTGTCTGCTGCACACCAAAATCTAGATCATTAAAATATATCAGGAAAAGCAAGGGTCCCAATACTGAAACTCCACTACAAACCTTCCTCCAGCCTGAAAAATATCTGTTTCCTGTCCCTCACGCAATCTTATATCCACAATTGCAGCTGTCTATTTTAGTCCATGAGCTTTATGTTTTTCACAAATCTGTTGTGTGGCATTGTACCTTTTGGAAGTGCATGTACATTACATCAATAGCATTGCCCTCATCAACCCTCTCTGTTATCTCTTCAAAGAGAAGCAGTGAGTATGTTCAAGCCGTCCCTAATTAATCCATGTTTGTCAGCATGACTATTAATTCTAAAAGGATTATTGTCTCTAACCACTTTCCCGTACTGAAATTAAGCTGACTGCTCTATAAACACAGAGCTTATCTTTACCCCCCCTTTTAAAATAAAGGCATAAAGTGCTTCAGCTCACTTGAAGGGGTCATTGGGTGTAAATAAATTCACACCATCTGGGTGCAGCTACCTCAGTGTTCTTTACATTCTGTCTATTAACCTATCCTTCCTGTCACCTTACTCTATTCCCCTTGTACGTTGGCTCAGTGGATAGCAATGCTGCCTCATAGCACTAAGGACTTGGGTTCAATTCCACCCTTGGGCAACTGTCTGTGTGGAGTTTGTACATTATCCCTGTGTATGCATGGGTTTCCTCCCACAATCCAAAGGTATGCAGGTTAAGTGGACTAGCCGTGCTAAATCGCCTAGGGATGTGCAGGTTTAGGTGGATTGGCCAGGGGAAATACAGGGATTGGGTGGAGTCTGGGTGCGATGCACTTGGGAGGGTCAGTGTGGATGTGATGGGCTGAGTGGCCTGCCTCCGCACTACTGATTCTGCGATTCTAAATCCTCTTTCTCTATCAACCACCCAAGTCCAATACTGCATAGAGCTGAGATAACCTCACTGTTTCCTTTCCTAGACAGAGTGACCCTTTATCTTCAGGGATGTTAACTCTCATTTCAGTTTTCCCAACATTGTGTCTTCTTGAAATTCACCAACCTCCTGCCTCCATTAACCTCTCCCTCGATATAATCTTGCCTACCAACGTTCGTGTGCTCCCCGTTCCCCCCACCACTACCTGCCTTTGCCATCTCTCATGACCTCCTCTGCTGCCATCGATTCAACTGTGGATGATCCACTTCCTTGAATCCCTCACTGTCCACTTCCACTTTAGACCTCACTGCCTTCTGCCTCCACTATTGGCAAGAACACTGCTTAACCATCTCTTCATTTCCAAATGGTCAGCCTTTGGCTTGCCATGACCCAAGGACTTTCTCACCTTGGCTGTTCACCTGGAGTGGGACAACGGTGAGTCCTGTAGCGGAGGTTGGCACGGAGGATGTGAGTCCCAGACCAGAGGGACTGGAAGTGAGGCCTTGTGGTTTGTAGATTAGCGTGGTGTACAGACTTGGCCTGGTTGGCCTGAAGGCTCAGTGCTCGCACGGACTTCGTGAAAAGACTAAAATTTGAGTACTTTTTATTTTAAAAGATTCTTTATTCTTATGCCGAACATTTTAATATAATTCTTTCAAGTCTGTAACCTCATACTTAAGTATCTGTTCCTAGGTACCATTTACCTAAGATGGCGCCAAAACAGCGACATCACAAACTTTTCACTGCACTCATTCGAGCGACAATAAAGCTAATTCGATTCAAACTAAATTGACAAGGGTAAGGATTAAAAAGGAGAAACAAGGTACCCAAAGGTTTGGGGCAAGCCAATATCACCAAAGGAAGAAATACTAAGCTGTTGGGTGGAGTCATACTAAAAGGTTTTTGTTCAATTCATTCATGGGATGTGGGAATCGCTGTCTAGGCCAGTATTTATTGTCTGTCCCTAATTACACTTGAACTGAGTAGCGTGCTAGGCCATTTCAGTGGGCAGTTAACAGTCAACCACATTGCTGTGGGTCTGGAGTCACACATAGGCCAGATCAAGTAAGAATGGCAGATTTCCTTCTCTGAACGACATTTGCGAATCAGATGGACTTTAACAATAATCAACAATAGTTACGTAGTTGCCACTAGACAAGTTTTAAAAAAATTTGCAGGCTTTGTGTTGATTTCCCATTTCCTTTATCTGTCAGGAGTGGGATTTGAACACGTGACCCCAGAACATTAGGGACTTTTGATTAGTAGCATTAGATATACTGCCATTATGTTACAGGCTCCCTTTAAAGCCTTACAATAAGGTCCAAATTGGGCTTGCTGAGCATGCATGGAAACACATAGAGGGTGGCGAATAGGATTGGTGAGACATTAACCACTTGGAAATCTGATGTCATGGTCAACTCTTGGTTGGTTAAATATTTGTGAGTTGTAAGTGACTCCATCATTCTCTGGGGGTTGTCTGACGACTGAGAAGTCTGATACGAGATTAGCATGGACACCCACAGATCACAATGTTCTTGCTGGTGATTGGGAGAACCTTTTCAGTTGTGGCACATCCACCCTTCGTCTGGAATTGCTGGGCGTTATGGCTGAGGCGTAGGTGATCCTGGAATCAGGTTGAACCAGACCTCAGGCCTTGCTTCCATATTAGTCAGTCGACAGCACTATTTCCCCAAAGGAGGCAGTTTACAACGTTGGCTCCTTTTTGGGGTGTCCTTGCATCATTTGTAATGACCACCTTGATGTTGTTTGCCCTGAGAGAGTTCCCCCAAGGACTGAGGATTCTGTCATCGTCGCTGTGGGAGCCTACCCATCGTAGCTACAATTCCTGGATTTTAAGCACAATGAAGCACGTTGTTAGTTGTGAACTTTGTCCTGTTGTTGAATTGCCATGGTGGACTTCAGTTGTCCTCGGTGGAATTGTTCTGGAGGTTTGGTGTGGAGTCTTTAGCAGACCCAGGATTGTGCGCCATGCAGTAGGGTTGGAAGGACAGCGACTCATAGAGCTCGATGTTAACCTTCAGCTTAATGTCATGCTGCTTCCAGACACAACCAAGAAGTTGGACACGGCAAGATCTTCCTTTCTGGGTGTGGGGCTGTTTCGTTGACGGTGGAGATAACAAATGCTTGGCGCCAGAAAAAGAAAAAGAGCAGGATTGGCACTTAATATCCTTGGATGGAAGGTCCTCAGGAAAGATGGGGAAGGAAAGAGAGGAGGATTGGTGTGTCACTGCTGACTAATACAGAACCGGAGGGAGAGAACGTACTGGAGACATTAAGGTCAGAATAGAATTGATCAGAGTTAAGAAACGATAGAGGTATATTCTCATTACTGGGTATACGCTGTAGGTACTCTATAGGTCTGCTCTATAGGTACCGTATGGTGTAAATTATTTGTTAAATAATCGGAACCGTGCTAAGAGTTAGACTGGAAACCAATTGAAGACCATCAG
Organism: Rhincodon typus; assembly: GCF_021869965.1. Lineage (NCBI taxonomy): Eukaryota > Metazoa > Chordata > Chondrichthyes > Orectolobiformes > Rhincodontidae > Rhincodon > Rhincodon typus. Next base: position 52,874,754 of record NC_063350.1, read on the forward strand.
CTGGGCCTGCCATGTGCATGTGCTAAAAGCTACGTGCGTAAATACTCATGACATGTTTTATGTAGGCAAAAGGAATTTAACATAAACTTTTTATGAAAAGAGGTCAGGGAGACCATCAAATTTTGCTGTATCCATGTGACAACGTTCTGACTAATCAGGATCTGTCTGCTTTGCCTGAAAAATTAACATTGATAGTTAACTGTTCTAGCTGCATCTCCATGGCAATGGTGACTCAACCAATCAGCACCCTCTTCTCATTCTGTATAAAACAATGTCTCTTTTACAAGACTATCTCTTGTGTCCTAGTTCTGACGAGTACAAGATGTAAAGCTTTAACTTCTTGTCTTCTTTTAGCAATGCTGAAGAATACATTGTTATAATTTGGTGCTGGGAGAAAATGGATCAGTGTCAGATCGGGAACCTGTAGGGAACAGTGAATGTGGTACCGTAATGTTACGTTGCCTTTGGAAAAGGAGGAGACCCAATTTTAGTGGAGTGAGAAAAGATTAATTTAGGATATCTGGTCAGCATGGACGAGTTGGGCTGGAGATGACTCCAAGACAGATGAAACTGAGCAACAAGACACCATAAAAGAGGACATAGCTGCCTTCCAACAACTCCCTCCCTCACCCCCTCACCTCTCCCTTACCTTTGATGATTTGCATTGACCAAAACGAGTTTTGCACATCAATTATTCAATTAGAGAATGTGGGAGGCTTATTGGTGGTGGTTAGTAGGTGAGAAAAAGAACGAGTGATTTGGTGATAGGAAAGAAAACATTCCATAGAGTGTCAGAGTGATTCTGGATACATAAAAAAAAGAAGTGGAGATAGTTTAGTATATTTTGGGTACATTCCCACAAGGTGGAAAGTTAGGATAAACAAAGTTGGAGATCCCTGGGTCATGAATGAGACTGAGTGCAGGATGAAGCAGGTAAAAGGATGAGCGTGGCAGATGTCATGTTGACAATACTGATGTAAATCAGGCTGGATGTAGAAAATGCAGAGTGGAAATTAATAACATAATCAAAGAAGCACAGAAAGACTGTGAGGAGAGACTGGTAGCCAATACAAAATTCTTCCAATGGCATACAAAATTTAAGACGGTTGTTGGAGGAGAGTTAGGACTGATAATGGACAGGCAGAGTGCTTGAGGTGGTAAATTGGTGCCTGTATCTGTTTTACCAAGGAAGAAGATATTTGCTTAAATTGTAGTGAAAGAGGAGGTAGCAGATGCATTAGACAGGCAAAATATTGATAGAGGAGGTGCACGAAAGGCATTTAAAGTTGATATGTCACCCCAAAGAGTTGAGATACTTATGGGGATACTGGTGGAATTAATGTGGAGATTACAGAGGGTACTGGCTATAATCTTCAAAACCTGACTAGATACAGGACTGGAAAATTACAAATGTTACATCCTTGTTCAAAAAAAGCTGTCAGGATAAACTCAGCCACGATAGACCAATCAGTTTGACCTCTGTGGTGAGAAATCTATAACAAATAATAATGTGAGAGAAAATGAGCACGGACTAGTAGAACTGCAGGTTTATTAAGGAAAGCCAGCTCAGGTTTGTTGAAGGCAAATGGTGTTTAACTAACTTGCTTGAGTTTTTTTGCTGTGATGATAACAGAGAGAATTGCTGAGGATAATGAGGTCAATGTGGAGTACATGGCCTTTCAAAAGGCAGATGAGAAAACGCTGTGCTGTAGACCCAGAGGAACTTTTTTTTCTCACAGGATTGTGTATCTTTGGAATTCCCATTCTCAAGAGACAGTGGATGCAGAGCTATCAAATATTTTTTAAGGCAGAAGTAGAGAGATTCTTGATGACCAAGGGGACTAAAGATGATCAGGGACATGCAGGGATGTAGAGTTGAAGTTAAAATCGGATCAGCCAAGACTTATTGAATGGCAGAACAAGTTTGAAAAGTTGAGTGGCCTTCTCCTGTTCCTTGTTTGTATATTTATGTGATCAAAGATTATTTTTCAGATTGTGGAAGGTATAGAATCAATCTTGATGTAAAAGCCTCTCTGCTCCTATGATGCTGCTTGGCCTGCTGTGTTCATCCAGCCCTGCACCTTGTTGTCCCTTGATGTAAAAAGTACTGATGAGATCTGGATGCTGAGATGAGAAACTGATTTCCAAGTCGTAAATGATACAAAACTTGGAAGTACTGTGAACTGTGAGAAGGAGATGGTGATAGATTTCAAGAGGACAAAGACAGGCTCGTGTCAGATGAAATTCAAATGAGAGCAGTTTCAAGTGCTATGTTTTAGTTCGAAGAGTGAGGAGAGGCAATATACTCGAAGGGTACATGGTGCAGGAGTGGAGAAACCAGGGTTTACAGCTATAGATATCACAGTAAGTGGTAGGGCAGGTGGAGAAGGTGCACTTGAGAATCTGGGCTTAATGAATGGAGGCCTGGAATACAAAAGGGAGGAAGTTATGATGAATCTTTATAAAACTTTGATGGGCTTCAACTGGAATATTGGGCCCAGCTCTGGGCACTGCACTTTATGATGGATGTCTGGGGTCTATAGAAGGTGCAGAAAGGAATTCTGAGAATATTTCCAATGATGAGGGATTTCAGTTACAGGGATAGGTTGAAGAAGCTGAGATTGTTCTCCTTAGAGAAGAGAGGAGATTTGATCAAAGTGTTCACAATTGTGAGAGGATTTAGACAGTGTACGTTGTGAGAAACTGTTCCCTTTGATGGCAGAATCAAGAAGCAGGGGACACTGAAGATGATAGGCGAAGAGAACAAGGATGACATGAGGAAAACATTTTTAATGCACTGAGTAGTTGAGATCTGGAATATGAGTGTGTAGGGGCTTTCAAAAGGGTTTGGCTATGAAAATAAATGTGAAAGGCTATGTGGGAAGGGCAGCTTTTACCGAGAACTGGCATGGAAATGGTGGAATAAATGACCACCTTTTGTGCTATAACCATTCTCTTGGATATTCACTCATTGCAGTCCCTTTGTGGGCTCCTCACAGAGTATTTTTTTCCACCCCAATATTTTATCTGGTTATAGCCAGAACATGTTAATAATAGCTCCTGTTCTCACCTCTGTTACTGGGCGAACATCACCTATCTATCCTTGCTCTTCCTCATCCACGTGTTTATGTGACATCATCTGTTACAATAGGGTTAACATCCACATGTTAGCTCCTTCCAAAGGCCAAGGGGAGGCAAGGTGTGCTAAATGTTCTCTGCCTGTTCTGTAAATGGGGATGAAATTAATCCTGTAGAAGGGTGAACATTAAACAAATTAATAGCTGGGTTTGTGCACCAAGACTTTCAGGACGGTTTAACATTAGGAGCTAGTTTTGAGAAACTATTGACAAATGAAAATATTACTTTGGTTTAAGATGTAATCAGCGCAACTGATGGCCAGAACGCTGGGGAGAACATCTTTTCTCTCCTTTTGAATAGCACAAGAGGATTTAACCTCAGTTTCAACATGTCACATGAAAGTTGGCACCGCTGACAGTGCAGCACCTCCTTAGCAGTGCCAACCAATGCCATATATTGTTCAGGCAAATGGAATTTTCTTTTCTTTTTTTTTTCATTTGTGGGATGTGGGCGTCGCTGGCTGGGCCCAGCATTTATTACCCGTCCCTAGTTGCCCCCTAGAGAAGGTGGGGGTGAGTTGCCTTCTTAAACTGCTGCAGTCCACCTGCAGTGGGTTGACCCACAATGTTATTAGGGAGGGAATTCCAGGATTTTGACCCAGTGACAGTGAAGGAACGGCGATATATTTCCAAGTCAGGATAGTGTGTGGCTTGGAGGGGAACTTGGAGGTGATGGTGTTGCTATATGTCTGATGTTCTTGTCCTTCTCGATGGAAGTGGGTCGTGGGTTTGGAAGGTGCTGTCAGAGGATCTTTGGTGAATTTCTGCAGTGTGTCTTATAGAGAGTACACATTGCTGCTACTGAGAGTCGGTGGTGGAGGGGGAGTGAATGTTTGTGGGTGTAGTACGAATCAAACGGGCTGCTTTGTCCTGGATGGTGTCTTGAGCATTGTTGAGGCTGCACTCATCCAGGCAAGTGGGGAGTATTCCATCATGGGGTCCGGAGTCAATGTTGAGGACTCCCAGAGTAACACCCTCCTGACTGTATCCCACTGTGACACCCCCTCTGCTGGGTCTGTCCTGCCGATGGGACAGGACATATCCAGGGACGGTGATGGTGGTGTCTGGGACATTGTAAGATATGATTCTGTGAGTATGACTATATCAGGCTGTTGCTTGACTAGTCTGTGAGACAGCTCTCCCAATCTTGGCGCTAACCCCCAGACGTTAGTGAGGAGGGCTTTGCAGGGTCGACAGGGCTGTTTGTGCTGTTTGTCTTTTCCGGTGCCGAGGTCGATGCCAGGTGATCCGTCCGGTTTCATTTCTTTGAGACTTTGTAGCGATTGGTACAACTGAGTGGCTTGCCAGGCCATTTCAGAGGGCAATTGAGAGTCAACCACATTGCTGTGGGTCTGGAGTCACATGTAGGCCAGACCCAGGTGAGGGTGGCAGATTTCCCACCCTGAAGGACATTAGTGAACCAGATGGGTTTTTCTGACAATCGGCAATGATTTCATGGTGATCGGTAGATTCTTAATTCCAGACTTTTTTAAAAAAATGATCAAATTCCACCATTTGCTGTGGTGGGATTCGAACCCAGGTCCCCAGAATGTTAGCTGGATTTCTGGATTAGTAGACCATCACCTACCCCTAAAGTAGGACTTGAGTCTCCTGCTGTGAGGGAGTGTTGCTGTAACTCAGTAACAGCAAGCACCCAGACATTAGAGGGGCAGATAGTGAAAGGAGTATACAGCTTGTTGCCACTTTTCCCAGCAGCCAAGGTGGACCAGTCTTTCTCTTTGCTGACCGGGTTTTGGGTAACCCTTCATGCAAGGTGAGTGTGGCTCGCTGAACCTGAACAGGACAGAAAGAGTCAATAAAACGAGGAGCAGAGACCAGCAGAGCCACTGATGAGAAGTAAAAGCTATGTTGCGACAGCTGTTATCTTTTCTCAAGTTAGATAAAGCCAGACTGGTTGATTCATGGGGGATTGTGTAACACTACCACTAGAAAAATAACCTTCAAAGACAAGCAAGACAAAAAAAAATTCTGGAGAACTATGAATGAGGTAAGAGTTCCAACTGACTGCAGTATTTCTGTTCTGTGTCAGCAGTATGACCTCAGCCTCCACTTACAGAATCCTATTACTGCTGTCTCAGCAACAGAGCTGAGCAAAATCCTGGAGCTGCGAAGGTTACAGACACATCATTCCTCCTGCGTCCTCCACTGATCAATACTTTTTGTCTAATTTCTTCGCTTTGAGATACCTATAACAAACTGCAGTGTCTGGTAGACGGAGTCTGGGAATAACTGAGATTGAGTGATCGATAGGCTGCAGAGGGGAGCGACAGTTAATGGTAGGGCCCTAAAGAGTATCATCGAACAGAGACTCCTAGGGGTTCAGGTACCTTGTTCTTTGAAATTAATGTCACAGGTAGACAGGATGATGAAGAAGACATTTGGCATGCCTGCCTTCATACAGGAGTTGGGATGTCATGTTATGGCTGTACAAGACATTGATAAGGCCACAATTGGAGTACTGTGTACAATTCTGGTTGCCCTGCTTTTTGAAAGATATTATTAAACCGGAAAAAGTGCAACATTTACAAGGATGTTACTGAGGCTGGAGGGTTTGAGTTATAAAGAAAGGCTGGATTGGCTGGGACTGTTTTCCCTGGAGCATAGGAGGCTGCGGGGTGAGCTTATAGAGGTTATAAAATTATGAGGGGCATGGATAAAATGAATAGCAAAGGTATTTTGTCAAGATAGGGGAGTCTAAAACTAGAGGGCATGGATTTAAGGTGAGAGGGGAAAGATTTAAAAGGGACCCGAGGGGCAACTTTTTCACGCATAGGGTGGTTTATCTGTGGAAATGAACTTCCGGAGGAAATTGTAGATGCAGATACAGTTACAACTTTTTAAAGACATTTGGACAAGTGCATGGACAGGAAAGGTTTAGAGGGACATGGGCCAAATGTAGGCAAATGGGACTAATTCAATTTAGGAAACCTGGTCAACAGGGACGAATTGGGGTATGACACTATGACTCTATAATGGGATCTCTGATCCCACTGGTCCCGCTCCCCCAATATCTGCTCTGTCCCTAACTCAGAGAAAAAGACACAAAGAGAGAGAAGTGTGATGGTTCTGATATTCCCACAAAAATGTGGAAGCAAGTTTGAAGCATTTGTCTGTGGCTTTTTCTCATGGCCAGCTAATTTAGCTTTTACTGGGTTCCTCTGAATTGCAAACACTGACAAGACCCTTGGAACAATCCCTCTTCATCTTAAATGGGAGACTCCTTATTCAGAAACTGTGCAACTTTGAAGGTTATTTTTCTAGTGGTAGTGTTACACAATCCCCCATGAATCAACCAGTCTGATTTTATCTATTCCTGAATCTCCCATGAAGGGAGAGACGCTTTCAACATCAACTCCTGTCAAGCCCCCTCAGCATCTTGTGATCTCCCCTCATTCCTCAAAACATAAAAGTGTGGACCATTATCTGAAAACACAGAGGATTCTGGGGAGAATAGCATTAAGTGAATTTCTCATTCAGAGAGAGCCGGTGCAGAAATAAAGGGCTGAATGGTCTCCCCCTGCACCGGGTGAAGTCTAATTCCCGTCCGATGGTTATCAGTGGGGAGGAAGACAAGCTGTGATTTCAGCTCAGGTATTTAAGTAGTCAAACCGAGGGTGTAATAAGCAGGAGATGGAGTTTGAAACTGTCAAAAAGAGTTTGAAGGATGGGTTCTGGATGGACACAGACTGTTTCAGACTTTAGTGTGAGGAGTTTGAAGAAGCTAGACATAGTCTTGGAGATGGGGAACAAATATAGCGGTACCATCAAAAAGGTATGTCTTGGGGGAATGGCTCTGGGGGTCAGCTGGACGATCTTTCTCATGAGTTTAGTGCTGGGAGCACTTTAGTGATCTAGCCCAGATTGGGAAGGTCAATAGATTCTCCTACATCCTGCTGTGTGCATTACCCCAATCCCTCACACTGCCCACTCCATCGCATCACTCCTCACACACACACACAGTTACATTGTGTGTCCCTCCTCCTTCACTCTGTACTTCCTCACATCCCCCTCTACCATTCCCACACTTAAACAATCTCCTGTCTCTGGCTGATAGTCAGCCTCACCAATTCACTACATCCATTAATGAAGAGGGACTGGAGATCAAGATTTCATTGTAATGCTACTCAGCTAGTAATCCAGAGGTCCAGTGGGTTCAAACCACCCATGGCAACTGGTGGAATTTAAATTTAATGAATAAATCTGGAACATAAAGCCCAATAATGGTGCTATAAAATTACCATTGGTTAATGTTCAGGGAAGGAAATCATCCTTACTGGTTTGTTCTATGTGTGACTCCAGACCCACAGCAATGTAAGGGTTCAGGTACATAATTCCTTGAAGACAGTGTCCCATATAGACAGGATGGTTAAAAAGGCAATTGCCATGCTTGTCTTCATTGCTCAGTCCATTGAGTATAGGAATTGGGACGTTATGTTGAGGTTGTACAGGACATTAGTGAGGCCTCTTCTGGAATACTATGCCCAGTTCTGCTTGCCTTGTTATAGGAAGGATATTATTAAGATGGACAGGGTTTAGAAGAGATTTACCAGGATGTTGCTGGGTATGGAAGGTTTGAGTTATAAAGAAAAGCTGGATAGCTGGGACTTTTTTCACTGAAGTGTAGGAGGTTGAGAGGTGACCCGATAGAAATTTATAAAATAATGAAGGGTATAAATAGGATTAATAGTAGGTGTCTTTTCCCTAGGATAGGGGATTTCAAGACTAGGGGACATACTTTTAACGGGAGAGGAGAGGGATTTACAAAAAAAGTGAGGGGCAAATATTTTACACAGAGGGTGGTTTGTGTGTGGAATGAACTTCCTGTTGAAGTGGTGGATGTGGGCACAGTTGCAACATTTAAAAGACACTGAGATAAGTATATGAATGGAAAAGGTTTGGAGGGATATGGGTCAGGAGTAGGCAGGTGGGACTAGTTTAGTTTGGGATTATGGTTGACATGGACTGGTTGGATTGTGTTGCTGTGCTATCTGACTCTATGACTCTCTGTGATAGACTCTTGGCCCTCTGAAATGACCAAACAAGCCATTTAATACAAAGACAATTCAGAATGGACAGCAAATGCTGTACTTGCCAAGAATGTCCACATCCCAATGATTCACTTCACTCTTCATTCTAACTTGAGGATACTGCATTTGAATCTCCAGATGTCAATGAATAGCACAGATAGCTCTCAGCTGGTTTTCAATGAGCGACATTACTTTCCCCTGGTCTTTCATTCTCTTAAATAGGAGGTGTTGTGAAAGAGATGAGTCTAATTGGTCAGCATTCTGATGGAAGTAAAATCCTTTCACTGAGCACCCACTGGTCTTCATCCTGATGCGATTGCCCACTGGCAATGAGCCAATAGGATGTTACGAGATTTGGGATGATGTTACTGGCCTGACTCTATTTTAGCTGCTGGAAGAATAGTTCCAGGTCAACCTCCTGTCCATTGCCCTACTCCACCAGATGACCAGAACAGGGAGGGCTGTAAAATATTTGTTGCAAGGATCCGTGAACAGTGGACTTGATGAGGAGATGGTGAGTTTGGAAATACATTCAGTTGAAGTGGAACAGAATTAATATTTCAGTCAATAGTGTTGAGAAAACAACATTCACAAGAAACGAAGTAAGAAATGAAGAAATCACTTGGAGCTGATGCAGAGTGTAATGAATATGTGGATGATCCTGTGAGGTCGTGTGATGTCATTGTAACCTCAGTAGTCATGTGATAGGACTCTGCTGGAAGGTTGGAACCTGAACAGCTCTGAGTATACAGCTCTGTAGCCTTATAATCACAAAATATTGTTAATAAACATTGTTTAACAATTCCCTAGACGTCTGGCCTGAACTTGTATGTCAATGTCAACATTGAACAGCAGAGCAGAACCAAGAAAAAGGAGCAGAAGTTTGTCAAGGTGGGCATTTCTGAAAGAGAAGTGGCAATGAGAGGGGCACTCTGAAACATTAACTCTGCTTCTCTCTCTCTGCAGATGCTGAATATTTCAGGCAGCTTCTGTTCTAACCTAATATAACAGATCCATTTGGAGGCAGAAAACTAGCACCAATAACTTTGCCACAGCTTTTTAGCGCCCTCAGGATCAAAACCACACTTCCCTAGCTTCCCTACTAATCACAAGCAAAGGCAATCACAATCATTGAAGGAAGGCCTTCCAGTTAAAGGGACCCTGCAAGGGATCAGAATTTCAGAGTGATTACATCATGGAAGGAGGCCATTTGGCCTGTTATATCCATGCTGGCCCTCTGTAGGAGCAAGTTACTGAGTGCCACTGCCATGCCTTCTCCCTATATGCACATTCTTCCTTTTCAGATCATTCCCTCTTGAATTCTTCAATTGACCCTGTCTCCCACACGCTCTCGGGCAGCACATTCCACATCCCACAATTAAACAAATACACAAGCACATGAACTAAGACTAAAAGTAGGCCATTCAGCTCCCCGAGTCCACTCCACCAATCAATAAGATTGTGGCTGATCTATTTGTGTTTTGACTTCCACATTGCCATCGAAACCCTGATAACTTTTGATTCACAAGACAGCCCTCTCACTCCAGGTATCAATCTAGTAAACATCCTCTGAATCACCTCCGATACATTGACATCCCCCCTTAAATAAGGGGACTAAAACTACACACAGTGCCCTGTAAAACTGAAACATAACATCCTTACACTTATGTTTGATTCCTTATACTAAAGGATAACATCCCTTTAGTTTGTTTTATTACATGCTGTGCCTGCATAGTAACTTTCCCTGACTCATGCACTGTTGCACCTAAATCCCTCTGCATCTTGGAATTCATTAAAGTAGTACACTGCTTCTCTATTCTGCTGAAAATTGCTGGTTTCCTATATAAAAGATTTTTGCCCACTCACTCAACCCTTCCTCTATCTGACCACAACCTTCTTATGTCCTCTTCATAACATACTATACCTACCTATCATTTATAAATTTGATAGCAACTGTACTTTTGTTTCCTTCATCTAACAGTCCATAATCAGAAAAAGAATCATTTAGGTGTACTCTCTGTTTTCTCCTAGCTGGCCAATCTTCTACCCATGCAAATATGTTCATCGATACACCATGAGCTCATACTTTGCACAATAGACTTTAATGTAACGTCTTGCCTTCCAGAAATCCATGGTATATCTTTATATGTACAGATTCCCCTTTATCCACAGTACATAGTACTGTCCAAACAACTCTAAAAAATTGGTTAAACATGATTTTCCTTTCACAAAACCATGCCAACCCTTCATGAGCACGTGTGGTTCTATATGCGTTTCTAAAAACCTCCTTGATATCAGATACTAATACCTTCTACAACATAGACATCAAGTTGACTGGTCTATAATTTCCTGTTTTCTGCCTCTTTCTTGAATGGTAGGGTCGTATTTACTTCTTTCCAGCTCATGGAACCTTTCCAGAATCTAATGATTTTTTGAAAAACTAACAACAATGCTTCTCTCTCCCTGGAGGTTCTGCCTGCAGACTGATGAAAGGACATCTCAATGGAAAACATTAAATCTGCCGCACTCCAACAATCTGCTGAGTATTTGCAGCATTTGTCGCTTTTGGTTCATCGTTAAAACCTGTTATTTCCACCCTCATAATATCAGGGGTGGCACTGTGGCTCGGTGGTCAGCACTGCTGCCTCACAGCACTAAGGACCTGGGTTCAATCCCAGCCTTGGGTGACTGTCTGTGTGGAGTTTGCACATTCTCTGCATGGGTTTCCTCCGGGTGCTCCAGTTTCCTCCCGCAGTCCAAAGATGTGCAGGCTAGGTGGATTGGCCATGCTAAATTGCCTGTAGTGTTCAGGGATGTGTAGATTAGGTGGGTTATAGGGGGATGGGTCTGGGTGGGATGCTCTGAGGGTCAAAGTGGGACTTGTTGGGCCAAAGGGTCTGTTTTCACACTGTAGGGATTCTATAATCTTCTATGACCTATGATCATCCCCTCCTTCAGCTCATCTGGTGTTGAAGCCCTTGTCCATATGTTTGTTACCAGGAGACTTGACTATTCTAGCAGACTCCTAGCTGGCCCCTGACATTCTCCCTTTTGTAAACTCATTCAGATTACTGTTGCTGTGTCCAATTTTGCTGCATAGTCTGTTTACTCCTCACAATCGTGCTCATTGATCTTTATTGACTCCGAGTCAAATGACACTTTCATTATAAAATTCTTATTCTTGTTTCCCAGATCACTTCATGGCCTCACCCCTCATTATCTCTGCAATCACCTACAATCCATAACCCTCCAGGAGACTTGTCCTTGTCTCTTTCTAGCTTCCTTTAACCAGGGGCATATGCTTAAGGTAAAGGGCATGAGGTTTAAAGAGGATGTGAGGAAACATATTTTTTATCCCGAGGGTGGTGGGTATCAGGAACTCTCTGACTGTAAGGGTGGTAGAAGCAGAAACTCTCAAGTATTAAGGCATACAAAGCTATGGGCCAAGTGCTGGAAACTGGGATTAGAATAGTTCAGTGGTTGTTTTTGACTCAATGGGCTGAAGGGCCTTTTATGTGCTGTAATTCTCCCAGATTCTATGGCTGTTAAGCATCTCCAATTTTATTTTCTCCATCTTTGACCATAATATCATGAGAAACAGGAATAGGAGCAGGCCATTCGGCCCCTTGAGCCTACTCCATTAATCATGGCTGATCCAACATTCCTCATGTCCACTTTCCTGCCCTTTCCCCAAAACACTTGATTCCCCGACTGATCAAGAATCTATCTCAGTCCTAAATATACACAAAGATTCTACCCCCTCAGCTCCCCGTGGCAAAGTGATCCAAATACTCATAACTATCTGAGAGAAGAAATTCCTCTTTATCTCAGTCTTAAAGTTGGCACCTCTTATTTTCTGAGACTATACCCTCTGGTCCTAGACTCTCCCATGAGGGGAAACATCCTCTCAGCATTTACCTTGTCAAGCCCCTTAAGAATCTGGTATGTTTCAATGAGATCACCTCTCGTTCTTCTAAACTCAAATGTGTAGAGTCCCAAACTAGAATCACAGAATCATAAAATCCCTAGAGCGCAGAAGGCAGCCGTTTGTCCCATTGAGTCTGCATCAATCTTCCGAAGAACATCCCATCCAGGCCCCCCACCCACACCCTATCCTTGTAACCCCACAGGGGTTTTTATCATGACTTACCTACCTAACCTGCACATCCCTGGAGCCTACAGGGCAATTTTTAGCATGGCCAATCCACCTAATCTAACCCATTTAACCTTTACTCGTAAGACAAGCCATCCATACCAGGGATCATCCTGTACAACTTCTAAAACTGCTCACAGTACTCCAGCTGTGGTCTCACCAGTAGCTTGTAAACTTAGTGGCCAAGTTACCAAGGCCCTAAGCTCTGGAATTCCTCTCACTATCTCTCTATCTCACTTTCATCCCATTATGATACCCTTTAAAAAGCTCTCTCTTTGACCAAGCATTTGGACATCTTCCCTAATATCTCTCAGTATGACTCACGGTTAAATCTTTTTTTTGGTGGTCTTGTGAAGCACATTAGGGTGTCTTATTACATATCTAGACACAAAACCACAAGAGGCAGAGACAATAACTGTGTAGCCCCATGTTACATGAATGGATTGTGATAATCTTATATGTGTCCAACTTGCATTTTCTTCTGACTTTTCTTGGCCGAGCCAATTATTAATCATCAAACTAATTTATTGTTTTTTATTTAAAAGGCAAATGAATGGAGTAGTTATAACTGAAAACTTCAATTTCTTCGTAATAGTTAACCAATCAAGAAATAGCAATGAATTACACGTACTCTGTGTTTATAGGCTACATTTCTGACCAGTAGTTTCTATGAAGGAGAGTCTTGTTGTGCTGTGGCAGTGCCCCTGCTTCTGAACCAGAAGCACTGGGCTCCAGGCCCACTCTAGGGTTTGATGGCTGAGGAATCTGATTTGAAGTGCAGCCAAACCAGTTGAGGATCACCTTGTAAATTTGTAGGCCTTTCCAATATATGCTCACGGTGGGCAGAAAGTGCAGGAGAGTTTCCTTGTTGGGCCATTTGATGGAAAAAAAAATATGGGCCTCAACCATCATGACACAAAACTGCAGGCTACAACGTGGAGGGAAAAGTGTTAAACTGGAAAACTTGGACTTCTTGAGGGTTGGTTGTCCCAGTTGGTCAGGTGGCTGGCGTGGATCAGATTGGTGCCAACAGCTCAGGGCATGGCCCCCGTACCAAATGGGGTGGATTTGTAGGAGCACAGCATGGAGCTTGCTGTGCCATTCAGTAAGATTTCAGGACTTGCTTCCTTGTCCTGATCCATTCTGTTGTGGGTTGGATTTGCCTTTGGCCAGGGAAATGAAGAAGAACTTCTATGAAGTTAGTTGGTATTAATCTTATACACAAAGAGAGATTCTTATACTCTTATCTTTGGTATGGTGTCTAAGACTGCCTGTGCAGTTTGTATGTTTTGAACTTGTACTTTTGAACCGGATGCCTGACCTCCCTGGAGTTGAGCATATCCAGGGAATGGTCACTTGTTCTGCCAATCAAAATGGCTACTTTAGAGTGGGGACATTGCTGACCAATCACACCACAATGCCCTGTTCAGTGAAGAACGCCCCCTCCCCCCACCCCCAGACACACTGAGTGAAGAAGGGAGGTAGAACATAGAACAGCACAGCACAGGAATGGGCCCTTCAGCCCACAGTGTTGTGCTGAACATGACATCAAATGAAACTAATCCCTTCTGCCTGACCTTGGTCCATATCCTTCTATTTGTTGCATAAACATGTGCTTATCCAAAAGTCCCTTTAACGCCCCTATTGTTTCTGCCTCCACCACCAGCCCTGGCAGTGCATTCTAGTTTCCCACCACTCTATGTGTAAAACAACTTGCCCCTCACATCTCCCTTGCACCTTCCCTCCACTCACCTTAAACGTCTGTCCCTTAGTATTAGACATTTCGGCTCTGGGAAAGAGGTATTAGACTCTTCAAACATTTCATGGGGGATCTCTGACATCCGTTAAGAAGTGCTGTGAGGTCTTCAATGCTATTCCCTTGTTTCAGTCTCATGTGAATAGTTCTGCTGGCAGATCTATTTACTTTTGCATTTGCCAATGAGAAGAATTGTTAGCTTTTTGTTTGACAGAGAAAACATCGAAAGGTTGTCACCTCCCTCCACAGTATCCCTGACTCACCTTCCCTGTCAGTCATCCTTGTCCATTCCCTCTGACTATCCTTGTACAGGGGTTTTGCTTTCTTGGTTACTCAATGCTGAGTGAGTGTGCAATATTCCTGAATGGAATGAAACAGGCAGTTAGAAGTTGTCTCACCGCACTACCTAATAACATAAAACTATGTGGGCAGCTAATGACTAGGAAGGAGTTTGATTTTCCAAGCAGTTGCTTTTGTTTGGCTTTCAATGAGAAAAAGGGCAGAATCACAATCCCACGCGTCACAAACCCATGGGTTTAAACCAGAGTTTGACTTAGCTCCAGTGATAGGTTAAAACAGCATGGGGCCTTTTGATTTTTATATTCATTGATGGGATGTAAATATTCTTGATAAGGCCAGCAATTGTTGTCCATCTCTAATGAGCCTTTAGAATGTATTGGTGAGTCTTGAACTGTTGTTGTTCCTTTGAAGTGTGTGTCCACCCACAATGCGGTGGGGGAGAGACAATCTGGTCATGGTGGCATGTGACTTGGAGGGAAATTGTGTGTGATGGTGCTCCCATGAATTCCCTGTTCTTCTTCTTCAAAGTGATAGAGGTTGTGGGTTTAGAATGTGCAGTCAACGGAGCCTTTGGGAGTCATTGCAGTTTATAGAGGCCATAGAGTCCCTCAGTCAGATCCTTTGTGAGCCTTCTTTGCTTTAAGGAAAATAATGCTAGCCCTGTAGTCTCCCTTTGTAAGACCCCGTGCATTACTGGGAGAGACAGCATCATCAATGAAGTAGTGCCACAGAGGAGTGGTCAGGGGCACTACAGATATAGACTGGACACCATCAGATAATAAACCAATGATAGGGCTGACAAACAAGACCTGGGGAAGTGTATGTAAGAAGGATTTCTGAGAGTGGGATACTACCTGGGCAGGAGCATTGCAATGGATTGGGGTTGGTTGTGCGTTTCTGCTGACCCTTGTTTCACATGGGACTGAAGGAACTAAGTTGAAGTAAGTAAATCCTTGACACCTTCTTGATGGGCAGCACAGTGGCTCAGTGGTTAGCCCGGCTGCCTCACAGGACCAGGGACCTGGGTTTGATCCCACCCTCGGGCGACTGGCCGTGTTGAGTTTGCATGTTCTCCCCTTGTCTGCGTGGGTTTGCTCCGGTTTCCTCCCACAGTCCAAAGATGTGCAGGTTAGGTGAATTGGCCATAGGAAGTGCAGGGTTACTGGGATAGGAATAGGGGGTGAGTCTGGGTGGGATGCTCTTTGGAGGGTCAGTGTGGATACAATGGGCTGAATGGCATCCTTCCACACTGTAGGGATTCTATGAAATCTTCGATACTTCACTTGCTCAAATGCTGTCTTGATGCCAAGGGCAGTCATTCTCGCTCAGTTTTGGAATTTGACTCTTTGTCTATGTTTGGATCAATGTTATAATGAGCCAAATGGCCCAGGCAGACCCCAAACCCAGCATCATCTCACAGCGTGAATGACACCTTGCATCACTTTATTGATGTTCGAGAGGAGACTGATGGGGTGGTAATTGGCTGAGTTGGATTTGTCCTGCTTTTTATCGGGATAGGGCATACTCGAACAATTTTCTACATTTTCGGGTAGATGCCAATGGTGTGGCTGTACTGGGAGAGCTTGGCAAGGGGAGCGGCAAGTTCTGGAGCACAAGTCTTTAGTGAGGCCTCACTGATGATGTCACCTAGCATGGTGACGAAACGTCTGAACGAGAACAAGCCAGCTCAGCGAGCAAGTCAACAACCTTACCCACAACCCGAGATACAGATCTTTGCCAAAACTTTAAACAAGTCTTCAGTACTATTGCTGGAATGTTTTCAGGGCTCAGATCCTTTACAGTGTCCAGTTTCTCCAACTGTTTCATGCAATGACACAGATAGGGACCTCAGGAAGAGGTCAAGTTGGGTCATCCACTTGGCACCTTTGGTTGAAAATGATTGAAAGTGCTTCTGCAAGGCTTCAGACTTGTCTTTTGCACTAATGTTTTGGACTCCCACTGACACACTGTCGTCATGAGATCTCGGGATCCTAAAAATATCTTATGACTTGTACCAGGCTAAATCAAGGGATTGTGTCTGATTTGGATGGGAGGGACCTTGAAAGAAACTGAAACACCAGTATGGGCTCATGATCTGCTTCTGTGTCATTCCCCTTGTTTGTGATGTAAAGGTAAACAATATATTTGCGCTAATAATAGTAACTAAGCACATGCACAAGGAACTATGTCATATGGTCAATAGATCACATGGAACTGAGACTTAAGTGTGTAGTCTTCCAGCAATGTCTTCTTCTACCACCTTTTGGATATAGTTATAGTCAATAAATCGGGGAGGCTATGGTCTAGTTGCTGGACTGTTAACCTAGAGACTCAGATAATGCTCTGGAGATCTGGGTTTAAATCTCGCCACGGCAAATGGTGGGATTTGAATTCAATAAAAATCTGGAATTAAGAGTCTAATGATGACCATTGTTGATTGTCATGAAAAAAAAACCCATCTGGCTCACTAATGTACTTTAGGGAAGGAAATCTGTCATCCTTACCTGGTCTGGCCTACATGTGACTCCAGACCCACAGCAATGTGGTTGATTCTTAACTGCCCTCTGGGCAATTAGGGATGGACAATACAAGGTGACCTAGCCAACAATCCCCTCATCTCATGAATGAATAAAAAAAGGCTGTTGACATTCACTGATAAAGATGTGGACTAGTTTCTATCAACACTTCAGATCTGATCATACAATATAGGTAAGCCGAATTATTCAAAACACTGAAATGTGATAGTCTCTAATCTCCAAAGGGCATAGGATAAGATCTTCAGTGCATTCAACCTCATTCAAAACGATAATATGAGCTAAGGCTATCATCGATAGGTAGAAGCGAGGATCAAAGGGACGGATAATAATGCCAATATATTGGAAGTTGCTATAATCTGAGCAGTCTGTTACCATAGTGAGATGAGCCAACAGTCTCTGTAAATGTGCGAATGATTCGCAAATGGAGCAGTCCCCACATATGGGGGCATCTTAGCCTGGCAGTCCTTTTTCTCAGGGCCTTTCTGTAATGGGAACACACAGTGTCCAATAAAGGCAGGTGTAGCTCAGGAAATTGAAAAGGAGGGATGTGAATGAGTGAGAAATGTGTGCATTCCTGTACGCTGCAAAGGTGTCATGGCTTAGACTATCCTACAGATATAAAATAATATAGCACGGTACTGAGCTGCACGTTTTGTGCATTGAATCCTCTAAGTGTATAGGAGCCTGGTTCCATAATTGTAGAAAAATATCACTTTATCATGATACCATTTACGAGGGCACATCTGCACTCAGAAAGCATGAGCGAAAAGGCAGCTTAATTCTATGGTAGGAGGAGATTCAGAACATGAGTTAGGCCCTACATTAACACACGGAGTGCCTTAATGCCTATTTGAAGCAGCCCATATGCTTGTCTAAAAACTGACAGACAGTCAATGTGATGTTGAAGGGTCCTTGGTACAGAGGACATGATTGTAAAGCTGGCCATTTTTGGCCTGTTGAAAATAGGCCCAATGAGAACCTATGTCTATATCTTTGGGACGTAACTGAAATTCAAATATTAAGCTTTTTCTCATAAAACAATATTTTGAGGCTGGCCCCCAGTGGATCATACCCTGAGATGCATTTTGCTCAGACATAAACATGGAGGTCCTTTGTGAGCTGTGTACTGTGAGCTGTAAACTCAGCTGAGCTTTCATAATGATCTAATAATTTCCCTTATTATTGAAACCAATATCTGCTCTAATTTCTTCTTCTGGTGAGTAAACATTCAAGGTCCACATGTGGAATAAACTTTCAAAACCAGAAGTCAATATGTCGACATACCATTCGCTATGGGCAGAACCTCTGAGGAACCTCGGCTGAGCAGCTTATAGGGAATATTGACTGAAACCGTGTCAACTGTTGTTCATGTTTATTCTGTTCTACACCAGGCGGCCTGTCAATTAAAGCAGTCCAACACATGATGTCTTCTTTTGTCTCAAACTGACAGCTTAAGCCTTTTTGTTTTGAGTTTAAAGGTCAGAGCATTTAAAAAAAGTTTATGCCATGGCACGTAAACTGACCTTCAATAGCATTTTTCCAACCCCAGAAGTTTGTGACTCCCACACTGCAGGCTAATATGATTGGCACTGTCAAAATGGGAACGCTTCGAATTCAGCTCTGTGTTCAAATGCTCCAGTTCAGTTGGACTTTCCATCCTGTGTGGATCATATTACCCCACCCCCTACCCCGCTGGGAAAAAAATGGAGTCTCTTGGAAATTAGAGCACGACTACTTCAGCTGGGATCCACTGCCATTTTTAAATGTCTGTGGAATCTTTCAGACTCAATGGAATTCCGGCTCCTACTGTTTAGAACATGAATAAATTTACACAGGATATACAGAACAGGCACAGGCCACTTGGCCCATCCAGCCCATGCCAGTATTTATGCTCCTCTCAAACAACCTCCCATCTTTTCTCATCTAAATCTACCATCGTAACCCTCTATTCCCTTCTCCCTCATGTCCTTGTCTGACTTTCCCTTAAATACATCTGTATGATTTGTTTAAACCATTCCCTGAGGTAGCAAGTTCTACATTTTCACTCTTTGGATGAAGAGGTTTCTTCTGAATTCCCAATTAAATTCCTTGGTCACCCCCTTGTATTAATAGTCTCTAGTAATGCTGTTCCTCTCAAGAGGAAATATTCTCTCTTCATCCCCTTTAGACTCTTAAAGGTTACCCTTCAACCTTTTTTTTCCAAAGGCAAACACACTCGTTCTGACAATCCTTTCCTGGTGCATTTACCCCATATTGCTGGGATCATCAAAGTAAATCAGAGAATCCTTACAGAGCAGACACAGATTGTTTGGCTCATCAAATCCGTACTGACCCTCTGAAGACCATTCCACCCAGACCCACGGACACCCCATTTACCAAACCCACCTAGCCTACATGCTATGGGAAATTTAGCTTGGCCAATCCACCTAACTTGCATGCCTTTGGACTGTGGGAGGAAACTGGAGCATTCAGTGGAAACCCACGCAGACACAGGGAGACTGTGCGAGCTCCATATAGACAGTCGCTCGAGCGTGGAATTGAACCTGGGTCCCTGGTATGGTGAAGGCAGCAATGCTAACCACTGAGCCACCCATATCCCATGCCCCATCTGCTCTGCACCCTCTCCATTCCCTCTGTATCCTTTGTATAATGTGGTGATCAGGACTGCACACAGTAATTGTGGTATTTAACCAAGATTTAGAGTTATACAGTCATACAGAATGGTAACAGACCCTTCGGTCCAACCAGTCCATGCCGACCATAATCTCAAACTAAACCAGTTCCACCTGCCTGCTCCTGGCCCATATCCCTTCAAACCTTTCCTATCCATGTACTTATCCAAATGTCCTTTGAAAGTTGTAAATGTACCGACATCCACCACTTCCTCTGGATGTTCATTCTACACGCGAACCACTCTCTGTGTAAAAGAAATTGTCCCTCATTTCCTTTTTAAATCTTTCTCCTCTCACCTTAAAAATATGTCCCCTGGTCTTGTAATCTTCCACCATAGGAAAAAGGACACGTACCATTCCCCTTTATCTATACTCCTCATGATTTTTAAACCTCTATAAGGTCACCCGTCACCCTCCTACACTTAGGTGAAGGAAGTCCCAGCCTATTTTTATAACTCAGACCTTCCATTCCCAGCAACATTCTGATAAATCTTTTCTGAACCCTTTCCAGCTTAATAATACCCTTCCTACAACTGGGTGACCAGAACAGGACACAGTACTCCAGAAGAGGCCTCACCAATGTCCTGTACAACCTCAACATGACGTCCCAATTGCTACATTCAAAGTAAAAACCGAAAGAACTGCGGATGCTGTGAATCAGGAACATAAACAAAGTTGCTGGAAAAGCTCAGCAGGTCCGGCAGCATCTGTGAAGCAGAAAACAGAGTTAGTGTTTCGGGTCCAATGACGCTTCCTCAGAAGGGTCTGAGCAACGACAGTTTAACACAGTTTAACCTCAAAGGTCTGAGCAATGAAGGCAAGCTTGCTAAATACCTTCTTAGCCACTCTGTCTACATATGATGCAAACTAATTCAACTTTCCTTTTCAGTTCTGCCCCTTTAGAAATGAAGCCGAGAGCCTGTTGAGCTGTTTTTTTTTAGGGCCTCAATTAAAGCTATGATCTCATTGAGTGCTTTGATTCAGAGATACTGCAATGTGGGTGAGCTGGACTCGACAAGTCGTACTTACAAAAATGTGACTAATGCAGTACTTTTGTTTCTGGGAGCTTCATTTTTTTTAAAAAAAAATGCCCTTTAATAGCACAAGCTAACTGCAATTAAATAGCAACTGTAATCTACACACAGATATATCAATAAATCTCATGGACCTGGAGGAGAATTTATATTTTGTCAGAATGGTCACTTTCCTTGTCACTCAGATCTTTTCACTATTGTGCTTTGCAGCCTTTTGGCAAAAGATGGAAACGAAGAGTTCTCTGTACATCATTCATTGCACATTCTGTGTGATAGGTGCAGGACTCTTGCTCCTTAAACCACGCCACAATATTTGCTGTTTTCCTTTCAGTGTGTTTCCCCTGCTCTAACTGTTTCATGTCTGCCCCCCTTCAAAGAAGCCACGTGAGATTAAAATCAAGATTTAAAAGCTTTGATTTTAAGATTAGGAACATTGCAGGCCATTCAGCCTCCTGTGATTCCTTCTCCGTTCAATACCTGTAGTGGTTTATTGTAGCTCAGTGTAATGCATTGGCTTTGGTTCCACAGCATCAATTACCCTTGTCTAACAAAGAGCTATCAATCTCAAATTTGAAATTTCCAATTGACCCTTGGTTCAATGGCTTTTTGGGGGAGAGTGTTCCAGATTTCCACTGCCCTTTGTGCAGTGGTGATGAATTTATTACAACCACTCAGCAGCACTAACACAAAACCACAGTGTGTGACGGAGCAGTGCATCACACTGTGACACACAATTTGTTCTGTCAGTCCCTTTGATGATTGCTGAATCCAAGAAGGTTCAGAGAACATGAGTCTTGCTGCTGTCTCCTCTCATGGTGTTTCAATAAGGTCATAGCACATTTGTCTAGACTTTGACAGCTCTGAGGTTTGTTTGAAGCAAAGCCTCTCGAACTCCTGTCGTGAACTTAAAATCCTAGTGTTCGCTTTTCATTTTTATTTGCTAGCAACAAATGGAGAGTGCAGACGCTGGTACAATGCTATCATGCTCAGTGCAGTAGCTATTAACATTGGGCATTGCACACATACAGGCATGGTCATTTCCTGTGTCCCAGTCAATTCTCATTGGCTCTGTGTTGCTCAGCCCATTCACTTCAATGAATGAGAGTCCCAGTAAAGAAATATCTGATGGAGAAAGAGAATTGCCAACAGAGAATCAAGAAAACCTGAAATGCATAAAGAACAGGAGAATAAGTCAATAAAGTGTAGGGCTGTTTAGAGACCAAAAAGGTCACTTTTGTGCAAAGGTAGTGTTGCTCCCTATAAGGTGAATTTGAGGAGGATGGTGAGGAAGAGGCTGCATAAATAGAATAGTCTTAGAGGACCGTGGGTCTGCTCTCTCATTAGACAGAGATGACTCGAGACAGTTTAACCCTAAGGTCACCATGCCTCAGGTGAGGGGTGAGGTTGAGAGGGAGAGTCCTTCACAGTAGCCTCAGCCAATGCGGGAATTGAACCCAGACTGTTGGCATAGCTCTGCATTGCATAGCTGTCATCTGAGCTAACCCTTAGCCAGAGGCAGAAGATGTGGATAGAAGTTCTTAATAAATACCTTGCAATGTCTTCACATCTAAGACTTTGCAGTTAAGGAGAAGGAGGATGAAACATTGAACATTATTTACATCGTGAGAGAGGAAAGTTTAAAGTGTTTCGCACACTAGCAAATTACCAGACCTGAATGCTAAGCCATCATTTGTTAATTTATCCTGGAATAGGCAGAGAAATGAGAACAGTTACCATCAGACTGTTTCAAAAGGAAGGGTGGGATACAGGCCAGGTGGTGTAATTTCATTGGTGGGAGAATTACTGGATACAATTCTGAGTGGCAGGATAAATCCTCAATTAGAAAGGCATTAATTAATCCAGAGCGGTCACCATTGATTAATTGAGGGAAGGTTGTGACTGGCAAACTTCATTGGCCCCCATTGGGTGGATTTGACAATCAATGATGGCATTGCACAATACAGCAGGTCACCTAAATGCAGGAAGCAAATATCTGGATGTGCCTTGGATAGAGGAAAGAAATGATATAGGCAGGAAATCACTTGTGGGGTGGTGTACTGGACCCCTAACAATAACTGCATAGTAGGGAAAACATAAAGAAAAATGGGATCTTGACAGAAGGGAATGGCAATAATCATGCGGCACTTCAATCTACATATAGACTGGAAAAATCAGATAGGAAAAGATAGCTGAGATTGAATTTTACATTCCATTTGAGGAAGAGAAAAGTGAGTCCAAGACTAGTCCTTTAAACTTAACTAAGGTCAATTATGAGGACATAAAAGCTAAAGTGAACTGACAAATTAGGTTAAAGAAGAGGTCAATAGAGATGCAGCATCAGACATTGAATGGGACATTTCAGAATAGACGGAAAAGATGCATTCCAATGAGAAAGAAAAGTTCCAAGGGCCCACCAGCTGTGAGGAACTAAGAAAGTGAAAGAAATTAATATAAACGTGCACAAAGATGGATGGAAGGTCAGAAGATTGGATGGACTATTTTAGAAAAGCAAAGAGTAACTAAAAAATTGATAAGGAGAGAATATTAGAGTTCAAGAGATAGCTTCTGGAAATATAAGAACTTATTGTAAGAGTTTCTACAGATATCTAAAAAAGAAAAGTATTATCAAAGCGAGCATTGGTCCTATAGAAAGGCAGTCTGGTGAGATAATAATGTAAAATAAGGATTTGCCAGGTGAGTAGAGCAGGTATTTTGCGTTGGTTTTCACAATAGAGGATACATGAAACATCCCAGAGATAGCTATCAATCCGTAAATGGAGGAGAGGGAGGAACTCAGGGAAATATGATGACCCTGGAAGTGGCACTCAGTAAATTGTTGGAACTGCAGGCTGACAAGTGACGAGGTCTTGATGAGCTTCATCCTAGAGTGATTAAAGACATGGCTAGCGAGATCGGTGATGCATTGTTTTAAATCCTTCAGAATTCCCTAGATTCAAGGGAACATCCATTGGATTTTAAATTAGTAAATGTAACTCCTTTATTTGAAAAGTGGAGGGACACAGATATGAATCCGTGGGAGTTCCTGTGTGGCCATGAAGCTAGGTATTGTGCTGGCACTTGGAGCTATACAGACAAGCCAACAAACAGCTGTAAGGTCAAAGTAATGACATTTATACAATGGTGGGAGCTGATGTACACCTGTACCGTTGACATTGGTACCCCCACAGTGGTCTCAATCAGTTTTCTGTTCTTCCCATTCTAGTCATGGGAAGGCAATGGCCTAGTGGTACTGTTAATCCAGAGACCCAGATAGTGTTCTGGGGATCCAGGTTCAAATCCTGCCACGGCGCATGGTGGAATTTCATTTCAATCAAAAAAAAATAGAATTACGAGTCTAATGATGACCATGAATCCATTGTTGATTGTCAGAAGCACTCACCTGGGTTCAGTAATGTCCTTTAGGCAAGGAAATGGTTATCCTTACCTGGTCTGGCCTACATGTGACTCTAGACCCACAGCAATGTGGTTGACTCTGAACTGCCCTCTGGGCAATTAGGCATGGACAATAAATGCTGCCTGGCCAGTGACCCCGTCATCCTGTAATGGATTTTAAAAAGTCCCTGATTCCATGGCTCCCTGGCAGTGGAGCCTACTGGTCTTGGCCAAGATATTCTTATCAGGAGCAAGTGGACCCTTCTCATCTACAAGCTAGGTGGGGAGAGGCAGCCTGGCGGTGGGGGGTTGGGCCACCTCTAGAGTGTCCTGGGAGGAGATTCTGAGGGCTGGCGTGTGTAGTTCCCCCTGTGGCTAGCTGCCTCCCAGCACTGCCCTGTCTCCATGTGAGGGAAGGGCCCCTGGAGTGCTCACCAACTTCCCCCATCCCCCTGGGGTCTCCATGTGAGGGAAGGGCCCCTGGAGTGCTCACCAACTTCCCCCATCCCCCTGGAGTCTCCATGTGAGGGAAGGGCCCCTGGAGTGCTCACCAACTTCCCCCATCCCCCTGGGGTCTCCATGTGAGGGAAGGGCTCCTGGAATGCTCACCAGGTTCCCCCATCCCCCAGGAATCTCCATGTGAGGGAAGGGCCCCTGAAGTGCTCACCAGGTTCCCCCCATCCCCCTGGGGTCTCCATGTGAGGGAAGGGCCCCTGGAGTGCTCACCAGGTTCCCCCCATCCCCCAGGAGTCTCCATGTGAGGGAAGGGCCCCTGAAGTGCTCACCAGGTTCTCCTCATCCTCCTGGGGTCTCCATGTGAGGGAAGGGCTCCTGGAATGCTTACCAGGTTCCCCCCATCCCCCAGGAGTCTCCATGTGAGGGAAGGGCCCCTGGAATGCTCACCAGGTTCCCCCATCCCCCAGGAATCTCCATGTGAGGGAAGGGCCCCTGAAGTGCTCACCAGGTTCCCCCATCCCCCAGGAATCTCCATGTGAGGGAAGGGCCCCTGGAGTGCTCACCAGGTTCCCCCCATCCCCCAGGAGTCTCCATGCCTTTGATCCTGAAGACCAATGGCTGGGTGAATGGGTGCCTTCCCAGCAGACCCTGAGGGGCCTGGGCCTGGGCCTGGCTCTCCTTAGTAGCTGCCAACCTGTCCATGGGGCCATCCAGACACTGGCAGGATTTGCTGCATTGCTGTAGCTTCTGGGCAATGAGGGCCATCAGCTCCCACATCCTGCTCCTTAGCTCCCTGTGAAGTCCCTAATTGCTGACACCCATAGGCCCCTGCAAGGCATCTAAGCACTTAATAAAACAGCAGTTATTTTGAAAATGGGAGAAGGATTCTTGTCCACAACATGTTAAACTTTGAGTTCACCTGAAGACAACTATGTAAAGTAACACAGCTTACTAAAAATCTTCTTCACAAAATCTTCAGCATTGTAGTTGTTATCAATGTGAAGTTTTTCACCTCTTCAACAGAACACACAGCTCATTGTTCAGACCTTACCATGGGGATATGGAACAGAGCATCTGCTGCAGATTGCTCTTGGCTCAGTACATGGTCTGTCTCTGTGCTAAACCTCATCATTGTCAGACTGAATTGTTGTATTCGAGGGTGAATTTTTCTAGTACTTATGATTAAGAATGTCACCAAGTGTTTGCCTCCACCGTGAAATAAAATCCAAAAACATAATCTGCAACCTTTTCACAAGCTCTGTCGCAACTCATGTTTCTTTCTCTCTCACTACGTATCTCTGTTCATTTTCTGCAAGCATGTAATAAACTGGTGTGCACTTTCCACCAGCCTGTGCCTAAGAGTACAGCTTCCCATCTTGTATAAGTTGCGTCTGCTGCAATAATAGTGGGTAGCTCTGGGTCATAGTCTGAGTCAAATATTAGGCGATATTGACGTTTTGCCGATTTTGCAAACAGCCTCCTGCCATGCTTCCTCCCAGTGCCATGATTCATCGTCTGCAAGTCTCACTTCCTGTCTGTGATGCAGCATTAACTGGGACACCAGTGTCATGTTCTGATGAGATCAGGCCATTATCCACATGACTCCATCCAGCTTTTCTAAGGTGTTTGACACTGTGCTGAGGGAGATTTCTGGTGCTGAGGTGATGCCAAAGTATTCAGACTTCACAAACAGGGCCAGAAATGTTACAAACGACTCTTCATCAAGAAGAATTTCCCAAAATCTATTATTTGCGTCAATTTTGATGAAGATTGAACTCTTTCTCACATTGGCCAGACTCCCACCCACTGATAACATAGAGCAAACTTCATGTCTGACTGTGTTGTTCAGCTGTGTATGATCCCTGCAGATCCTGTTGGATCTGTTAGATTCTTGTAGATCTGTTAGAGTCGGTCCTGGGTGGGGGGAGCAGCCGGTAAAGAGCGGAGGTAGGAGGAGGAAGTAGCTGCACACGGTTTTGTGGAGCAATTAAGAGTGGGGGAAGGTGGGGGTGAAGGTTGTAAGAGGTTTGCTAGTTGGGGGGGTGGTTAAAGAGCCTGAGAGGGGGGAAATGGAGGCTGCAACAGGTTAGGGTGGGTTGGAAGAAGAGGCTGTGGGAAGAGTATAAGGAGACAGTGGAGGAGACCACAATGGAAGTAACAAATGTAGGGGGCAGGGACTCTCCAATGGAGTGTTTTAAACCTGCCAAAACCTGCTTAAACCTGTTTTGAAAACCATTTTGGCCATTGATGCAGGTGCAATGAGTCAAAAATTCTCTTGAACACTTTTGTGATTGTAAAATCTTTCCTTGGAAGTGTAATTCTGTAAAGGTGAAAGCAGCATTCCTCCAGGTTAATCTGCCCAAGACGGGAGTGCCCTAACAGTGCTTTAAGGAACACCAGGAATGAAAGAGAATCTTTGGTCATGGTGTAAATACAGTCATGGGTTAAATGACATTTCTCAGCTGTGGTACTTTTCTGTAGGGATGGTTCTGTTAATATTGGGTGTTCACAATTGAAGGCAGTATTAATGACGTCCTATTGCATTGTAATGAAAAACTTCCAGGCATCTTTATGATGCGTGTTGATGAGCTTTTGTAGAGGGGTACTAATGACTTTGAAAAGTCAGCTGATGGCACGGTGGCTCAGTGGTTAGCACTGCTGCCTCACAGTGTCACAGACCTCAGTTTGATCTGTCCTTGGGTGACTATCTTCCTGGAATTTGCATGTTCTTCCTGTGCCTTTGTTGGTTTCCTTTGGGTGCTCTGGTTTCCTCCCAGAGCCCAAAGATATACAGGTGAGGGTGGACTGGCCATGCTAAATTGCCCACAGTGTCCAGGGATGTATGGGCTAGGTGGGTTGGCCATGGGAAATGCAGGGGTAGGGGAGGTGGGTCTGGGTAGGATGCTCTTCAGAGGGTCATTGTGGACTCGATGGGCTGAATGGCCTGCTTTCACACTGTAGGGATTCTATGAAAGAGAATGATCAATCGAATTAGGAAGGAATTTGCAGCTTTCAAACATATGGGTTTTGAATTTAAGCAGGCTGTGTCAGATGTAAGTCCACAACAAAGGCCTTAGTTAGAAAATGTCAATCTTTTTTAGCAATTAGTTGTACCAGATCTGGAGAGAAAGATGAGGCAATATTTTCCAGTCAACCTGTTCAGAGATATTATGACACATCCCTGGAGCAAGGGGGCCTTGAACACTGACCTTCTGTTTTAGAGGTAGGGACACAGTGCAACAGGGAAGGATAATACTGTGTGGAGCTGGGGAAAATGAAGAAGGGTCCTGACCTGAAACGTCAACTTTCCTGCTCCTCTGATGCTGCCTGGCCTGCTGTGTTCCTCCAGCTCCATACTGTGTTATCTCTGACTCCAGCATCTGCAGTTCTTACTATCTCGGAACAGGTAAGGAGACTTGTTGGATAGGTCAACTCGTTAGGCACACATGCCAGACCAGACAGAGGTTCAGATGTTGGTGGAATTGAGTCTAGCCTTCAAAATTCCAAAGGTGGAGGACAGATGGAGAGTGAATATAACTTTTAAAATGTTGTAAACAGAGAACTGTAAGCTGAATTTCCAATAATATGACATCATCTGTGTGCCTTTGTATCATCATAATTTATTTTTAGTAATGCAGGTTCCTTTAAAGCTAAAATAGAACAGTTCCAGAGCTGATTGAAAACAAGTGATGTTCATTAGATCTGATCACAATCAGGAATTAAAGTGGTTCGGTCTTACTCTGGAATACCCTGTATCTTCCTAATTCATCTAATTATAAAGACAGTGAGAGGCTTTGGTGTAAGAAGACTTGAGTAGTAATGTTGATCCTGACACTATTTTAAAAGCTGTTGATGCTTAAAAAATTCTCATTTTGTTTCAAGATCAATGCCAATGGAGTTCCTCTGGGACTCTAATAGTCCCTTCCCAACAGATAGGGTTTTTTTTTGATTGTATGTTTTACTTTCAATGACCAGCATATGAAGCCTTGTCAGAGATTTCAGCATTAAGACTGGGTTCTCTGATGGGGCTTCAATTGGATAAATAAAACATTCAATCAAAAAATTATTTGTCGGAAAGAGATTGCTGGCGCCTCAGAGGACCTCCCAACGTATTGATCTGTGGATAAAATGTGTAATTTTTGCATCAACAGCTTTTGAAGTGGTGTGAGAAATAGTGTAACATCTTCACTCATGCTCCTCATCCCGGAATCTGTAAATGAGTTCGATTCTTTTGACTGTAATCTGATCCCTGCAGCTGTTTACCCTCCCTGCTTCACTGTCCCCTGTATTGTCATGTACATTGTTCCCTTTCTGGCTTCCCTCATTGTCTCCTGTAATATCTCATCGTTGTCTGCTCTGATATCACCCACACTATCTCTGCTTCAATGCACCCAACCCCCATCATTGGCTCAAATAGTTTGCTGTTATATCCAGCTCCACCATTCGCTTTAATATCCTCCAAATGGTGAGTTCTGTGACTGCTCTAACATCTCCTTGCGCTGTCTGCATTAATATCTCTCTCACTGGCTGCTCAATTACAAGCTATAATATTTCCTAATTGTGTGCTGTTGCACTGCTCTATAAACACCCGCACTGTCATTTGCCCGAGTGTGTGTTTCTCCCCAAATATCTCATCCATCGGCTGCATTTGTACAGCGCCCTTCATAGCCAAAGGACGTACCAAAATGGTTCATGGCCAATGAAATGCTCTACTTCTGCAACGCAGTCACTGTTGTTATGGAAACGGAGCAGACAATTTGTATACAACAACATCCGAAAAAACAAAGGGTGAAGAAATGGCCAGATAATCTGTCGCTTGTAATGTGGGACAGGGGACAGCCCACTGGGAATAAATCTCCTGCTATTCTTTGAAATTAGAAAATTTGAAATTAGAGGTGTCTGTAACAAGGGCAATGCAGTCATTAGCTAACAACGTTAAATAATAATAACTTAAGTGAGGGACTAGCTCAGTTGTCAGTATTCCTCTGCAGCCTTTTTGAGTCTGCTCCACTATTTACTGTCCCCCCTACCTATATATTACACCTCCAAGTTTGCCGATAATATAAAGATGAGGACTCAAAAACTCTGCACATGGATATAGACAGGCTCGGTGAGCAGGCAAGAATGTGGCAAATGGAACACAACATGGCAAACTATGAGGTTATCCAATATTGGACAAGAAGTGAAATAAAGAACAGAATATATTTTGAAGAGTGAGAGACTGGAAAACTCTTGCACTCAAAGACACATGGTTGTCGTCCCTGAATTAAGGAAACACACAGATACAGCAAGCAATTAGGAAGGCAGATGCTAGCTTTTGTTACGAAGGGGTTGATGTATAAGAGTAAAGAAATTTTACCACAATCATAAAAACCAAAAGAACTGTGGGTGCTGTAAATCAGGAACAAAAACAAAGTTGCTGGAAAAGTTCAGCAGGTCTGGCAGCATCTGTGAAGAAGAAAACAGAGTTAACGTTTCGGGTCTGATGAGGAAGGGTCACCAGACCTGAAACGTTAACTCTGTTTTCTCCTTCACAGATGCTGCCAGGCCTGCTGAGCTTTGCCAGCAACTTCGTTTTTTTACCACAATCATACTGAGTATTGTCGAGGCCACTTCTAGATTACTTTGTGCAGCTTTTTAAAAATCTAATGGAAGACATAATTGCCCCTAAAGGGGGTTTACAGCAGCCTCCTTGTCAAATACCACACTTTTATTGCTTTCACATACAGATTTCTCTAAGAGATTACACAATTTGTAGAAAACGGTTGACAGGCTCTGTTTTAATCATGGGCTGGCACAGTGAATGTACATGATTCAGGACTTCCTCTTTCTTCCTTATCCCCCCAATAATTCTTTGTGTCTAAAGGTTAGATTTGTCACCACTGGTTAACACCATGCAGGTGAATGGAAACAATCACTCATTATTTACCTGCTCCAAACTCTTTATAGCGTTAAGGATCAGTCACTCCTTTAGGCTCCAGTGAAAATTCTGTCTGGGTCCCTTCATTAAAACTGCTCAGGCCTTTTCTGAGATCTTACAGTGCTCAGGTGCTTACAAATGGTCAAAATACAATCTTCATTACTTCATTGACTATGCTACCATAAGATATAGGCCATTTGGCCCATCGTGTCTGCTCAGTCATTCCATAAGGCCATGACTCATTTTCTCATTTGTATTTTCAACCTCTTGTTCCATTATCTCAGGCTAGTTCCGATCACTTGATCTTTCCCCTTGTTTCTCCCCACTCTTTGCCTCTCTCTAGAGATGACGTGGCTGCAAGGTGTCATGTACTGAGGTTTTAGAGCCCTGTTGCTATGGGTACAGCTCAGGTAACAATAGGCCAAAGTATAGGGTCAATAGACCAGCTGCTTGATCCTATCCCTCATTTTCAGTATAGTCCTGAAGACATGGAATTTCAGGTTTGTCAACCAATCATGACGATGCTGTGATATTCCATAAGCAAATTGGTTGGTCCCCAACCAATCACATAGCAGACAGTCTCCTTCCTTTTCTATGCACAGGAAGCACATGGAGGGGTGAGGGTGAAAAATTTAAACAGGTCTGACCCTTGGTGAAAGATAACACAGCGTGGAGCCGGAGGAACACAGCAGGCCAGGCAGCGTCAGAGGAGCTGGAAAGTTGATGTTTCGGGTCAGAAATTTCTGAACAAGGGTCCCGACCCGAAACATCAGCTTTCCTGCTCCTCTGATGCTGCCTGGCCTGCTGTGTTCATCCAGCTCCACACTGTGTTTGCTCTGACTCCAGCATCAGCAGTTCTTGCTAGCTCTGACCCTTGGTGAAGTTCACTCTGTCCTGGGTAGTCAACCTGAAGCTCACTTGCAGTGAGGGTAAGGAGTGGATTCAGATGGGCTGCCTGTTTGATATTGTACTTGACTTTACTCTCCAAAATGAACTGTATAGACCCCGCCACCTTCTCAAGGACAACTAGGAATGGTCAAACAGATGCTGGCCCAGTGAACGATGCCCATATTCCGTGAATGAATTATAAAAATAAATGACATCATGCAGAATCTAGGAAGGGGAACTAAACAAGTCTCATTGGCTGACTGTGAGCTTATATGCTAAAATAATCACCGCTGTGCCTCCTGGGTAAAGGTGAGGAACTATACTCTGAACAGAAGGTGAGTACAGTTTCCACTTGAATGGCACTCCAGCCCTCAGAAGGAAAAAATACCCAGTAAAAATTTGTGAATGAGCAGGCTCAAGGAGCTCAGTTGTCTATTCCTGCTCCTAGTCCTTGTGTGCTGATGATGTGCACTGGTCTGACCCATATACATTACGATGGAGCTCCAGTATGACCAGTATATCCATTTCTAAGTAACTTGAACTTGCTTTTCCGCCCTCTCACTAACCACCATAAACATCCACTCCCTCCACCGCCAACACTGAGTCACAGCAGTGTGTACGATCTACAGGATGCACAGCAGAAATTCGCCAAATCTCCCTAGCCAGAACCTTCCAAATCCACGACCACTTCCACCTAGAAGGACAAGGGCAGCAGATACATGGGAACACCAAAGCCTGCAAGTTCCCCTCCAAGCCACTCACCATCCTGATTTGGAAATAGATCACTGTTCCTTCAGTGTTGCTGGGTCAAAATCCTGGAATTCCCTCCCTAAAGGCATTGTGGACCTACCTATAGCACAGTGGTTAAAGAAGGCAGCTCATCACCACCTTGTTGAGGGCAACTAGGGACAGATAATAAATGCTGGCCCAGGCAGCGATGCCCATTTCCCGTGAATGCATAAAAAAATGTCTTCTGAGCATGGCGTACCTCAGTGGGTAGCCATCTTCTCTGAGTCAGGAACTCATGTCTTTAGCTCAACTCCACAGATATAGGTGTCAATAATCAAGGCTGAGGGTCCAGGGCTCTGTCAAGGGAGTGCTGAATTGTTGGAGAAATCTTCTCGATGACCCGTTTTCCCACTTGAGGGGACACAAGCTTCTTATGGCGGCATGGTGGCTCAGGGTTAGCACTGCAGCCTCACAGCGCCAGGATCATGGGTTCGATTCCACCCTCGGGTGATTGTCTGTGCGGAGTTTGCATGTTCTCCCAGCATTTGAGTGGGTTTGCTCCGGGTGCTCGGGTTTCCTCCCACAGTCCAAAGATGT
This sequence comes from Rhincodon typus, assembly GCF_021869965.1. Classification (NCBI taxonomy): domain Eukaryota; kingdom Metazoa; phylum Chordata; class Chondrichthyes; order Orectolobiformes; family Rhincodontidae; genus Rhincodon; species Rhincodon typus. The sequence goes on from NC_063350.1 coordinate 52,907,374, forward strand.
GCAGGTTAGGGTGGGTTGGTCATGCTAAATTGCCCATAGTGTTCAGACTAGATGGGTTAGCCATGGGGAAATGCAGGGCTACAGGGATGGGGTGGATCTGGGTGGGATACACTTCAGAGGATTGGTATGGACTGAATGGCCTGCTTCCACAGTGTAGAGATTCGATGAAAAGATCCCATGGTAGTATGTCGCAAAAGTAGGGGGTTTTCTGTCCAATATATATCCTCTCAGTTACATCAAAAAGATAGAATACCTGTTGTTATTTCACATTGCTGTTACAGAGAAACTGACCACGTTTGTGTAAAGACCTTCATTGGCCTATGTGATATCTTGAGTGTATGCAATGTGCCTTATAAATGTAAATTTTTCTCTTTTTAAACCATGACACCATGAGCCCTTTGGGGCTTTAGTTATGATTGGAAATTTCTTCTCTGGGTCTGGGTAGGCAGAATCACAGATGGAAGGTGGCATTTCCATGGTGAGTGGTGTGGGAGCCTTAGTGTCAGCAGGCTGGGAGAGTAGGATTCTGTGTTGGGCTGAGCAGTAATCACGGTCACAGATAGTGGACAGTACTCATTTCTGAAGAAGGGTCTAGGCCCGAAACGTCAGCTTTCCTGCTCCTCTGATGCTGCTTGGCCTGCTGTGTTCATCCAGCTCTATACCTTGTTGTCTCAGCACTCATATGGGGCCTGGTCATATGCTCCCACATTGAGAACAGAGGAACACAATGTGAGGCATGGTGTTACATTGCTGGAAATGATGGTGGGGGTGTTGGGGAACGGGGTTAATTACGATAAATAGTAGTCAAGCCAAGTGCACCACATTGCTTCTTTGAGAATGAAGGCAATGACCTTCCCATGTTCTCAAGATGGCCATTTCTCAGCAACGTTTTGTTTTAGGCACTCACTGGTAGGGGCTGTAGTGAGGTGGCTGGGGGGTGTACAATCATCATCATCATCGGCGGTCCCTCACAGTCGAGGATGACCCTCTTCCACTCTCAGGGTGAGTCTGTAGGTGGCTGTACAGACCGATACAGCTACCACAGGCTCTGTTACACTTGGGGCAGAAGGTGGTCCCGGGAAGGGGGTGGGTGGGTGTGCTCCTTACGCCTGGCTTCCGCCTTTTCCCAACAGCAAGTCTCAAGGTGCTCGACGCCTTCCCGGATGCTCCTCCTCCACTTTGGGTGGATTTGGCCCAGTGATTCCCAGGTGCCTATGGGAATGCTGCACTTCCCCAGTGAGGCCTTGTGGGTATCACTGATGTGCTTCCTCCGTCTACCTGGGGCTCCCCTGCCGTTTCGGGGCTGGGAGTAGAGCAGCTGCTTGGGGGGGTCTCGTGTTGGTCACATGGGCAATGTGCCCAGTACATTGTAGCCGATCAAGGGGGCTCAGTGCCTCGCTGCTGGGGATGTTGGCCTGGTCGAGGACCCTGGTGTTGGTATGCCTGTATTCCCAATGGATTCACAGGATCTAGTGAAGGCAACATTGGATGGTACTGCTGCAGTGCATTGAGGTACCTGCTGTAGACGGTCCACGTCTCAGAGCTGTACAGGAGGAAGAAACCACCACAGATCTGTAAACCAGGAGCTTGGTGTTGGATCTGATGTTCTTGTCCTCAACCACACTTTACCTCAAGCGGCCGAAGGCTGTGCTAGCAGACTGGAGATTTGGCTGATAGGACACTCCCAAGGTGTTGAAAGTGGTCAACATTCTCTAAGGCCTCGCTGTGGACCTTGATGGCTGGGTGGGGGCGTTGGAGGGGGTGGTGTTTGCTTCACAATGCCAGGCTAGGTTTGTGGAGGACCTTCATCTTACGGATGTTCAGAGTGAGACCCATGCAACTGCACTATCAAACCATTGAGGACCCTCGCCTGGTGTTCCCTTCCACTTGGCACTAAGGACTTGCAGTTGATTAGTTCCATTGGTGGCTGAAAGGAAGTGGAGTGGTCACAATCAATCTCTGTAAAATGTTTCAGTCATATCTACCCATAGATAAATATGTAGATATTTACACAACTACACACACATGCATTCATGTGACCTGTCTGATATTCGTACCTCAACCAATAACACTAGAAATTTGATTATCTCAATGTGTATCTGAGTGCTGCTTGTGGGATCTTGTTGTGCACAAAATGGTCACCACATTTTCCTACATTCCAAATGTGACTCCACTTCAAAAGTGTGCCATTAGCTTTAAAACACTTTGGGGCATCCTGGAGTCATGCAGAGCACTTTGGAAATGTAAGTCTTTCTCTCGTATGCAGTCATACCCATAAACAAACTTATACACCATATATGAACAATCCACACGTGTTCATCCACACGTAAACCCAAAAGCAGTCTTACACATACAGACATGCACACAAACACCCACCCATGCACAAACACACGCCTACAGCCTTGCACACTTGCACGCAAATACAGTCAAACACAAATACACTCATTCACACTCTCGTACAGGAAAACAGACACAAGAACACACACACACACACACACATAGACACACACACACAGACACACACACACACACAGACACACACACACAGACACACACCCTTACAGATACACACATACACACAAACACACACACACACACACAGACACACAGACACACAGACACACAGACACACACACACACACTCACATGGACAGACACACACACACTCACACAGACAGACACACGCACACACACTCACATAGACAGACACACACTCACACACACACACACTCTCACACACACACACACAGACATACACACACACATGCACACACATACGTACACAGATCCTCTCTCATACACATACTGTCCCTCAAGACTCTCTCTCTCCCCCCTCCACACACACACACATACACACACACACACACACACACACACAAACAGACACACTTGCACATGAACACGTTCACAGGGAGCCACACACATCTACAAATGAACTGTGTTAAAGCAGCCAAGAGTTCCGCTGGGACTGTGCTGCATCCGACAAATAAACGTGGAAGAAAATCTATGGAATCAAAGAGATGATTAACATAAGTAGAGTGAAATAAGCTTCAAAACAACTGTGACATTATTAACATATTGCCCACAGTGGTGTCAGTGGGATCGATGGGTTACCTAATTAATTCTCCACTATTCTCTTGTCAGTCAGTCAACTTCCACTAAACATTATTCATATCTCCCTAAGGAGAGTGCAGAAACTCTCTCTGACACTGCTCCCAATGACAGCTATTGATAAAGTCATGTAAAATACCTCATAAATCATATGCAGTGTGATTTAACTTGTATTGCCAATGTATGGAGGTCTGAACTCCCTTTGCAATTCTTCACCTCTCAGCTTTCAAGGAAGATTTTCAAGGAAGTTCCAAAGAGCAGGGTCAGATGTGCAGGCAAATAATGTGACCTTTTCTTTTCTGCCTCAATCTTTCGCACTGGGGAACATTTGCTCCTCAGCTGTCAGCATTAAGCATATCCTGACTAGCTACAGGCAGAATAAAGCTCTCCCTGGACTATCTGATGTACCTCAGACTAGTGCTGATAATTCCCATGTTTCCACTTGATATGAAAGATTGGCTATTTGGTGATGAATGGCTTGGTAGCAGTGTGTGAGAAAGTGCGGGAGGTGTTGTCTGTCCACTGTCACTATACCCAATGGGAAGTTGAATTGATAGTAACCAGACATTTGGGAAGGGACTTTCATCGCCAGTGGGATTTTGAGGTGGCCAATACTCTGGCGATGTCCGCGTACCTGTAGGACAAAGATCGCGCAGTTCGGCTGCCATATTTGGTGCAAAAGATAAGACCGAAGCATCCGCAACAATCTTCAGCTACAGATGGCTGAGTGGCTGACCCATCCCAGCCTTCTCCTCAGAGCCCCAGCATTAGAGATTCACGCCATGTGATATCAAGAAATAGTTGAAGACATTGAATCCTGCAAAGCTTGTGGGCCATAACAACATTCCAGCAATAGTACGCAGGTCCTGAGCTCCAGATCTTGCTGCACCCCTAGACAAACTGTTCTAGTACACTGGCATCTTCCCGACAAATTGCCTAGGTATGTCCTGTACATAAAGAACAGGACAAATTCAACCTGGCCATTACATCCTGTCATTCATGGGCCATGTCTTCTCCAGCGCTATCACACAGCACCTGCTCAGCAATGACCTGCTCAGTGATGCCCAGTTTGTGTTCCGCCAGGACCACTCAGCTCCTGATCTCATTACAGCCTTGGCTCAAACATGGACAAAAAAGCTGAATTCCAGAGGGTGAGGTGAGAGTGACAGCCCTTGACATCAAGGCTGCATTCGACTGAGTGTGGCATCAAGGTACCCTAGCAAAACTGGAGTCAATGGGTATCTGGGGGCAAACTCTCCGGTGGTTGGAGTCATACCTGACACATAGGAAGATGGTTGTGGTTGTTGAAGGTCAATCATGTCAGCTCCAGGACATCTCTACAGGAGTTCCTCAGGGTAGTGTCCCAGGCCCAACCATCTTCAGCTGCTTCATCAATGACCTTCCCTCCATCATAAGGTCAGAAGTGGGGATGTTCACCGATGATTGCACAATGTTCAGCACCATTCGTGACTCCTCAGATACTGAAGCAGACCATGTTCAAATGCAACAAGATCTGGGCAATATCCAGGTTTGGGCTGACAAGTGGCAATATCATTTGCGCCACACAAATACCAGGCAATGACCATCACCAATAAGAGACAATTTCACCACCTTGACATTCAATGATGTTACAATCACTGAATCCCCTACTATCAACATCCTGGGGGTTACCATTGACCAGAAACTCAACTGAACTTGCCACATAAATACTGGGCTTCATGAGCAGGTAAGAAGCTAGTAATTCTGTGTTGAGTAACTAACTTTTTGTCCATTATCTACAAGACACAAGACACAAGAGTGATGGAATACTCCCCACTTGCCTGGATGAGTGTAGTTCTGACAACATTCAAAAAGCTTGACTCCATCCAGGACAAAGCAGCCCATTTGAACGGCACTACACCAGCCACCATCAACGTTCGCTCCTTCCACCACTGATGCTCAGTAGCAGCAGTGTGTACCATCTCCAATATGCACCGCAGTAACTCACCAGGGCTCCTTTGACCAGATCTGTCAAACTCATGACCACTTCCATCTAGAAGGACAAGGGCAGCAGATACATGGGAACACCACCACCTGCAAGTTCCCCTCCAAGCCACTCTCCATCCTGACTTTGAAATATATCACTGTTCCTTCACTGTCGCTGGGTCAAAATCCTGGAATACCCTCCCTGACGGTATTGTGGGTCTGCCTATCACATGGTCCCAGAAACTAAGTACGTCAAGTCCAGTGAGGGTCTGGGGAACTGGGAAAAGGAGAAGCCTTAGGCTTTCTTCATGGGCCTGAGCTACGTGTGTCTTCTCATTGGCCGTACACTGATGATTACTGTCCCATTTCATTTCAGTGATATCCTGAGGTCCTGACCATATTGATTGGTCACAGAGTCAGTGTTTCACACTGGAGTGGGTTCAATTGCCATTATTAACTCATGTAAGCTACAGAATTTGAGTTGCATTTATCAAGGAGCTCTCTGCTGGAGCCTAGATGGAGTCTAATCCACCAGCAAATGCAATGGATACTCAGGTGGAGAATTGGTAGGAACAATTTTAACTGCTTCTTTATTCATTTCCCGTCAATCAGGGAACAAGTATTTATCAGTTCAGCTAAGTAATAAATGCTTAGAAGAGTTAAAATAAGCAATGAAATATAGCAGCAAACATTGAACAAGCAAAAACTGTATCTACTCAATGCTGAAACAGTCATGAATGGAATAAGAGATTTTATTGGTGAGCTGTGTTTATTTTGCTTAATTAATATGTGACCCTGTGCAGTGCATTAACGAATAATTTATCTACATAATGAAAGGTTTGATTCAACTTCACAAACAAACTGAATGAGGAGGAGGGAAGGAATTAACATTGATGAGTACAGATTAATGCAGACTGCTGGTAAACTCGGGAACACAGTGTGGGGGAACAATTCACTTGGAAAGATATGTTAAAAACTGATGAAATATTCTAATAGAGACAGAAGACATGGTGGGAATCATGTGTTACCATAATAAACTAAAACAAAGAACTGTGGTTGCTGGGAATTGGAAACAAAAACAGAAATTGCTGGAAAAACTCTGCAGGTCTGGCTACATCGATGGAGAGAAATCAGAGTCAATGTTTCGGGTCTGGTTCTGAAGAAGGGTCACTGGACTTGAAGTGCTTTCTCTCCGCAGATGCTGACAAACCTGCTGAGCTTCTCCAGCACTTCCTATTTTTGCTTCAAGTGCCTCCATGTTTGACCTTCAACTTGCAGCTTTGATTCAGTGGGAAGATCCCAGGGATATTGTGCACTTTGAAATGATTTTATCTTTTGTGACAGCAAAAAGAGGGAATTTCTTTTTGTCACAGAGGATGATGGGGTCTGGAGCTCAGTGACTGAAAGAGTCAGAAACTCACAACATATTTTAAAAAGACTTTGCATTGTGAGTTTTCTACGATCTCTACGATTAATCATAGGCCAACAATGAGAAAGGTCTTCCTCATCTTCATTCCACATTGATCAATTGATTAAACCACGTCTTCACACAGAAATTCAAGGTACCTGCCAGTGAAGTCTCTCATTCTTGCCAACGCAAAGTAACATGTGCCACTGAATGATTTTTAATTCATGAGTAATAATTATTTGACCAATATTAGCTGAAGATGAAGAGGTTCTCCTTCATTATTAACTGAACGTCCATCAATGATATTGCTTTGTGCAATTTGACTGTCTGCACCTTCATACAGCTTCAAAGGTTACCAAAAATGGCTACCTTTTGACGACAAATGAATTAGCAGCGCTGATACACCATGACCCTGAGAAGCCTTGAGTGACATGCCTTCAATCTTTTACAAGATGATTGTAGTGCGCAGAAACGTTACAAGTTTAAAAAAAAACTCAGCTAACACAAACAAAAGAGTGTGTAAGGGTGGGGATGTATTGCAAAATTTAGAAAAAAAACATTCACTTAACAACATCCAAAATGATCAGTTTGATATTCCTCATGAGAAAATTGTGACCCTGCATTCCAGTGTGTTTGCCTTGAAAGCAAGTCAATATCAAAAGAGAGTTAATTTTAGAGTTTCTGAGGTGCATATTCAACAGTAAATAGGCAGTAAGTCAAGCAGCATTCTGTAAAGCACCATCACTGTTGGATAATCGATTGCTGTTCTGTAACTAACCATTTTTACAACCGTCTCCCCTCCCCAGGGGCACACGGTTAAACATCTGCAATAATTTTCGGCAGTAAAAATGTTCCTGTGTTTATAAGTTGGGTGCAGGAAACTGGCTATCAATCTGTTGGATCGCAGTGAATGGGAAGTGCTAGTGATGCCAGAGTATAAAAGAACTCAGTAGCTCAATTCTCCCAAGTGCTTGCATACAATAAGCTTTTTCCTTGGTTTTGCTCTCCAGACAAGTGCTTACCAAGCGCTCTCCCAGATAACAACCATCCTTATTTCTCGGGATTAAAATGACCCCAACGTCGTCAACTACCAAAGGGGCAGAGTCCCAACTATTTCCGTTCCAAGGGACAGATGAATAGATACGAAAACACAAACTGGTTCCTTGTATATATGCTGGCTGGTACCAAATTCGAAGCAAGTCTCATTCACCCATCACCCCTGTGTTTACTAACCATGTCACTGAAAGCCACCCTTTGAGATATCTCAAAGCTTTTAGAAGCTGTTTTTAAGATGTGGCCATCACTGGCTGTCCTAGTATTTAATCCCCATCCATAATTGACCTGGAGATGGTAATGGTGAGCTGCCTTTGTGAGCTGCCCTAGTCCTCGGGGCTTAGGTACATCACTCCACTGTTAGGAAGGGAGCAATGCTCCCCCTAAACTGCACAGCCACTAGGAGGTGATGCACATACTGATCGGTATGCCAACATATTGGAGTCCACTTCCAGAAGCTGCTGCTGTTACTGGCCCTCAGAAGTCCAGCCAGCAGGAAGCAATTAGAGGGAACGTCAAAAGTCCAAGATTTTGACTCAGGGACGATGAAGGAACGGCAATATATTTCCAAGTCAGGACGGTGAGTGGCTTGGAGAGGAACTGGCAGGGGGCGGTTTTCCCATGTATCTGCTGCCCTTGTCCTTCTAGACTGAAGTAGGTTGTGGGTTTGGAAGGTGCTGTCTGAGGATCTTTGGTGAATTTCTGCAGTGCATCTTGTAGACAGCACACACTGCTGCTACTGAGCATCGGTGGTGGAGGGAGTGGATGCTGGAGAGGTAAATTGGATGTTGATCAAGTGGGCTGTTTTATGTTAGACAGAGTCAAGTTTCTTGAATGTTGTTGGAGCTGCACCCATCCAGACAAGTAGGGAGTATTCTATAAACTCATGGCTTGTGCCTTGTAGATGGGAGACAGTCTGGGGGTATCAACAGTTAAATAACTGTCTGAAGGAGTCTTAGCTAGAGGCATGGGCACCTTCAATATCTGAGGAGTTGTGAATGGTGCTGAACATCAGTGAACATTCCCACTTCTGACCTTATGATGGAAGGAATGTTATTGATGAAGCTGTTGAAGACAGTTTGACCTAGGGTACTACACTAAGGAAGTCCTGCAGAGATGCCCTTGGACTAAGATGATTGGCCTTTAATAACCACAAACATTTCTGTTTGTGAATTGTTGATTCCATCCAGCAGCGAGCTTTCCCTCTGACTCCCACTGACTCTGGTTTTGCTCCTTGATGCCACACTCGGTCGAATGCAGCCTTGATATCAAAGGCTGTCACTCTCACCTCACCCTCTGGAATTCAGCTCTTTTGTCCATGTTTGAACCAAGGCTGTAATGAGATCAGGAGCTGAGTGGCCCTGGTGGAACCCAAACTGAATGATAGTGAGCAGGATATTGCTTTGTTTTTGCCATTTGATAGCATGGTCGATGACACATAATTCTTTGAAATTTGCATCACATGTAGGCAGGGTGGTTAAGAAGGCACTTAGTTCACCTGTCTTCATTGCTCAGACCATTCATAGAATGCCTATAGTATGGGAGTAGGCCATTCAGCCCATTGAGTCCTCCGAACAGCAGCTCACACAGAACTACCCACCTACCCTATCCCTGCATTTCCTATGGCTGACCCACCTCGCTTACATATCCCTGGATACTATGGACAATTTAGCATGGCCAATCCACATAACCTGCACATCTTTGGGTTTTGGGAGGAAACCGGAGCACTCAGAGGAAACACACGCAGACACGGGGAGAACGAGCTAAATCCATACAGGTGGGTGGAATTGAACCCTGATCCCTGGATCTGTGAGTCTGAGGTGCTAACCACTGAGCCACCATGCTACCCCTTTAAGTATAGGATTTGGAACATTATGGTGAGGTTATACAGGCCGTTGGTGGGGCCACTTCTCGAGTAGTGTGTCCAGTTCTGGTCTCTCTGTTATAGGAAAGGTATTGCTATATTGGGGAGGGCTCTGATAAGATTTACCACGATGTTTTCAGAAATGGAGGGTTTGAGTTACAAGGATAGGCTGGGACTTCTTTCACAAGAGTGTAGGAGGTTGAGAGGTGATCTTATAGAGGTTTATAAAATCATGAGGGGTGTAGATTATGTGAGTTGCAGGTATCTTTTCCCTAGGGTGAGGGATTTCAAGCCTAGGGGGCACATTCTTAAGGTGAAAGGAGAAAGATTTAAAAAGGGCATGAAGGGCAATTATTTTACACAGAGGGTGGTTTATGTATCGAATGACTTTCCAGAGAAAGTGGTGGATGCAGGTACAGTTACCACCTTTAAAATACATTTGGATAAGTAAATGAATAAGAAATGTTTGGAGGGGTATGGGCCAAGTGTAGGCAGGTGGGACTGGTTTAGTTTGGGATTAACTGAAGGGTCTGTTTCTGTGCTGTATGACTCGGTGACACCTTTGCTGATGATCAAGAGTAGAATGATAGGGCAGTAATTAAAAGATTGGATTTGTCTTCCCTTTTGAGGGTGGGGAATATCTGGGCAATTTTCCAATTTGCTGGATAGATGTCAGAGTTTGAACAGATTGGTTAGGGCTTGACTTGTACTGGAGCAAAGGTCTTCAACTCTATAGCCAGAATGTTGTCAAGACCCATAGTTTGTTATGTTTCCAATGGTTTTGGGCATTTCTTGCAATATCACATGGAGTGAATCGACTTGGCTGAAGACTGGCATCAGAGAGGCCGAGATGGATCATCCACTCAACACTTCTAGCTGAAGATTATTCAGTATTCATTTTAATGCATTCACGGGATGAGGGCATCCCGTCCAGCATTTATTGCCCATCCTTAATTGTCCAAAGGGCAGTTATAGGAGTCAATCCCATTGCTGTGGGTCTGGAGTCAGACCAGGTAGAAAAGCAGTCTCCTTCCCTAAAGGATGCTAGTAAAACAGATGGAATTTTATACACTTGGCAAAGGTTTAATGGTCATCATTAGACTCTTAATTCCAGATTTTTAAAAATGAATTCAAATTCCACCATCTGTTATGGTGGGTTTCAAACCCAGGCCCCAGAACGTTACCCGGGTTAATAGTCTGACAATAATACCATTGATGCATTGCCTCTGTCTGTGAATGCTTCAGCCTCAGTATTTGTTCTGTTATGCTGGGCTCTCCCATCAATGAGGATGGGTTTATTTAAGGAAACTCCATCTCTGTTTACATAGAGACATAGAAGCTAGGAGCTGGAGTAGGCCATTTGGCCCCTCGAGCCTGCTCGGCCATTCAATATCATCATGGCTGACCATCCAACTCAGCACCTTGCTCCTGCTTTCTCCCCATTGCTCCTGTTTGATCCTTTGGTCCTAAGGCTATATTTAACTCCACCTTGAAAACATTCACTGTTTTGGCCTCAACCGCTTTCTGTAGCAGAGAATTCCACAGGCCCAGCAATCTGTGGGGGAATCTCAATCTCAAATGGCCTACCCTGTATCCTTAGACTGTGACTGCTGGGGTTCTGAACTCCCAGAATTCCCCAGTTTAATTATCCACCCACCATTCATGACTGGACGTTAAAAGATGTGGACGTGAGGTTTGATCTGTTGGCTGTGGGATTGCTTAGCTTCTGAATGTTACTTCTGCTTTTTGGCTGCTTGCAAGATGTTTTTCAATGTAGCTTCAGCAGGTTGGTACCTCATTGTTAAGTATGCCTGCTGCTATTCCTGGCATACCCTTTGGCACTCTTTGTTGAACCAGGGCTGATCTGTTGGCCTGATGGTAACAAGTGAGTGAGGGGCACAGAATGAAGGGTACAGAATAATATTCTGCTCCTACTGAAACACAGCGCCTCATCAACGCCCAGCTATTGTCTACTTGATTTGCTCTGGGTCTATCCCATTTCGCAAGATGGTGATGACACACAACATGACGCAATGTGTCCTCAATGATCTGTCACAACAACATAAAACATAAACTGTCGATCTTCGAATCCCGACCACCAAGTTAAGACTTGGCTCTTGCAAGGGTCAAAATGATGCGAAAGACGAAACAAAACGCTGATTTAAAATGGCCGCAGGCATCACCTGAGGCACACGGATTGGTCAGGTTTCAGGATGCTGAAACAAACACAGAAACTGCGGGAGAAACTCAGAAGGTCTGGCAGTACCTGTGGAGAGAAAGCAGAATTAACGTTTCAGGTCCAGTCACCCTACTTCATAAAGCTAACTATGGATTAGAACAAAGCTGAAAGTTAATATTTTGCCAGTCGCATATCCATCTACTTTCATTCCAAGGCCATTCCTTTAGTGGTCCTGGCCCAAAGATCTAGAATTCCTCTCTGATATTTCTTTGCCTCATGATCTCTTGTGCCCTCCCGTTAATATCTCCTTAGAGCTGGACTTTCTTAACCAGTTAAGGCCACCTATCCTCATATATTCCCATGGGGTTTGATGTCAATCTTTTGCTTAATTTTACTCCAGTTAAACCTTTGGTTCTTTTCATGTTCAAGGAGCTGTAAAAATGCAAATGATTGATGTCAGCATTTGTAAGTATATTTAACCTCATAGTTAGTCACACTGGGATCTTCCGTAGAAACAACACGCACATTGATCTGAAATTACACCATCAGTACCTTAACTGGACTTATAACTGAATTAACTAGATTTCACATAACTTGAAGCAGCTAATGTCTCCGTTATAAAGTGGAAGAGAGAGTTTCAACAACATGGCAACCAGTTGTTTACTCGTATCCCAAAGCGAAATTTCATAGCTGCTGCCTTTTTAGGGTACAAGATCAAAAAGAACATTGACATTCACCAAGTAAATGCCAGCATTTTGGGGTGACATGGTGGTTAACACTGCTGCCTCACAGCGCCAGGGACCCGGGTTCGATTCCACCCTCGGGCGACGGTGTGTGTGGAGTTTACACATTCTCCCTGTGTCTGCGTGGGTTTCCTCCGGGTGCTCCGGTTTCCTTCCACAGTCCAAAGATGTGCAGGCTAGGGCGGATTGGCCATGGGAAATGCAGGGTTACAGGGATAGGGTAGGGGGTGTCTGGTTGGGATGCTCTTTGGAGGGTTACTGTGGACTTGATGGGCCAAATGGCCTGTTTCCACACTGTAGGGATTCTATGAGTAGTTTGGTTCTCTAAGCAAGAAGGAAACGATCCCTTCCGAAGGGTGAAGGGGAGAATAGCAGAGACTGATGTTGAGCTCAGTGTAGCTGGATGAGGGGTGATAGAATGGCTGCCCTGGATGTGTGAAGGTGCTACCAGCCAGAATAGGATGGTGTAACATGTTGGCAGGGGCAACATGCTTCATATCTACAGTGTAGCAAAATCAGGCGAGACTTTAATCTCCACGAAGAAGCACACAGACGCTGCTAGAAATATTCGGCAGACCTGGCAATGTCCATGGAGAAAGAGTTTTCAGGTCAATGTCCTTTCATCATCAAACCTTTGTTTGATTTTCCATTGAGTTGGCTGCTTTGGGATTGCTCAGGACAGCCAGGCTGGTGTTGCTGTAAAGTAAGGGCATTGCTAAGCAAGTGTCGCTGTGCCCTGATTCACCGCTCATACCAGTTTCCATCTTCAGATGGGCATTAGCCATAATCACCCAAACCTGCTGTGGTATGTTCCCACTCCTGGCACCGTTGTGGCTCATTAAATGTTATTTACTAATATCTTCTCCAACAAGCCAGCAGAGACAGTCTAGCTATCTCTCCTCTGGCCTTTGGTAAAGGTGCAAGGTACAAAATTGGCCACAAACATCAAGAAGTGGGTTTGAATCAATAAACGTAGAGCTGGGAAAGCACAGCAAGTCAGAGAGCATCCGAGGAGCAGGGAAGTCAATGTTTCGAGCCGAAACCCTTTGCCAGGATGAAATGACCCAAAACATTGACTTCCCTGCTCCTCGGATGCTGCCTGACCTGCTGTGCTTTTCCAGGTCCACACCTATTGACTCTAGCTTCCAGCATCTGCAGTCCTTTCTGTCTCCAAGAAAGGGGTTTGAACTGTTTAGAGATGAGAGGGCCTCAGCTCATATACAAACTATAGCCGTGTCTGGATCTTCTGTCTCCTCAGTGTGAACCAATCTGGAGAATGATCAACCTCACATAAGGAAGGCATCTGAATATCGATCTGCAGGAAATGCGAGAGATACTGTCACAGTTAATACACCCTGCTGTGTGACAGTTATCTTTACTCAATTGTAATATTATTATATCTGGTTCCAGCGTCTCCCTCTCAAACTGCAGGGTGGATTATATTAAAGTGTGGTCACTGTCCCCAGGAGTTCCTTCACCTTATGCCCCCTAAGCAAACATCCATTACGCTGTTGAAATACCTGAGCCCTGACTTGATTAACTACTCTGGCTATGTGACAGTGATCTTTCACTGTCAGGATTGCAAGCTGCTTTCAGTTGACGTATGACTTTGGGCTGGAGGAGATGTCTGAGTCGTTTAAAAATTCCCTGATAGATTCTGAAATTACTTCACAGAGGTTGGTATCCAATCACCAAGTGGATGGACGTTGACTTTAGTACTGCTTCTTCAGAGTGAGCTATCAGACTGTCAGTATCTCTGGCACCCCCCTTCTTATCTGTCAGCCAGGGTTCCCTCATCGGAACAGATATACAGCCTCAATCAGGGAACTCATATTCTATGTGAGGTCCAACTCTAAATAAAAAGCCAAAAGAACTGCAGATGTTGGAAATCAGAAACAGACTCAGGAAAAACCAAAAGAACTGCGGATGCAGTAAATCAGGAACAAAAACAAAGTTGCTGGAAAAGCTCAGCAGGTCTGGCAGCATCTATGAAGGAGAAAACAGAGTTAACGTTTCAGGTCCAGTGACCATTCCTCAGAACCGATGGTAACTGGGAAAATGTCTTTTTTTATGCAGAAGATAGAGTGTGGGGGTGGTGTGGAGGGTGGCAGTAAGATGGAGATAGACCCCAAAGAGAGAGACGAAGGAATGGATAATGATTAGTTCAGGAGAATGAATGGCTGCCAATGGGGACTATTAATGGCTAACAATGGGTTGTGTGTAATTGCAGACCACGGTGATAACAAAACCTGGTGTATAGGAGTTGGGGTAAGGACATGAGAGAAGGTACCTCAAGCCCTAAAATTATTGAACTCAGTATTGAGTCCAGAGGGCTGTAGAGTTCCCAAGTGGAAAATGAAACGCTGCTCTTCCAGCTTGCATTGAGCTTCACTGGAACACTGCAGCAAGCCAGAGACAGAGATGTTGGCCAGGGAACAAGGTGGTGTGTTAAAGAGGCAGGCAACTGGATGCTCGGTGTCTTTTTTGCGAGCAGAACGTAGATGTTCTGCAAAGCGGTCGCCCAGTCTACACTTCGTTTCTCCAACGTAGAGGAGGCCATGTTGTGAGCAGTGAATGCAGTAGATTAGATTGTGGGAAATGCAGGTGAAGTGTTGCTGACCTATACTCAGCAAAAGTCTCAGTTTTATCCCTCTGCCTCCCACCTTAATGTTAAATGATGGGGTCATGGTCCCGGCAGTGGGGGGGAGACAGGAGGAGGTATCTGAGAGCTGGTGTTCAGCCTCTGCAATGTGGATGTCAGTACGCCAGCCATCAACAGCATCACCCTTGTCAGCAGGTTTTATTAAAATTCGGGGTTGGATCGGAGAGTACGGAGTGGAAGTAGGTTGGAATGTTTCTATGATTTCCAGCTGGCTGACCTTGTTGCAAACATTACTGATTCAAAAGGGATTTGGATAGATCCCTAAAAAAGGAGCACTTGCAGGTTTTTGTGGAAAGAGTTGGCAGAAATGAGACTGATTGATGAGATAGCTGTTTCAGAGAGTTAGGATTTTTCTGTGCTCCATGATTCAAGGACACATATTGAGAATGTGTACTTTCACCTACTTCAGCCTTCTCCATTTATGTGTCATTTCACATGGTGCAGCTCAGATTGGATTGGAGTCACTCTTGGATACAAAGACACTTGAGTTCTGGCTGTTAAAAGCCACACACTGCTACAAAGTTGTTGCAAGGCTAAAGCATAATCAGGTTTTAATTTGAAATAAATGTATGCAGAACGACGTTAGGAAAGCATTGGAAATTGCAGATGTGCAGGCACTTCAGCAGAATGGAGTCTGAACCCATCAGCACAAACAGGTAGCAGTCTCCTGGTACTTCACCAGAGGATTGTACACAAGCTTGTTACTAGAATAGACAGTAAAGATATGTAGTCCTGTGTGTGCTCCCCTTCTGGGAGACTAATCCTTTGCCCTTTTCAATTAGGGAAGCCTAATTAGCAAAAGCACAGTGTCTAACATCTGCATTGCTAACTTGGCGTGTGGAGATTCTTTCCTTTGCTAACTCACCCGTACAAATTGGATACCTTTGGTTGACTTTAAACATAATGAAACTTTACAGCTTTTCATAAGCGTGGATAAATAATCGGTCATTTCTTACCGATTGCTCTGTCAATTTCTCCGTGTCTCACCCGATGTTCTGCCTGTGAGGATCTGCATTCAGTGGTTAACACATTTGCCTTGGTAATAAAACAGGTAGCTGGCTACATAGCAGGGGGAGTCCAGAATAAGGGAGCTTCACATTAAAGACTTGAGCGGGCTCTAAAATTAGACTGATGCCAGCATGTGTGCTTCTCTCAATAAAGCTGTTAGTTTTAGGCCACTTGGAAACTTGAAAATCCACATCTCTGGGCTAGAGGCTAGAAAAACTTGGGTTGTTTTCTCTGTAGTGGCAGAGGCTGAGGCAAGACTTGATATAAGTTTATGAGATGCATGGATAGGGTTGACAGTCAGAATCTTTTTTCCCAGAGTTGAAATGTCTAATACTAGGGGGCATGCATTTAAGGCGAGAGGCGGGAAAGTTCGAAGGAGATGTGAGCGACAAGTGTTTTTACACAAATAGTGGTAGGAGTGTGGAATGCGCTGCCAGGGTTAGAGGTAATGGAGGCAGATACGATAGGGGCGTTTAAGGGACTTTTAGATAAGCATATGAATATACAAGGAATGGAGAGAGATGGAGCAAGGGCAGGCAGAAGGGATTAGTTTCATTTGGCGTCATGTTCGGCACAACATCATGGGCCGAATGGCCCATTCTTGTGCTGTATTGTTCTACTTTCTATGTTTTAACTCTCCATTTCTCTGATTCTGTTTTATGTATCCTTTCGTTGGTCCCACCTTCATTTGTGTAGCTCCTAAACTCTGACTCCCTCTCCCTGACTCCCTTTCCCTGACTTCATGGAGAATCAAAGTTACGGTGCCGAAGGAGGCCATTCGGCCTTTGCCAGCATAAATTAATGCCATCCATCCACACTTTCCCCTGTGACTCGGCGCATTGTTTCAATCTAAGTCATCATCCTCTTGAATTCCTTGATCGATTTTGTCTCCACCACATTTCGAGGAAGTTGCATTCCACACCTGAAACCACTCACTGTGTGAAAAGGTTTTGTCTCACTTCGCACCCACTTTGGCAAACCACTTTAATTCTGTGCCGTCTCATTCTTGATCCTTGCATAAGTCGGAACAGTTTCTCCCTGCTTAGACTGTAAAGTCAGGAGTACTTCTTTACACAGCGGATAATGGAAATCTGAAATTCTCTACGCTGTAAACTGTTGTGGTCAAGGGTCAACACTTAGATTGATAGGTGGTTAGAAAAGGATATGGAACCATAGAATCTCCACTGTCTGGAAATAGGCCATTTGGCCCATCATGTCCACACTGACCCTCCGAAGAACATCCCACCCAGTCCTACATCCCCTACCCTATCCCTGAAACGCTGCATTTCCCATGGCTAACCCAACTACCCTGCACACTATGCACAATTTAGAATGGCCAATTCCACCTAACCTGCACATCTTTGGACTGTGGGAGGAAACCAATGCAAACATGGAGAGAATGTGCAAACTTCACACAGACAGTCGCCCAAGGGTAGGATTGAACATGGGTCCCTGGCGCTGTGAGGTGCCATCCTGAAAGCAGGAACCAAGACAAAGTAAGATACAAATCAGCCCTATCCAAACTGAATGGGTGAACAGGTTTGACACACTGTCTGACCTACTCCCGTTCCCCATCTTCTTATGTTGCCATTCCTCCTCTTCTCCTACATTGCCTGACAAAAATCTCTCAACATTTCATCATCATCATCATCCTCAGAGACGAGGATGACTCTATTCCACTCTCAGGATGAGTCCGTAGGTGGGCCATACAGACCAATGAAGCTACCACAGGCTCTGTTACACTTGGTGAAGAAGGTGATCCCGGGAAGGGGGTGGGTGGGGCATTGGTGTGGCAGTGTGCTCCTTACGCTGTTTTCACCTGGCTTCCACCTTTTCCCGGATGCTCCTCCTCCACTTTGGGTGGATTTGGCCCAGTGATTCCCAGGTGTCTGTGGGAATGTGCACTTCCCCAATGAGGCCTTGTGCGTATCACTGATGCGCTCCCTCTGTCCACCTGGGGCTCCCCTGCCGTTTCGGAGCTGGGAGTAGAGCAGCTGCTTGGGGGGGTCTCGTGTTGGTCACATGGGCAATGTGCCCAACACATTGTAGCCAATCAAAGAGGGTCAGTGCCTTGCTGCTGGGGATGTTGGCCTGGTCGAGGACCCTGGTGTTGGTATGCCTGTATTCCCAATGGATTCACAGGATCTAGTGAAGGCAACATTGGATGGTACTGCTGCAGTGCATTGAGGTGCCTGCTGTAGACGGTCCACGTCTCAGAGCCATACAGCATTCCCACCTTCTGTCACGCTTCCCCACCTCATCCCAAAGAGGCCACCAGTTTTTGGAAAGGGCAGAATAAAAGATCAGCGCTGCGTCTGAATAAAGGCGCTGTAGGGTGCCAGACCTGTTTGGGCAGGGAAGATATAAAATGTGAACGTTTCTCTGTCTCAAGCTGTGTTGTAATTGCAGATATGCTGACTTCTGAGACAGGGATCTCTGACCTGGCCCAGAGTGCCTCCTCCTGCAACTCTGGGCTTGGTCAGCTTCTGTGATTATTTCCCCTGTTAAAACGCCACAAGTGAAATTAAGGTTTGAAAATCTGTGTCAGTAAACATGACCATATAATGGAACCATCATTGATGTACAGAAGCCCACTGTTTAATAATGTCCATTAGGGAAGGAGGGGATGTTGACCTGGTCGAGGACCCTGGTGTTGGTATGCCAGTATTCCCGATGGATTCACAGGATCTAGTGAAGGCAGCATTGGGTGGTCATCCAATGCATGAGCCTGCTATCCATACCCAGTCTGTCCTACACATGACTGCAGACCCACAGCAAAGTAGTTGACTCTTAAGTGCCCTCTGCAATGGCCTAACAAGGCACTCAGTTCAAGGGCAATTAGGGATTGGCAACAAATGCTAATATTGCCAGGGACCCCCATTTCCTGCGACAGAATTAATTAATAAACAGCAGAGTGAGGACATCTCCTAGTGCTTCAAGCAGGATTAGGATGTCGACATTTAGTCATAGAGCCATGCAGCATGGAGACAGGCCCTTCGGTCCAACCAGTCCATGCTGACCAGAATCGCAAACTAAACTAGTCCCACCTGCCTGCTCCTGGCCCACATCCCTCCAAACATTTCCTATTCATGTACTTATCCAAATGTCTTTTAAACTGTACCCATATCCATCACTTCCTCCGTAAACTTATTCTGCACATGAACCACCCTCTGTGTAAAAATAGTTGCCCCTCATGTCTTTTTTAAATTGTTCCCCTCTCACCTTAAGAATATACCCCCTAGTCTTGAATCCCCCACCCTAGGGGGAAAAAAAACACTTGCCATTCACCCTCATGATTTATAAACCTCTATTGGGTCTCCTCTCAATCTCCTATGGTCCTGTGGAAAAGGTCCCAGTCTACCCTGTGCCTCAATGTAACTCAAACCCTCCATTCCCAGCAACATCCTGGTAAATCTCTTCTGAACCCTCTCCAACTTAATAATATCCTTCCTACAGCACGGTGACCAGAACTGGACACAGTAATCCAGAAGAGACCTTACCAATGTCCTGTACAACCTCAACATAAGATAGTTCTGAGGAAGGGTCACCGGTCCCAAAACATTAACTCTGTTTTCTCCTTCAAAGATGCTGCCAGACCTGCTGAGCTTTTCCAGCAACTTTGTTTTTGTTCTCAACATAAGATAGTCTGGAATGACATGAGAAAAGTGGGAGATCCCCAGGCTCAGAGCGACTGGCCTCAGAAGTTGGTGGTGAACACAACATCATACTGAAGGTTGAACAGGTAGCTCCCAAGTTGAAATGAAAGTTGGACCAGATGGAGAGAGAAGGTCCAGAAAGGATGAGGAGGCATTCGTCCTGCAATCTTGTTTAAAAGCAATTCCTCTTTCAACTCCCGAACTGTGTGTGAGTGACATTAGAAAATTGAAAGGCGGCACACACAGTCTAAAACCTGGAATCCGATGAGAGAGGTGATTTCATGGTCGATGTGTGGTGTGCGTGTGCAGCTAAAAGTGGTTACTAGGGGATTGTAGTGACGAAGCAATGAGTTTTATTGCACTAGCTGTAGGGAATTCATAATAAAAGCAACTCATAAATAAATTCTCCTTGCTTGTTACTTTTATATCTAACTGTTTATTTAGAGTTGCTGTCATTATTCTTAATGCTCCAGTTACAAGTTAAAATATCGCAACAAAACAAAGGACAAGGAATTAAGCAAAGGGCTGGCCAATCTCATGACAGTACGTTTTATTGCCAATTTTTTCCACCTTTTTGCTTTGAAGGGAGCCTAGTGAGTATGTAGCAGTAATAGGAACGAAGGCCTGTACATAAAGTACAAAGGTATGCATTATTTATTCAACAATATGTGTTCGAATTCTCCCAAAGCAGCTGGGAGTTTAAATATAATTCATTAAACAGAGAAACATGAACAATAGGAACTGGAATAGGCTATTCGGCCCTTCCAGTCTGCTCCACCAGTCAATGTGATCCTTGCTGATCATCCCTGTTCTTGCTTCCTCCTCATACCCTTTGATTCTTTAGCCCTAAGAACTTATATCTAACTCCTTCTTGAAATCATTCAATATGGTGCCTTGGGTCCTAGAACAGACAGTAAATTTAAGGAGGAGATAGACAGATTTTTAGTTAGTAATGGATTAAAGGGTGGTCCAGAAAATGGGGTTGAGGCTGAGATGAGATTAGCCATGATCGGATCAAACAGCGGACCAGGTTGGAGAGGCTGAAGGGCCTACTCCTGCTCTTAGTTCTTAAGTTAATTCAATATTACTACCAAAAATAAGATGTTTTATCTTATTGGTCTATTTACCCTCCTGGCCCTGTGACATTTAAGCTGTCACACAGCATTTCCATGATTTGTATGAGCACACAGCCTCGGACTACATGATAAATGGAGAGATTGTAACGTCACAAAAAGAACCATTGACAACGCGAAGAAGACGTTTTTAAACAAAATGGTGCCTACACGAGCGATAGCAGACGTGAGAGACACGAGGAGGGACCTTGAAACAAATATCACCAACAGGACTCGAATTTGTGGCGAAGGCTGGGATTGGATTGACCTGAGGAAGGGTCATTGGATCCAAAACATTCTGCTTTCTCTCCCCAGATGCTGCCAGACCACCTGAGATTTTCCAGCAATTTCTGCTTTCATTTCTGATTTCCAGCAACCACAGTTCTTTAATTTTTTAAAATTGTATTGGCAATATTGTTCTAAGTATGGGAGATAAAGAACTGTTGGATATTGAAAAGAGAGTGTCCTCCGCTAAGGACAGCAGAGACTTGTGAGCTAGTGAATAAAGATAATCTCTAATTACTCATAGAATTTATTTGACTACAAAATGAAGGAATTCGTCAAAATACAATTGTTAGAACTCGGTGAAAATGACAGTGAGCCTTGTTGAGATTGAGTTATTTGTACAGAGGTGTACACCTTTCCCATTCAAACTTGTCACACAGCTAAAAACTTCATTGGGAGAATATTTACAAAACAGGTTCAAGTCCATATATGGCTGAACTTCTGTTGAGCACATTGCTAACTGCCTTTTACTGTTCCACTTACTCAGGGAGAAGGACCTAACTGAGCAATGTACATGTAGGGAACAGCAGTGCCTAATGCCTGATATAAAGCAACCAAGAAGAAAGCCCAATGAGATACTCTAACATTTTCAAGTTCTGCAAGTGGCTTAATTCAGTGCTTTAGCAAACAAAGAGTAGAAGAGAGAAAGAAATGACTGAAAGAATTTGAGCTCTTGTCTAACAACAAGGTGTCCTATGACACAGGGAGACAGAAAAAAAATAAGCAGCTCTTTTGGAAAGGCAGAACGCTCCAGAAGATTTCTTTTAGTGAGTGTGTAGGTTTCTATCAGAAAGAAGCCCTATGCTCATGTGAATAAAGAGTGAGTTGGTGACAAAATATTGGCCTCCATGGAGTTATTTCAGGGGCAATGAGAGAAAAACACACCCCTGAAGAGTTTTGCTTGCAACAGATGTCTTTGAGTTAGGGTAAGTATTACTGGCATCATGCCATTATTTGGGAAGCTTGACTCGTTTGACCCTGCTATCAAAGACTGGGCCCAGTATGTGGAACATATGTATTTATTTTACCAGGCAAAGGAAATTGGGGTAGACGAAAAGCAATAAGCAATTCTCCTGACAGGTTGTGGACCCACAGCTTTTTCAGTTATTAGGAGCCTGAACTTTTCCTGATGCACCAGATACTAAAAACCTTCCAAGTGTTGACAAATTTAGCTAAGTGAATATTACAACCCCAAGCCTCTGCTAATTCTGAGATGTTATCAGTTTTACCCGGCAGTTTGGGAACCGGGGGGAACCCGTATCGGGATTTTTGGTGAGGTTAAGGTGACTGGCAGAGGCATGTAACTTTGGTATAACCCTTAATGAGATGCTGAGAGACAATTTGGTATGTGGGATTAATGATGTAACCATGCAAAAGTGCCTATTTGCTGAAGCCCAACTTGACTTCAATAGGCGCTAAAACTGGCTTTATCATCGGAAAATGTGCCAAGTGGAGCAGGTGAGTTACAAGGTGGAAGTGGACACCCAAGCCAGGTCAACTGAGCTTGGGGGACAGCACTTGAGTGAAGGCAACTTTCAAATGGAAACAAGGGGACTCTTCCCTGGGGTTTGAGTATCTGTCGGTTTGCTGTGAGGGTAAAAACATTGAATCTTCATTTCTCATATTTGCAACAGCATTGTTTCAAATAGTTCTTATATAATGAAACGTAGTTTGCTTTTGTTTGCCTGTAATAAATTGTTATATATTCTTTCCTTAAAAGTACATTGGAAGTCTCGTGTGAATGTGTTCGGGGACTTATTACCGTGGTAACGAAATTGTCCTGCTTTCCCCCTGCGTTAGATGCTCCAGAATGTAATCTACAGTGTTATATAAGTGATCTTTTCCCTCAGCATCAGGATATCGGTGCTGCATAACAACAGATTATTACAAAACTTCCATCTGATGAGATACTAAGGCATAAGGACTTTACAGTTTGCAGCCATTATCTGTATTAGTTGCATCTAGTTGTTGTTGACAACATGATCCACTCCATGTTCATGGTTGTCAACTACACTTTTGCTGTACCGAAGAAAAGTATAATTGATTCATAGAGTCGTAGAAACTTACAGCACGGAGATGGACCCTTCGTCCAATTTGTCCATGCCGAACAAATATGCTAAATTAACCTAGTCCCATTTGCCAATGTTTGGTCCATATCCCTTGCACCCATCCAGGTGCCTTTTAAATGTTGTAATTGTACCAGCCTCCACCACTTCCTCTGGCAGCTCATTCCATACACGCACCACCCTCTGCGTGAAAAAGTTGCCCCTTAGGTCCTTTTTAAATCTTTCCCTTGTCACCTTGGCCTCAGCTATTGATCCAGTGTTGTCAAGCCCAGTCTTTGAAGGAGGGGGAATGGTGTGCAATAGAGTCAGTGTTGACCATCATTGGCTAATAACCTCTCATGTGCATTGTCTGCAAGTCCTCATGCAAACCAGGACCCAAAGCTGATGTTCCAGGTTCCAAGTTGCAGAATCTTCATATTTGCTTTCTTGGGATTGACTGTCTGCTCATCAGGCGAAAATCTCTAATCCTCACTCACCCAATGGTGAAGACTGGTTTAGATGTGTGAGTACCTTATTTAATGTCGGGAGTGCCCAGCCTATCTGAGGGATGACTAACCAATGGAATGGAATAATCCTACCCCACTTTCTGTGACAACCTGGGGCACTTTGCTTTAGACTACTCAGGCTGAGCTTATAGTTAGAAAGTGGACCTCCTGTGTTAGCACTCTCCCTGGTAAAAGTAAGTGTCCTCTCCACTAGTATTTTGGGCAGGATTTGGAGACACTGAAGTAAAAACAGAAAGCAATTCTTTTTCAAGCAAAGTCATACCAGACTTGATCCACTAGCTCTTTCTTTCTCTTTCCTACTCTTTGTTTTTTAAAGCATTGAACTACTCAAGTTTCCTTTTTGGAAATCCTCATTTAAATGGATACAAGCACATTTCTAGACACCTGGCATCACTTACAGAACTCAGAGATGTCATGGCTCTCTTTCTACAGATGTTGATGAGTTTCCATAGCGTTCTGTGTGTGTTTGTTTCAGATTTCCAGCACCCACAGTATTTTGCTGTTATTTGGAAACAGACTTGTGTCTGAGTTTGCTTTTTGTGATTACACACTGAATCCAGAGGGAGTGACAGAGACCCTAAGCCTAGAGCCCACTCCATGTAAAATCTCGAAATCAATTGAAAAGTATTATCCTGTTGTTGCTCCCATTCAATTTATGGGACCTTGCAGCTTCCAAATTAGCTGCAGCAGTGATTATACTTCAGAAGTACTTTGTTGACCCTGAAACACTTTGGGAGTTTGTAAAAAGTGAAATGTTTTACCACCACTGGTGAGTGGCTGGAAGTCAGAATTTGTGGAGAGGATTAAATATAGATCGGGATTAATTATCTTAGTTTCTATTCATATTGATTTAAATTGCAGCTCTTGAATAGCCATCTTTGCTAATTCCGAATGGTTATTAAGTTGAGGAAGGAATACCAGACCTTGTCGAACATCCGTCAAAGTAAAAGCTCAGGCTTTTGACCTCTCATTCAGGTGGAACATTAAGTTTGGCGAAGTTCCTTTTGACTTGCAGCCATTCAGCCTCCAATGAGTTTAGATGATTTATTTTTGGGCATCAGTTTTTGCTGCCAATTCTGCTTTCCCAATCACATCTTCAAACCATCTTCACCTGTCCCGTTATCTTTGCTTTTTCCTTGGCACTATTCTCCTCTTTGTCATTTAGTCACGCCTGTCTTACACCCTAAAACAGACCATCTCTTTCGCTCTCTTCCCTGCCTTGCTCCACCTTCTTGTCTCTCACATGTTCAAAAAGTGGGTGTGAGGAATGTCAGATCAGCCGTGATTCTATTGAAGGGTGGAACAGGCTCGAGGGGCTGAACGGCCTACTCCTGTTCTTATCTCTTATTGATTGTGGTTTATTGTGATGAATGCTCACAAATGTGAAATATTAACTCTGTGTGTCTCCCCAAAGGTGTCTACAAATCCATTGATTCTCTCCAAGATTTTAAAAAGAAATTTATTTCCTTTTAACTTTCCTCCTTGCTCTCCGGCTGTATTCCCACAGGTCTAATGCCTGACTATTCTGTAAACATTCCCAGCAGGGTTTGAAAATGAGAATAAGATCAATTTTTAAAGGTTACAGTACTAAATGTTACACCTGTCCATATTTATTGTGGCTATTATAATATTTAGACAGTATTTGTTGAAGAACATGTTTGTGCTTTGGCTAATCTCATTAATTATCAGGGAAGAGTGCATTGATAATTGTGCTGGACTGTTCCACAAACCATCGCAAAATATAAACAATTCCAATGAAACCAAATTTCCTGATCAATTGCTGCTCAGGACAAAGCAAATCCATGTCATCAACAACAAAAAGAATGCTACTTATTGTAGCATACTTTACTAAAAAAACAAGAAGGGATTTCTAAACTACTACTATGTAATTTAAACTATACTCCTTAAACTGTATGCCTGCATATAA